>NW_027176224.1:60000-82500 GCF_023055335.1 Clinocottus analis | reverse complement strand
AACAGTTCGAACCGGTGTAGTCAGGCTCTGACCAGAACCTTGTGGTACTCCTAGTACTCCTGCTACTTCTAGTACTCCTGGCTCACTGTATGAGACACACTGAATGTGTATACTGTGATGTAGTCTGGTACTATGAGGTAGTCTGGTATTTGTATCGTCAATAATGTACAGTTCAAGGGTGTTGTTAAACCCTTGAACTGTACATTATTGTAGATACAGTACTGCCTCGAGTACCTTGTTTTTATAATACGGTTGTCTGCGACATTATAAATAGTAATTAAATAGTGAGCTGCCTTTCAGCACAAAATACTTGTAGCCACCAATTGTTGTGTATCACATTTCAGTAGCTTAGAAAAAATAGTCCTGTGGCTGTGCAACATACAAACAGCATTGGGAACATCACGTTTGTTAGCCTAGCTAGATCTGTTAGCCTAGCTAGATCTGTTAGCCTAGCGAGCTAACCATCTCTTCCATTCACATTGCTGTGGGATGAGTGGCTGAGCATCATCCTCCACCCTGAAAGCAGAAAACTCTACCCGCTATTCTGAGTGTGCACTGATATGGAACGCTGTGGTTAGTGTAAACAGGTTGAACAGGACATTATGGCTCAATACAGAACACCCTGTGACTCGCTCTCAACCAATGAGAACGCTGGATTTCATCTACCAATTTTATAGTATGAAGTATTCTGGTACTATGAAAGTATTCTGGTACTATGAAAATATTCTGGTACTATGAAAGTATTCTGGTACTATGAAGTATTCTGGTACTATGAAGTATTCTGGTAGTATGAAAGTATTCTGGTACTATGAAGTATTCTGGTATTATGAATATCATTTGGTTCTATGAATGTTACTGTGAAGCTTCTGCTGTAACAGGAAGCTGAGTTTCCTCTTGACAGGATGTTTGTGTTGCATGTAAATGTCTCCCTACCCGTCTCACTGCCCGTCTCACTGCACGTCTCACTCCATGTCTCACTGCCCGTCTCACTGCTTGTCTCACTGCCCGTCTCACTGCTTGTCTCACTGCATGTCTCACTGCACGTCTCACTGCATGTCTCACTGCACGTCTCACTCCATGTCTCACTGCACGTCTCACTGCATGTCTCACTGCGCGTCTCACTCCATGTCTCACTGCACGTCTCACTGCATGTCTCACTGCTTGTCTCACTGCATGTCTCACTGCACGTCTCACTGCATGTCTCACTGCGCGTCTCACTACATGTCTCACTGCGCGTCTCACTCCATGTCTCACTGCGCGTCTCACTCCATGTCTCACTGCACGTCTCACTGCATGTCTCACTGCTTGTCTCACTGCATGTCTCACTGCACGTCTCACTACATGTCTCACTGCACGTCTCACTGCATGTCTCACTGCTTGTCTCACTTCATGTCTCACTGCACGTCTCACTGCATGTCTCACTGCGCGTCTCACTACATGTCTCACTACACGTCTCACTCCATGTCTCACTCCATGTCTCACTCCATGTCTCACTACACGTCTCACTGCATGTCTCACTACATGTCTCACTACACGTCTCACTCCATGTCTCACTCCATGTCTCACTCCATGTCTCACTACACGTCTCACTGCATGTCTCACTACATGTCTCACTACACGTCTCACTGCATGTCTCACTACATGTCTCACTACACGTCTCACTCCATGTCTCACTACATGTCTCACTACACGTCTCACTCCATGTCTCACTGCATGTCTCGTCTGCAGTGGTGTCAGAGACCAGATCCAGAATCCACATTCAACTTGTGAACCAGATGCACATGATAGATATGATCATAAAGATATCGATCAAGACTCCCATATTGTTATTATTGTTATTATCTTCATCATCTCCATCATCCTCTTCATCAGACCGTTTCCTCTCTGTCCCACTTCAGTTTGCCTCAAAACTTCCTCTCTGCGTCATTTTGACAGAAAGAAACAGACTCAGAGCACCAGGACTCTGTCATGACCAGGACCCTGTCAGGACGAGGACTCTGTGAGGACCAGGACTATGTCAGGACCAGGACCCTGTCAGGACTCTGTCAGAACCAGGACTCTGTCAGGACCCTGTCAGGACCAGGACTCTGAAGGCTTCCTGCAGGACTCCCTGGCGGACTCTATTCAATCTGAGACCAACACATTTAAAGTCTCACCTTTGATACGCTTCCTGGTCCTGGTCTGGTTTCTGACCCTGGTCCTGGTCCTGGTCTGGTTTCTGGTCCTGGTCTGCAGGTCTCTTTCCCGGTAAGTAACCAGTGAGGTCCGGAGTCGCGCTCGGTCGCACTGGGAGCTCTGGGAGGAGACGCGTCAAGCTACACAGCAAACGGAAGGTGCTTCCGTTTCAAAATAAAAGCTTCAAAATAATATCCAAGTATACACAAACTGCTTCCGCCCCACCCACTGAAATCCATATTGATGTTCTAGTAATTTTATTAACTTACAATCAAATTAATAATCATTAATACACATAGACAATATAGTACAAGTAATAATCAATAGAAATAGATATTTAATGTCAAAATGTTTTAATGTATGTAAAATAATAATCAATCAAATGAATATAATACGAAAACAAAAATCAATCAGTGAGTAAAATAATATACGATATATATATATATAAACATTCTGATAAAGACAATTATATATTTACAATACATATTGACATTAATGATTAAAATTAACAATCAATAAAATAAATGTATATTTGAAAGTAGAAAATAGTATAAATGTGCTCATTCTTCTGTTTTATTTCAATAATAAATGTACTTCAACATGAAACATGTGAAAATCCAAAAGAACAAACAGACTAATGTTCAGTTTTTCATAATGTTCTGTTTCTGGGTTCTAGACAGAAGAGAACAGTCTGTTTTACTTTGAAGTTCTGTGTTGGAGGTGCAGCTTCCTGTCGAGGCCTCTGTCCTCTGATTGGACGACGTCAACGACATCCTTGTCTTCCTGTTTGCAGCAGCAGCTGCTTCCTGTAATCCTGTCTTCATCTCGTCTTCACCATCTCATCTTCATCATCTCGTCTTCATCTTGTCTTCATCTCGTCTTCTTCATCTTGTCTTTATCATCTCATCTTCATCATTTTGTCTTCATCTCGTTTTCAACATTTCGTCTCCATCTTGTCTTTATCTCGTCTTCATCATTTCTTCTTCAACATCTCTTCTTCATCTCGTCTTCATCTCTTCTTCATCTCTTCTTCATCTTGTCTTCATCTCTTCTTCGTCTCGTCTTCATCTCGTCTTCATCTCTTCTTCATCTTGTCTTCATCTCTTCTTCATCTCGTCTTCATCTCTTCTTCATCTCGTCTTCATCTCTTCTTCATCTCGTCTTCATCTTGTCTTCATCTCTTCTTCATCTCGTCTTCATCTCTTTTTCATCTTGTCTTCATCTCTTCTTCATCTCGTATTGATTTCATCTTCATCTGTTCTTCATCTCGTCTTCATCTCTTCTTCATCTTGTCTTCATCTCTTCTTCATCTCGTCTTCATCTCTTCTTCATCTTGTCTTCATCTCTTCTTCATCTCGTCTTGATTTCATCTTCATCTGTTCTTCATCTCGTCTTCATCTTTTCTTCATCTCGTCTTCATCTCGTCTTCATCAGCTCGTCTTCATCTCTTCTTCATCTCGTCTTCATCTCTTCTTCATCTCGTCTTCGTCTCGTCTTCAACTGGCTTGAAAACATGAAACTTCCTCAAACCGTTCCCCGGGCGCCGGCGGCCCTGTTCAGGTGCCCATGGCGACGTGAGTATTATGGGCTGTACACATGGACACTCAGCAGGACAGAGACACTCGCCTCTGGGTTCTGGTACTTGTTCTGGGACTGTTGTACTTGTGCAGCAGGCAGGAAGTGGACCCGCGTCCTGTCCTCTGTGAGCAGCGTAAGAAGCTGGACGCTTCCTCCTTGAGCCCAAACAACAATCAGACAGGAAACAGGAAGTGCCTGAGACAATACAGAGAGGATCCGGAGCCCCGCTGCATATTTCAGGCCCCAAAGAAGAAGGAAGCTGTGGCACATAAAGTTTCCTCATCGCAGCAGGACTAACGCCCTCAGCACCGCCTGCAGGACTAAACCCCTCAGCACCGCCTGCAGGACTAAACCCCTCAGCACCGCCTGCAGGACTAAACCCCTCAGCACCGCCTGCAGGACTAAACCCCTCAGCACCGCCTGCAGGACTAAACCCCTCAGCACCGCCTGCAGGACTAAACCCCTCAGCACCGCCTGCAGGACTAACGCCCTTAGCATCGCCTGCAGGACTTTTTATTTTTTTATTTTTACTGCAGTAAAAGTACTAGTACACAGTGAAAATACTCCATCTATAAACTGACTAACTTGTATCATAATAAGTAAAAGTATTGATTGATCAGTAGAATGTTGTGTTTGTAGACGTAGTCTGTCCTTTGCTGCCCCCTGGTGGAACCTTCTGGCTCTTCTGGTCCTTCAGGTCCCTCGAGTCCTTTTGGTCTTCCAGGTCCCTCGAGTCCTTCAGGTCCCAGATACGCTGTCGCGTCATCGTTTTTAACCTCTCACTGGAATATTCTTTTCAGCAGAGGAACCCCGAACCAGCGCAAAGCCTTATGTTGACTAAACAATGTATTAACAATGTAATAACAATGTAGTAACAATGTAATAACAATGTAGTAACAATGTAATAACAACGTAGTAACAATGTGATAACAGTGTAACAATGATGTAATAACAATGTAGTAAAATCGCTGTGCCATCAGAGTCTGATTTAATATACAAATATATACAGTACACTGTATGAACTTATATTTTATTAAATATGTATTAAATAACTAATTTCAATATATGTTTTAATGGAGGCTCATTTTAAATCTCACATACCCCCATTTGAGAACCACTGCTAGTGATACACCTGAGGACCAGGTCTGTCCCGAGGACCAGGTCTGTGTCTGTCCTGAGTCCTGGTAGTATGTAGGCGTGTTTTGGTAGTTTGTAGGTGTGTTCTGGTAGTTTGTAGGTGTGTTCTGGTAGTTTGGGGGCGTTTTCTTGTAGTTTGTGGGCGTGTTCTGGTCGTTTGGGGGCGTGTCTCCAGCCTCTAACCTGTGCAGGACACTTTGAATGATGACATCATCTCACCAGGCGTCTTTTATTAGTAACGGGAGTAACACTGAGCATGTTTCTGCAAAACCACAGAAGAAGAACCGGCCTGTGGGCCCTGGTCAGCGAGACAAACAAACAAAGGGAGCAAACAGGAAGTGAGCGAGCGCGTCCTCGTGCTACGCCTCCTCGTCCTCGCTGTGCGGCGCCTTGTCCTCGCTCAGGCCGCTCTCGTCGATGTTCTCCAGCGAGTCGGCTCTCTGGACGCTCAGCGCCGACACGCTGACGCACGGCAGGACGTTCTGCTCGGGGAACATCCACGGCTTCAGGCCCGGGTTGTGCTTCCTCTTCCAGTCCGGGTACTTCAGGGATGCCTTGTAGATCTTCCTCATGGCCTGAGGGGACAGAGACACAGCGAGGACACGTGAGGACGAGGCGGCGGCGGGTCACGCTCCTCTCGTAAGAGAAGAAGACTTTACCTTCGGAGCCACAAACTGAGACACTCGGTTCACGACCCACTTTGGTAACGAGCCTGCAGACAGAAAGGACAAGGTTACATAGAGGAGAGGACAAGGTTACATAGAGGAGAGGACAAGGTTACATAGAGGAGAGGACAAGGTTACATAGAGGAGAGGACAAGGTTACATAGAGGAGAGGACAAGGTTACATAGAGGACAAGGTTACATAGAGGACAAGGTTACATAGAGGAGAGGACAAGGTTACATAGAGGAGAGGACAAGGTTACAGAGAGGACAAGGTTACATAGAGGACAAGGTTACATAGAGGAGAGGACAAGATTACAGAGAACAAGGTTACAGAGGGACAAGGTTACAGAGGACAAGGTTACAGAGGACAAGGTTACAGAGGGACAAGGTTACAGAGAACAAGGTTACAGAGGGACAAGGTTACAGAGGACAAGGTTACATAGAGGACAAGGTTACATAGAGGAGAGGACAAGGTTACATAGAGGAGAGGACAAGGTTACATAGAGGACAAGGTTACATAGAGGAGAGGACAAGGTTACAGAGAGGACAAGGTTACATAGAGGAGAGGACAAGGTTACAGAGGGACAAGGTTACAGAGAGGACAAGGTTACAGAGAGCTTTCCCTTCACAGCCATGAGAGGACCTCGCGTTCAGAGCGAGACCGTCCGGCTCACCTCGCGGGTCCATCTGGGTCAGGTAGTAGAGGGTGGAGCAGCTGGCTCCGTTGGACTGGATCAGGTACCCGGTCAACAGGGACACGGCCCGGACGTAGTCCTTCTTGGGAGGATGTTCCTGAGGAGACACCGGGAGGACAAGGTTCACCCTGACACGCCTACATCCGGACCGATGAAGCGAGGAGGCGGAGCCACGGAGAGCTCACCGGGTGTTTGACGGAGTAGTTGATGATCAGGTAGTCGTCGCCGAGAGGAAGCCACGACCTCATCGTCACGAAGTCCCTGTTCTTCAGAGGACTCGGACATTTCCCTTCAAAACGACACATGGCGCATTAGAACACACACACCAAACAGCAAGCGGGCGCGCGGCGGCGTGCGGAGGACTGACAGGAGTAATATCCCACGTCCGCGTTGGCGGTCAGCCTCCCGATGTCGTACGTGTCGATCATGTTGGCGTCCCACTTCCGGCGGTAGCTGCTGTCGTGCAGGACGTCGTACAGCGTCGCGGCCGCCACGTCTTTACACACGATCCTCATCTGAGACACAGAGACGCACACGGGTCACTGCGACGCGGGTACACGGGTCACTGCGACGCGGGTACACGGGTCACTGCGACGCGGGTACACGGGTCACTGCGACGCGGGTACACGGGTCACTGCGACGCGGGTACACGGGTCACTGCCACGCGGGTACACGGGTCACTGCCACGCGGGTACACGGGTCACTGCAGACAGACAGATAGGTTGCTCACAGATAGACAGATTGCTCACAGACAGACAGGTTGCTCACAGACAGACAGGCAGGTTGCTCACAGACAGGTTGCTCACAGACAGACAGGTTGCTCACAGACAGACAGACAGGTTGCTCACAGACAGGTTGCTCACAGACAGACAGGCAGGTTGCTCACAGACAGACAGGCTGCTCACAGACGGGTTGCTCACAGACAGACAGGTTGCTCACAGACAGACAGACAGGTTGCTCACAGACAGGTTGCTCACAGACAGACAGGCAGGTTGCTCACAGACAGACAGGCTGCTCACAGACGGGTTGCTCACAGACAGACAGACAGGTTGCTCACTGACAGGTTGCTCACTGACAGGTTGCTCACAGACAGGACGTCATGTTTTTCCACAGCTGTAATCTCTGAGCCTCAGATCATGTGACGCGCTGCCTGTAACTCAATCAGCGGCTCCGCTGCGTCGTTAATAACTTATAACGCTCTGCAGCGTTAATAATTCATAACGCGTCGTGTCGGTGTGTCCGTCACTCAGCAGCGGTCCTCTCTTCTTCTTCTTCTTCTTCTTCTTCTTCTTCTTCTTCTTCTTCTTCTTCTTCCTCAGTCAGAGACCTGAAGGTCGCTCTGAGGTCAAGAAGTCACGCCTTGATCTGACTTCATAGAGCGTTTCTAGCTTAGCTTAGCACAAACACTGGAAGCAGGGGGCAAAGCTAGCTTAGCTCTGTTGCAACACCTCCGTGTCCTGATGGATGTTGTTGTTGTTGTTGTTGTTGTTGTTGTTGTCTTGAAGTCTGAACATCCTGTCAATAAATGGAATAAACAACCACATCGTCTGCAAAGAGCATTCTGAGATTATTCTATCATGGGGAATCATATTTCATATTTCCCGTACAGTACTGAAGTACAGTTTCATGCGTCAGCTGTCCGGTCACCTGTACAGGTGACGTTCATTATTAATGTGAGAGAAGAAGCGCCTCGCTGCTCCAGAAAGACTCAGTGAATTATTAACACAGGAGCCATAATCCTCCTCCTCCTCTTCATCCTCACTATCACCACCATCCTCATTGTCATCCTCATCATCACTACCATCACTGTGTGTGTGTGTCTCCACAGTACAGTGACTTCCTGTTGTCCTGTGGTTAACTTCCTGTAGTTAACTTCCTGTAGTTAGCTTCCTGTGGTTAACTTCCTGTGGTTAACTTCCTGTTGGTAACTTCCTGTAAGTAACTTCCTGTAGTTAGCTTCCTGTAAGTAACTTCCTGTAGTTAGCTTCCTGTGGTTAAGTTCCTGTGGTTAACTTCCTGTAGGTAACTTCCTGTGAGTAACTTTCTGTAGTTAACTTCCTTAAGTTAACTTCCTGTGGTTAACTTCCTGTGGTTAACTTCCTTAAGTTAACTTCCTGTGGTTAACTTCCTGTGGTTAACTTCCTGTGGCTAACTTCCTGTGGTTAACTTCCTGTGGTTAACTTCCTTAAGTTAACTTCCTGTGGTTAACTTCCTGTGGTTAACTTCCTTAAGTTAACTTCCTGTGGTTAACTTCCTGTGGTTAACTTCCTGTGGGAACGTCAGGTCCAACAGCTGACCTGGAGGATGCTGAGATCACAGTCATCAGATATTAATGTTCATATGAAGTCCGTCCTCAGGTTTCTTTCACGTGTTCACTGGAGAGAGAACTCCTGCTCAGAGTCATGTTCCTCGTATTGAAGGATCTAGAACCTTTGAATCAATAAAAGACCTGCTGGTCTGAAGCCAAACGTATTCCTCTGTATTATTATCATTATTACTAATATTGATAAGGTGTACAGAGTACATGTAGTATGTATGACGTCCACGCTGTGATTTCCTGTCTGGGTTCCATGAGGCCGATTGGTTTCCAGTGAGGCGGCCGACGTCTCGTCTTTCTCAAACACTCCGAGTCGCATTAATTTGTCTCGACGGGATCTCGTTTTACAGCTCGAGCAGAAACCTGTGAACATGTTTGTAAAATGTGTGTTTATAAAATGTTATAAGTGTTAAAAAAATGTTTGTAGAATGTTTTAAAAGATGTTTGTAAAGTGTTTAGAAATTATTTGTAAAATGATATGTAATTGTTTTTGTAAAATGTGTACACAATTAAACATTTAACTAACACTTTATAATTCATTTACAATCATTTTAAGGAAAAGAATGTTTGTAAAAAAGTGTGCAAAGCATTTTTTAAAGTTTTGTAAAGTGTTTATATATTATTTGTGAAGTGTGTGTAAAATGTTTATAAAATGTAAAGTGTTCATAAAGTGTTGGTAAAATGTTTGTAAAGTGTTTAGAAAATGTTTATAAAGTGTTTAGAAAATGTTCATAAAGTGTGTGTAAAGTGTTGATAAAGTGTTCATGAAGAGTTTTTGAAATGTTTATAACATGTTTATATAATATTTGTAAAGTGTTTATAAAGTGGTTATAAATGTTTGTAACATGTTTGTAAAGTGTTTGTAAACGTTTGTAAAACGTTCATAAAGTGTTCGTAAAGTGTTCATAAGATGTTTATAAAGTGTTTGTAAAGTGTTTATATGTTATTTGTAAAGTGTTCATAAGATGTTCATAAAGTGTTCATGAAGTGTTACATGATGAAAACTATGAAAGAAGTCACGGTTTGATGCTCGTAAACTACCAATCTGACGTAGCGTGACGCTCAGAGCGGCCTGCAGGTCCTCCTGCGGCCACCAGGTGGTGCTGCGGTCAAACTCTCACGTATTGATGACAAGAAACTTCTCTGAGATCAAGAGAAGTCTCTGAACATTGATTATCTGCATGTTGATTTTGATCTATAATAAAGTCATAATAAGTGAAAAGTATATTATTACTTTATTATTTAACAAATAATACTAAAAAAATAATGATAACCACTATATTGTTGATTCATTGCAGTATGATTAAAATAATAGATTCAATATAAGTAACCATAGCTTTCAGTTCCTTCACTGGTGTCTCTCCTTGTTCAGGTATCATTTATGAATCGTCATATTTGACGTGTTCGACCTGCCGGCTGACTCACCTTGAGCTTCTGCAGGGTCCCGGTCTCCTCCTCGCGGCACCACACCGTCACCCCCCCTCTGCTGTAGCGGCTGGTCCAGCCGGCGCCGCTCAGACACTGCTCCCTGAACGAGGAGAAGTCAGAGTCGTCCGGGATCTGCACCGGCATCTCCGCGACCAGGACGGGCAATTATAAGACTACTACTACTACTACTACTACTACTACTACTACTACTACTACTACTACTAATAATAATAATAATAATAATAATAATAATAATAATAAAATGTAAAGAATACAAAGGTGCGTTCAGGGTCTCCTGTCTCCTCACAGAGGAGTAAAGAATGAATGGAGGGAGGTGATGACAGCGGCCGCTGAGCATCTCTGCACAGATGGGTCACAGCGCACAGACCTCTCACTCTGTCCACACTTTCAGGAGACTAAAAGAGGAACGTTTAACCTGTTTGTTTGTATATTTACAAGCTGCATTCTCTCTCCTAACCACCAGGGGGGCGACTCCTCTGGTTGTATAGAAGTCTATGCTTCATGTGTTAAAGCTGCATTCTCTCGCCTGACCACCAGGGGGCGACTCCTCTGGTTGTATAGAAGTCTATGCATCATGTGTTAAAGGTGTTTTATATATTAATTGAGTGACTCATCCTCTTAATAGACCATCTCCGGCAACAGGCTGCATGTAAAGAATGCTGCCTTCAGGGGCTCCTGTAAACATGACCATCCCCATGCTGCGAACAACAGGAGAGGAAAGAGAGACGACGTGTTTCTCATCAGACGTCACAGATCTGAACATCTGACACTGTTTGGATGAAAACTACATTGTGTTGAGACTTTTGGATCACAAAGAAATCTGTTACTCATAAGTTGTGAGCTGAGCGTTGTGATTTCAGACAGCCCCTGAATGCACCAGTAACAGTAACTGATACCTGTTGTACAGGTGGAGCAGTGGGCGGACTGAAATGTGTGATGTCAACAGATCAGGTGTCAGCAGAGAACCACAGAAGAAGAAGCTTCCAGAAACTGTGGTTGTGTTGTATTGTTGTATTTTATTGTTGTGTTGTTTTGTTAGTTTGAACCACTGACTCATTAGAAGGTTTCCCTAAACTAGACGATGATGAAAGAGCACTTAAATACATCTGTAACTGAGACGTCCAGTTTAAATAGTTCAGTTTAACTCTATGACACAGAGGCATTTATTCTGAAAACCTGTTCAGTTTAACTCTATGACACAGAGGCTTTTACTCTGAAAACCTGTTCAGTTTAACTCTATGACACAGAGGCTTTTACTCTGAAAACCTGTTCAGTTTAACTCTATGACACAGAGGCTTTTACTCCCAAAACCTGTTCAGTTTAACTCTATGACACAGAGGCTTTTACTTTGAAAACCTGTTCAGTTTAACTCTATGACACAGAGGCTCAGTTCATAAACGTGTATTGTTTGTGTGCTTTGTGACCTCTGAGGTATGAATGTAGTAGTATTCGATCATGTTGTACTTTATACTTCACTACGTTCATGATGAAAACTGATGATACCTGTGTACTTTTACTCACTCATGTACTAGTACTTCTAGTGAAGTAAGCACTCTGAGTACCTCAAAGTCCCCAACAGGGGGAGCTCTGCACCCTGAAACCAGCGTGTGTGTGTGTGCGTGTGTGTGTGTGTGTGTGTGCGTGTGTGTGTATAATATACACACACACACACACACACACACACGCACACACACACACTGCAGTATATGTGTGTGTATGTGTGTGTGTGTGTGTGTGTGTGTATATGTGTGTCCTCTTCACATCAGAGGGCGAAGCTGCTCGTGACCTTTGACCTGTGAGAACATCTGCTGGAAACCTGAACTGTTCCTGAACACAAAGCAGCTCTGTGTGTTACAGACCATCTGCTGCACACACACACACACACACACACACACACACACACACACACACACACACACACACACACACACACCAACTGAAGCGACACCTACGTGTTGATGCTTGAGGAGTGACCAACACCTGGAGGCCTCCAGCAGCTGTTGTGTGGTTCTGTTTGCTACATGACTAAAGAACATGGCCAACATGTCTGGTTACTTCCTGGTTACTTCCTGGTTACTTCCTGGTTACTTCCTAGTTTCTGATAGACTTCAATCATCAATCCCCCAAACAATAGCTCCTCACATGTTCTCCCCAGATGTTCTGCTCATCACATGTTCTCCCCAGATGTTCTGCTCATCACATGTTCTCCCCAGATGTTCTGCTCATCACATGTTCTCCCCAGATGTTCTGCTCATCATATGTTCTCCCCAGATGTTCTGCTCATCATATGTTCTCCCCAGATGTTCTGCTCATCACATGTTCTCCCCAGATGTTCTGCTCATCACATGTTCTCTAAAAACCAGACCACAAAGACCTTTACTCTGAAAACCAGACGACAAAGACCTTTACTCTGAAAACCAGACCACAGAGACCTTTACTCTGAAAAGCAGTGAGGTACTCTTACCTCTGGAGCAGTGCGTGTGGTCCTTGTGTGTGTTCTCAGTACGGTGGCCTGTTTAGGACCCTTCATACTCACCTGGAGTTTGTTTGTGTTTGTTTATGTCTGTCTCTCTTTTGTTTTCTCTCTCTCTCTCTCTCTTTGTTTACCGTGTTGTTGTTTTGCTTGTTACTTTTTATTTACTTAAAAAAACGTGTGTGTTTATGTATTTATTTTATTCGTTTGTTTCTTGAACTTGTTCGACTTTCACATTTTATTTGACTGAACTGAAGGAGTTCGTTTCTTCAATGTCTCCTCCTCCACTTGCTCTTCCTCCTCCTCTTCCTCTTCTTCTTCCTCCTCCTCCTCCTCCTCCTCTTCCTCTCTGGTTTATAAATCTCTCCCCTCCCGGATCCTGAAGGCACCGCGGGCTGCGGAGAAGGAAGAAGGAGAAGAAGCAGAAAGAGGAGAAGAAGCAGAAGGAGAAGAAAGTGAAGAAGAAGAAAGAGAAGAAGAAGTCGACTGAGGGTCTTCCTCTCCGTGAAGATGAAGGTGTGCGTGCTGGTTCTGGGTCTGTCCCTGGTTCTGTCGGTCTGCGTGGCCCGGTCTCCGTACCAGGCGGTCCTGCAGCACAGCCGGATCAGAGGCCGGCAGCAGGGGTGAGTTTTACCCGAACCGAGCCGAGCCGAACCGAACCGAGCCGAGCCGAGCCGAACCGAGCCGAGCCGAGCCGAAACGAGCCGAGCCGAGCCGAGCTCAATCTGTTGAGATATTCCCACGCGACTGCAATGACCGCTGGTTTTATTGTCACGTGTATTTCCTTCCGTGCAATAAGTTCCTGCTCTCGGTGGTGAAATCAGACGTTTTAATAACTTTACTGATTTATTACAGGAGCTGTGAATCTGTGTCACGTGATGTGAGAGTTATTGCAGGAAGTCTTTCATCTTAGTTTTTATGTTTCATAAAAGTATTTCCGTGTTTCTGTCTGAAGACTAAAAGTTTCCCTTTGAACTGTCATATATCATGAATAATAATGAATACATCACAAGTAATAAGTCATAAATCAAAAGTAATAAGTTATAAATCACAAGTCATATGTAATAAATCAAGAGTAACAAGTCATAGATCATAAACCAGTCATCATTGATAAATCCATGACAGACTTTAGTTAATGATCCTTTAAGCAATGACCTTTCAGGTGTGTTTATATTATTTAGGTGATGTGATTAATGAATATGATTATTAATATTAATTTCTCTCTTTCAGCCCAAACGTGTGTGCGATGCAGCAGCTTAAAGGCACCAACAAGAAATACTTCACCAACTGCAAGCAGTGGTACCACCGCAAGATCTGTGGGAAGCCCACGTGAGTCTGAGCGTCTGTGGTGCGCCTGTCTGTTGATTCAGCTGTCAGTTGTTTCACCTGTCTGTTAACCACCTGTCAGTTGTTTCACCTGTCTGTAGTTTCACCTGTCGGTTGATCAAACTGTCTGTACTCTAAAGTGTATGTCGTTGAAACGATCTGTAATTTAAACTGTATGTAGTTTAACTGTCTGTAGTTTAAACTGTCTGTAGTTTAACTGTCTGTAGTTTAAACTGTCTGTAGTTTAACTGTCTGTAGTTTAAACTGTTTGTAGTTTGAACTGTCGGTAGTTTAAACTGTCTGTAGTTTAACTGTCTGTAGTTTAAACTGTCTGTAGTTTGAACTGTCTGTAGTTTAAATCGTCCTCACCAGACACAGGATCACTTCCTGTCATGTTGCTGATGATTTAAATAACAGGCTAGAAAAGAGTTAGCTAGTTAAGGTGGACCGGCTGTTTAAGGTGGACCGGCTGCTTCAGTTCCCTCATACGTCTGTAAGCTGAGCCGCTAACAGCAGGAGGTCCAGGACCATGAGGAGGTCCAGGACTGTGAGGAGGTCCAGGACTGTGAGGAGGTCCAGGTTCTGAAGCTTCTGCACATTTAAACATGAACTACATTTAAAGGCAGCGCAGAAGAAGAAGTGACTCACAGACACAGAAACAGGAACTAGACTTCTAGAAGAATGTAGTTTGAAATAATCATGAATAATTAAGACGATTAATAGTGATGATGGTGATGATGATGATGATGATGATGATGATGATGATGATGATGATGATGATGATGATGACAGGCGGACACTAAAGAGAGTGTTTGTTAGCGAGGAAGAGGAGGAAAAGATTTCATGTTAGTGTCCTTCAGTCCGGACGAGTTTAACACGCACACACACACACACACGCGCACACACACACGCACACACACACACACACACACACACGCACACACACACACGCACACATAGTAATGACCCTAGGCCCTAGCAGCAGTGGACCAGCTGTGTTGCAGATCTCACTCTGCATGAGCTGAACTGTGTGTGTGTGTGTGTGTGTGTGTGTGTGTGTGTGTGTGTGTGTGTGTGCGCGTGTGTGTGTGTGTGTGTGCGTGTGTGTGTAGCCATTGTTCAGCTTTGTCTGAGGGTACAGAGGGTTGTCGTTGTTGTTGTTGTTGTTGTTGTTGATCACTCGTCAGTGTTTTACTGGTTGATTCAGAGGTTGTCTGTGTGTCAGGCTGCATTACTACCTCTGATCATTATTTATGATTCATGATTTATTATTTATTATTTAATAAGAAGAACAAACAGTTGAACTTCACAATGTTTCTCACCATCAGATTCTTTTGGATCACAGAAACACAAAAAAACTAAAAAGAGGAAGTGAGAGTTTCTGTGGACGTTTGTAGGAAGTGAAGCTGTTCACACACACACACACACACACACACACACACACACACACACACACACACACACACACACACACACACACTCACACACACACACACTGGGCTTTTATCCGTGACAGTTTAATTAGATTTACGTGTTTGAGTTCTGTCTCTATCTGGTTTGGGTGTCAGTGGGTTTCTGAGGAGGTCAAAGGTCAGCAGCAGGAAGACTCATCACTTACAGAGAGACTGAAGGTAGAAGCTGGTTCACCACACGAGGAGCTTCATCACTGAAGGATGTAGCCCCGTGAGCTCTGTGGGGTAATATAGTACTATGATCTCTCTAGTGGGGTAATATAGTACTATGATCTCTCTAGTGGGGTAATATAGTACTATGATCTCTCTAGTGGGGTAATATGGTACTATGATGTCTCTAGTGGGGTAATATGGTACTATGATGTCTCTAGTGGGGTAATATGGTACTATGATGTCTCTAGTGGGGTAATATGGTACTATGATCTCTCTAGTGGGGTAATATGGTACTATGAGTTCTCTAGTGGGGTAATATGGTACTATGATCTCTCTAGTGGGGTAATATGGTACTATGATCTCTCTAGTGGGGTAATATGGTACTATGAGTTCTCTAGTGGGGTAATATGGTACTATGATCTCTCTAGTGGGGTAATATGGTACTATGATCTCTCTAGTGGGGTAATATGGTACTATGAGTTCTCTAGTGGGGTAATATTACCCCACTAGAGAACTCATAGTCAGAACCTTCAGTTATCAAGCTCCTCTTCTGTGGAACCAGGGATTTGTTCGGTTGGGTATGCTCACATGCACGAACACGTACGCACACACGTATGTGTGTGTGTGTGTGTGTGTGTGTGTGTGTGTGTGTGTGTGTGTGTGTGTGTGTGCGTGTGTGTTGGCACACACACTGGACTGATTATCAAACCAGATGGAAAACTCGACTCCCGTTCGGTCTCCACATAAACAAAGATGTCCGCCGTGGATTTCTGACAAAACAAACAGAGCGAAGCTGCTGGAGGGAAACGTTCCAGAAACATCTTCAGCCTGTCAGTCAGACAGGAAGCAGAGGAACACGACCTCCACTGAGACCTCGAGTTACTGGAGACCAGCTGGAGGAACACAGCAAGACTACTTCAAGAGCAGTAGTACTACTTCAAGAGCAGTAGTACTACAATAAGAGCAGCAATACTACTTTAAGAGCAGTAATACAACAACATGTTATTGTAGTATTACCGTAATGAAGAATTACTGCTAGAGCAGTAATACTACTTTAAGAGCAGTAATACTACAATAAGAGCAGTAATACTACAATAAGAGCAGTAATACTACTTTAAGAGGCAGTATGTTAAACTCAGACAGTTATTCTAGTCGTCCAAGAACACGAGCACAGATGAGTTCTCTAGTGGGGAAATATATATATATATATATATATATATATATATATATATATATATATATATATATATATATATATATATATATATGTATATATATATTACATATATATGTATAACATAAATATATTAATAGATATAATTGAGTGTCATCTGCGTAACAGTGAATATTGCTGAGTGGACGAAGCCTCCGTCAGGTTGGATTTCCAGAGTTTCCTGGTGGAGTTTGACTTCATATCTCTGAGTTCATCCTCTTGCTGTGAGTCCGGCGGGTCGTCGGCTCTCTAACCGCCGGTCTACAAGTCTACATCGCGCCGCTCTTCAAGATTCTCGACTGGCCCAGAGACCAGATCACAGGAACGTCATCTCGTCGTCCTCCGGCGTTCGCACACAGGAAACAGATGTTTCTGTGAGCTCGTGTTGCGACATCAGATACGAGGAGACGTGATGTTCACTCAGACTCATGATGTCATTCAGCGACTGTGGCGGTCAGGAAGGGGGCGGAGCTCCTGGAGGCTCCTGGAGGCTCCGGGAGGCTCCTGGAGCTCCTGGAGGCTCCTGGAGGCTCCTGGAGCTCCAGGAGGCACCGGGAGGCTCGTGTTGGTGCTGGCGGGGCTCGCGGGTCCCCCGTCGGGCGCCAGGTCTGGATTCCTCTTCCCTCGGAGGAAATGAGCTTTATGAGCCCAGACGGCTGAGAGACATTTATTATGGAAATCTCTGCAGGAAGTCGTGCTTTCACGCTCCGTTGGGCCCACATGTGAGGGATCCTCCTGGGACCCGGAACTGGGAGACGCCGGTTCCTCCAGAGACTCGGAGACCAGTTCACGCCCAGTGGGGGAAGATTTACTTCAGTTTTAGTCAACGACACTAAACATGTTGGAGTCGTTTTATGTTGCAGCTCCAGGTCCTGTTGTTGTTGTTGTTGTTGTTGTTGTGTACAGTCACCGTGGTTACAGCTGTCTCATCCTCAGCGTTTCATCCTCAGCATGAAGTTGACAGGGTTCATACGCTCATGGAGAACCTGGAAGAGTCCTGTAAATGTGTTATATTCATGTGTTCATGACGTTCATTTAGTTTAAATAATGAATCTGCTTTTAAAAGAAAGAGGCTCAACATATCAGCAGCATACATACAGGCATCTATATAAATGTTTATTCTTTTAATAAACTATTGTCTCTCATTCATTTGAGTCATTTAAGGTTTACTGTATGCTTTGAATCCTCATTGTTAGTTTAAATACTACATTTTATCACTTTTTACTGTTTACACACACATTTCACACAATGTTTGCTCATGGACACTTGGTTTAAACCAATTTTCCAAAACTTGAAAGTTATGGAAATTTGGTTTAAAGTCATGGAAAAGTTATGGAAAATTGGTTTAAGGTCATGGAAATTTGGTTAAAGGTTAAGGAATTTTTGTTTAAAGTCATGGAAAATTGGTTTAAAGTCATGGAAAAGTTATGGAAAATTGGTTTAAAATTATGTAAAATTGGTTTAAAGTCATGTAAAATTGGTTTAAAGTCATGTAAAATTGGTTTAAAGTCATGGAAATCCATTGGTCAGAATGTGTGGGGTCCCTGAGTTGACACTGGACCTATTTCATTGCCTTGGTGTCTTCATCGTTGCTCTCTGCCGTTGTGTGGTTGAATTCATCTCCGACACGTTCCTGAACAAGAGCTCTTATTGGCCGCTGGAGGGAAACCGTCGGACCAATCGGGAGCAGCGGGCAGTGAGTCTGCCGTGCTGAAGGAAACCAAGCGGCCGAATAAATAAGCAAAGATCTGGCTGCGGTCCATCATTTCACGAGTCTCCGGTCCAGAGACTCTAAACAAGGCTTCCTCTGAGTAAACAGTGTCAACTGGAAGCTCGTTGTTTATGACCTCATGGAAACTCTGCTCGCAGGCGCTTATTGTGCCCATAACTTTATGAGCATCATTACACTCAGACAGGAATTTATGTGTCTCCTGAAGCATCGATGTTACAGCGAGGTTACGAGCTTCTCAGGTGGAAACTCACAGCGTTGTGGAGGAGTTCAGCTCCCCTCCTGAGGCAGAAACCTGCAGAACATGTTGCTGCCAGGGAGGACGGAGGACAGCAAGGGGACAGGCTTGTGTCCTCTTGTGTCCTCCTCCTGTGTGCTTGTGTCCTCTTGTGTCCTCTTGTGTCCTCCTCCTGTGTCCGTGTGTCCTCTTGTGTCCTCCTCCTGTGTGCTTGTGTCCTCTTGTGCCCTCCTCCTGTGTGCTTGTGTCCTCTTGTGTCCTCTTGTGTCCTCCTCCTGTGTGCTTGTGTCCTCTTGTGTCCTCTTGTGTCCTCCTCCTGTGTCCTTGTGTCCTCTTGTGTCCTCCTCCTGTGTGCTTGTGTCCTCTTGTGCCCTCCTCCTGTGTCCTTGTGTCTTTTTGTGTCCGCTTGTGTCCTCCTTATGTGTGCTTGTGTCCTCTTGTGTCCTCTTGTGCCCTCCTCCTGTGTCCTTGTGTCTTTTTGTGTCCTCTTGTGTCCTCCTCCTGTGTCCTTGTGTCCTCTTGTGTCCTCTTGTGTCCTCCTTATGTGTGCTTGTGTCCTCTTGTGCCCTCCTCCTGTGTCCTTGTGTCCTCCTCTTGTGTCCTTGTGTCCTCATGTGTCCTCTTGTGTCCTCTTGTCTCCTTCTTGTGTCCTTGTGTGTCCTTCTAGCGTCCTTCTAATGTCCTTGTGTCCTCCTGTGTCCTTGTGTATCCTTCTAGTGTTCTTCTAATGTCCTCATGTGTCCTCTTGTGTCTTTTCTCCGGCTGCAGGGTGATCACCTATGAGTGCTGTCCTGGCTATGAGAAGATCCCTGGAGAGAAGGGCTGTCCTGCTGGTATGACCTCTGATCTCTGTAGCTCCGATGACCTCTGTAGCTCAGATGACCTCTGACCCCCCCCTCCCCCCCGCCTCCCCTTCTGGTCTTCTGTGCAGCGCTGCCTCTGGTGAACATCTACAACACGCTGGGCGTGGTGGGCGCCTCCACCACCCAGATGTACTCAGACCGCGCCCAGCTGAGGGCGGAGGTGGAGGGACCCGGCAGCTTCACCTTCTTCGCCCCGAGCAACGAGGCGTGGGCCGCCCTGCCGACGGTCAGTCACTGTGGACGCGTCCGCCGCTGGAAGTAGTCCCCAGCAAATGCTACCCACAATGCACTAGCAAACATGGAGTACCCCACTGGTTCCTGCAGTATCACATGTCCTCACACCTTCAGGCCCTTTGTGACGCAGTGTGTTGTCGTTGTTGTTGTCGTTGTGGTGGTAGGAGATCCTGGACGCTCTGGTGAGCAACGTGAACATCGAGCTGCTGAACGCTCTCCATTACCACATGGTGAGCCGCCGGCTGACCTCCGAGGAGCTGCGGCACGGATCCTCCTTCGCCTCCATGTACCAGGACTTCCACGTGCACATCCACCACTACAGCAACGGGGTGGGTGGGGGTGAGGGTGAGGGTGGGGGTTAGGGTGGTGATGAAGACGATGACGGGTTTAAAGAGCTCTTCTTCACCTCCTCAGATCGTGACGGTGAACTGCGCTCGGCTGATCAAACCCGACCAGCACGCCACCAACGGCATCGTGCACGTGGTCGACCGCGTCATCACCGCCATCTCCAACAACGTGCACTCGCTCATCGACGTGGACGACGACCTGGAGACGCTGCGCGTGAGTTCCCCCGCCCGTCCATCAATAGATCAATACATCAGTCCATCAATAGATCAATAGATCAATACATCAGTCCATCATTAGATCAATACATCAGTCCATCATTAGATCAATACATCAGTCCATCAATAGATCAATAGATCAATACATCAGTCCATCATTAGATCAATACATCAGTCCATCAATAGATCAATAGATCAATACATCAGTCCATCAATAGATCAATACATCAGTCCATCAATAGATCAATACATCAGTCCATCAATAGATCAATAGATCAATTCATGTGATCGTTCCCCGTCCCAGACGGCGATGGCGGCGGCCGGTCTGACCGCCATGCTGGAGACCGACGGCCAGTACACCGTCTTCGCTCCCACCAACGAGGCCTTCGAGAAGATCCCTCAGGAGACCCTGAACCGGATCCTGGGAGACCCCGTTGCTCTGAGAGGTGAGTCCTCCATGTGTCCTTGTTGTGTCCTTATGTGTCCTTGTTGTGTCCTCATGTGTCCTCTTGTGTCCTCATGGGTCCTTGTTGTGTCCTCTTGTGTCCTCATGTGTCCTCATGTGTCCTCTTGTGTCCTCATGTGTCCTTGTTGTGTCCTCTTGTGTCCTCATGTGTCCTTGTTGTGTCTTTGTTGTGTCCTCATGTGTCTTTGTTGTGTCCTCATGTGTCCTTGTTGTGTCTTTGTTGTGTCCTCATGTACCTTGTTGTGTCTTTGTTGTGTCCTTGTGTCTTTGTTGTGTCCTCATGTGTCCTTGTTGTGTCCTCATGTGTCCTTGTTGTGTCCTCGTGTCCTTGTTGTGTCCTCATGTGTCCTCATGTGTCCTTGTTGTGTCCTTGTTGTGTCCTCATGTGTCCTTGTTGTGTCCTCGTGTCCTTGTTGTGTCCTCATGTGTCCTCATGTGTCCTCTTGTGTCCCTCCACAGACCTGCTGAACTACCACATCCTGAAGCACATGCAGTGTGCAGAGTCCATCGTGTCTGGGACCCCGATGGAGACCCTGCAGGGCTCCGTGCTGGAGGTGGGCTGTGACGGGGACCAGATCACCCTGAACGGGAAGGCCATCGTCACCAAGAGAGACCAGCTGGGGACCAACGGGGTCCTGCACCACATCAACGAGCTGCTCATCCCCGACTCAGGTACTGCTAATGCTGCAATACTGCTAATGCTGCTAATGCTGCAATACTGCTAATGCTGCTAACATGGCTAATGCTGCCAATACTGCTATACTGCTATTACCGCTAATACTGCTAATGCTGCTAATGCTGCAATACTGCTAATGCTGCCAATACTGCTATACTGCTATTACTGCTAATACATCAGTACTGATAAGGCTGCTAATAATGCTAATGCTGCTAATGCTGCAATACTGCTAATGCTGCAGTACTGCTAATACTGCAGTATGGCTAATGCCACTATACTGCTAATACTGCTAATATTGCGGTACTGCTAATACTGTAATACTGCAATACAGCCAATACTGTTAATACTGCTACTTTTACTTCTACTAATACTACATAGAACGCTGAGTACCTCAAACTACAGAAGCACTGCAGTAAGCAATACATTCACCGTTATTATGATATTTGTGGGAGCAGTGCGAGTAGTATTTAGTCATCTTTAGTAGTAGAAGTACTTGCAGTACTATTCTCTTCTTCTCTTCCAGCCAAAGTTCTACTGGAGCTGGCTGAGGATTCACCTGTTGCCACGGCGACTAAGCTGTTCGTGGAGGCGGGGCTATCCCCCCACCTGACCGGCTCCGAGGCGCTGACCATGCTGACCCCGCTGGACGACGCCTTCACAGGTAACGCCCCCGACCTTTGACCTCTGTTGTATTACAGAGATAATACATGTTATTCTCCTGGTGTCCACTAGGGGCATTACTGCTGTATTACAGAGATAATACATGTTATTCTCCTGGTGTCCACTAGGGGCATCACTGCTGTATTACAAAGATAATACATGTTATTCTCCTGGTGTCCACTAGGGGCATTACTGCTGTATTACAGAGATAATACATGTTGTTCTCCTGGTGTCCACTAGGGGCACCACTGCAGTGTTTGATGCCTCAAAAATGTTGAGAATTATTGACGTATTCAAGACTATGAAAAACATGATCAAAACGCTTGTTCCAGTCGCCGCCTTCGTCTTCTTGACCATGTCTTCCAACAGGAAAGGACACGACGATGACGCCGGACTTGAAGAAGCTGATGACCAACCA
>NW_027176224.1:22500-55000 GCF_023055335.1 Clinocottus analis | reverse complement strand
ACATACACACGCACACACGCGCGCACACACACACACACACACACACACACACACACACACACACACATTCAATAAAACCTCTGTTCAGTGTTTTCAGTGTAAAGGTAGTCATTTTTCTCAGACGACAAGGAATACAAACTATGAACTATATATATATATATATATATATATATATATATATATATATATATATATATATATATATATATATATATATATATATATATATATATATATATAACAAAGAGTGAGGAATCGTGAGATGATTTCTGCCTCCCGTCCCGCAGAGGGCGCTGCAGGCAGAGCTTCCCGCTTCTTCCGGTGTGTGTCACGTTAATATCCGTCCGCCAGACGGCAACAACACGCGAGTGGAGCCGCTGCAGAGACGCGATGTTCTCCTCTTTAAAAGAGCGAACCGGGGAGGTTCTGTTACCGGGAGACGAGTTCTCCTTCGAGGCCGACGACACCCTCTCTCTCGCGGGCCCCGTTAAACCGGAGAAGGTGGTGTGTGGACCGGGTCTGCGGCGGAGCGGAGACCGGCTGCTGGTGTGCAAAAGCGGCGTCCTGCGACACAAACAGCCCAACACGTTCTGGGTGGACTCCCAGCAGAGGAGGGTGAGTCTCAGAGACACGTTGCTCTCGTTCAGCATCACGTGCTGCTCGTTGACCGAGGCACGCGCCGAACTCCTCAGGAGACCGGACCCGTTCATGAGGGCTCGTGACGTCTGTTCTGGGGGTCCAGGACCGGGAACCGGAACCTGTCGAGTCCAAAAGAGTCCGTAATTTACACGGAGTTCAGTCTCGTGAAGCCACTTTACGCTCGTTGTTTGCTTCCTGTTTACTCTTTAAAGACAGCGCGAACGGCTGCCTTCAAAGAGTAAACAGGAAGTCACAGAACAGCCACTTCCTGTTGGATCTGTAGGCTACTTGCAGTTTACTGACCTCGTTCTGATTCATTCATGTTTATAAATATATATTCATGTATAAATGTGTGTAGCTGCATCCTTTGTTCCTTTATATCTGCCTGTTAAATACATTACTACTGGTTTAGATATGTTATTTAAATAATCTTTATGATCAACACAAGATCTGTCTTCAAACACGAGACTAATAGTCAACAAGCCAGCATTAAGTATTAAACTACACATAAATAACAATGTTCTACAACACGAGGTGTTTGTGTCAGATCTAAGAGCCAATCAGCTCTCTGAGGAGGAGCAGTGCATGATGGGACAGGTTAGCAGCAGTGCATGATGGGAGTCTGTCCCTTTGTCCTCAGTATGTCCCGGCTAAAGGTGAGACCATCATCGGCATCGTGACGGGAAAGTCAGGAGACGTCTTCAAGGTGGATTTTGGAGGAAGTGAGCAGGCCTCTCTGTCCTACCTGGCTTTTGAGGGGTCCACCAAGAGGAACCGACCCAACGTCCAGGTGAGACCCCGAGGACGCGGGAGGTCCAGGTGAGACCTTAGGAGGCCCTCTTCTGTGTCTAGCCCCTCCCACTCCTGTGTCTAACCCCTCCCTGTTTACCTGTGCAGGTGGGGGACCTGGTGTTCTCCCAGTTCCTCTTAGCCAATCAGGACATGGAGCCGGAGCTGGTGTGCGTGGACAGCTCAGGACGAGCCAATGGGATGGGAGTGTTTGGAGGAGGAGGTCTGCTCTTCACGGTCTCTCTGGGCCTCGTCAGAAGGTAAACGTCCTCAGGTGTTAGTGTCTCTAAACGTGGTCTTGAGTCTCCCTAAACCACCTGCCCCCCCCCCCCCCCCCCCCTCCTCCCTCCAGGCTGCTGTCCCCCCACAGCGAGGTCCTGCGGGACCTGCAGCAGCTGTTCCCCTGTGAGCTGGTGGTCGGGATGAACGGCCGCCTGTGGGCCAAGTCCTCCAGCGTCCAGCAGACGCTCGTCATCTCCAACCTGCTCCAGAGCTGCGACACCATGACGGCCCAGCAGAGGGCGGCGCTGTTCAGGAGGGTAGCCCAGGGGGCGCTGTAGACCACGTGGGACCACACCTGGACCAGCAGAGCGGGCGCTGTAGACCACGTGGGTCTCAGGTGTGGCTCCGCTCTGCCAGGTGAGCTACCTGGATCAGGGTCTGGATCCAACTGTTGGTTCTAAAGACGATGAATCTGTAAACTGAGAGAACTCTTTGAGGACTGAACCAACATGATGATGATGATGATGATGATGAAACAAGTGGCTTCATGTTGTTTTTATAATTAAAATAAAACATTTCTGAATTGTGTGTCTGTGTGTGTCCATGAACACGAGTCTCATAAAAAAGTGCTAAGTATATGATAATCAAGTGTCATAAAGAAACGAATATGTTAAAATAAAGTTTGTTGAAAGTATAATATAATGTAGTACTACAGTACCTCATACAATATTTGTGATTCAAAGTCGTAGTTTTAGTGAGTTGTGGAGAGAGAGCGAGAGGACGCAGTCGTTGCTTGTGAAGTGAGCTGTAATACGTGTAAAGTATGAAGAAATGAAGACAACCTTTCCCAGCACACTGTTGAGAGTTTTACTTTCTTCAAGCGTGCAACACAAAGCAGGAGCATTTACACGTGTTCATCTACTGCGATGAGGTCATGGACACAACTCATCTGACACTTCAGGGTCAGAACACATGAAGGAACCAACGGACTGAACTAAGTCCAGGTCCTGGTGGAGTCCAGGTCCACTGAGGATCTGATGATCAGGACCAGAAGAAAGCTGAGGAAGGTCCCTCCCACCTGAGAGAAGAAGAAGAG
Organism: Clinocottus analis; assembly: GCF_023055335.1. Taxonomy (NCBI): domain Eukaryota; kingdom Metazoa; phylum Chordata; class Actinopteri; order Perciformes; family Cottidae; genus Clinocottus; species Clinocottus analis. Next base: position 52,254 of record NW_027176224.1, on the reverse strand, counting down.
ATGGATCAGTGTCTCCAGAGACTCCCTTCATCATCCAGTAGAAAGAGCAGCAGGATTGAGTCCTTTCAGCTCTCATGTGACTGCGTTGGAGGGAACACTCTGAGCTCCGAGCTCTCACACCTGCAGACTCTCTGGACATCAGGTCTGTTCCCTCTGCAGCTTTCACAAGTACACAGTGGACACAAAGAGCTGAGGGCCCTGAACGCATCATGACAGAAACAGAGAGGCGTTCACTGCTCACTGTAGTGATGGAGTCACTGCCGTGAGGGCTCAGAGCTGATAAAAACCACAGTCTCAGTGACATGTGAATGTCTCATCTCCTTAGAAACACTCCACTGAGAGATGAGATCAGATGGATCAGTGAGGACCTCTGTCTCTGGACATGTGAGATGCTTTTAGCTGGTAAGCAGCGGGATTTCCTGCACACTTGAACACAACAACAGACTTCACATCAACTCACACACATGATCACAACAAGCTTCTGGCTCATCCTGAAGCCCGTCTACAGGAAATACTGGATCTGTGTTGAGTTCAATCCTGCTGGAACCAGCATGGACCGACTCTGACCCTCTACTGACCTCAGAGTCTCCAGTCTCCAGAGAGGACTCTCCAGTCCAGCAGACAGCAGCTTCACATCTGAAGTCTTCAGGTTGTTGTAACTCAGGTCCAGTTCTCTCAGACTGGAGGGGTTGGACTTCAGAGCTGAGGCCAGAGAAGAACAGCTGATCTCTGACAACCAGCACCTCGCCAACCTGAATAAAGAATAAAAGACGAAGATCAGAATCCTTCATAATCCATCAGATGAATTGAGGTTTAAATTGTAGCTCAACATGACGATGAAAAATGAACATTACAACAGTTGTGACTTGATTTATATGTGTGTTCTTAAAGATTAATATCAATGATCAGACAATATTTGTGGAAACACATTAAAATGAACAGAAACCAAAGAAATATTTCTACTTCTTTAAGTAAATGTTATAAATATGAAACTAATATTGGTTCAGAGGATCTTCTGTTTACAGATTTGACCATTAAACAAAAATTATAAACAGTAATTGACTTTAATAACTAACAGAGGATATTATCTACAGTTTCTTTAAAAAACAAGTCTTTGTGACTGCAGACTACATTTAGTTCAAGAAACATAAACAAATATTCAACTTCATGGATTTAAGTTATGTTTTCACATGAATTAGGTTTCATTATTAAATAAACATATAATATCTATAACAGTAACAGACTCAGTGAACTGACCTCAGAGTCTCCAGTCTGCAGTGAGGACTCTCCAGTCCAGCAGACAGCAGCTTCACTCCTGAATCCTTCAGGTCGTTGTAACTCAGGTCCAGTTCTCTCAGACTGGAGGGGTTGAACTTCAGAGCTGAGATCAGAGAAGAACAGCTGATCTCTGACAAGCTGCAGCCCCACAACCTGAATAAAGAATAAAAGATGAAGATCAGAATCCTTCATAATCGATCAGATGAGTTGAGGTCAACATGACGATGTCCTCATCAATGAGCTTTCCTCTTTGTCATTGTGTTCTTGTGGATCATCATCATCATGTCAGCCTTCTACAGACATCATCACATGTCAGCACAACACTCATCCAGCTGTTGATGTCCACACAGATGAAGACCATGCTGCTGCTCTCAGTCTGGAGCTACAGGACCAGGACCATGTTGAGCCTTTAAACCTTCAGGGTCTCACGCCTTTTTCCCAATTTTTCATAATTTCTTAAACTCACCTTTTAAAAGGCACTTACATATGTGATATATACCCATGTTGTGAAGTAAACAGCGAGTGTGCCGCGGGCGGAACAGAGCGTTGGACGCGAGAGGTTGTCGCGCGAGTTGAAATTTCCCAACTCCAGCGACAAAAACGAGTGAGTCATAGTTGCGTCAGCCAATCAGCTTCAAGATGTTTTGCTCGTCACCGCCGTCCTGTTGTTAAATCAAACTTCTGCCGGTGATAGCGATGATAGCGACCGTCATTCAGACGTTGTTGTGGGACTACGGATAATAATATGAACCCAGACACGATGGAGTTTGATGTTCTGACATATGTGTAATTTACACAAAAAGTATAAAGCAGAACTCATGGTTATTTCCATGGTGGATGACGGCTGGTTACCGTTGTAGTAAGCCAGACGCAGTTCCTGGAGTCGGTGAAATTCACCGAACTGTGTGCGGCTACAGATGCTGATATGAACCCAAACAGGGGGGCGTTTATTAGTCCCACGTTTTTGTGACTTCCACTACAAGTATAAAGCAGAAGTAGTGGTTATTTATTCCATAGTTTATAGCGTAAAAGAGAAGTATTTTCCGTGAGAGAAGCTACGGAGATAAGCCACGCCCCCTTTGTGGCGGCTCGATTAGTCATGCTAAGTTTGGTGTGAACACACTTTTTTGTCGTGCGACCGACGTGAAAAATGTTGTCTCGTTCAGTGTAAACACAGCATTAGGTTCACACAAGCAATGGAATATATGAATAAAAAGTTATATGCATGTAAATAAATGTCTAATACTACATTTTGTATTATGTTTTTGAGTAGAAGTGTTGTCTGTCACTACTTTCATCACACTGAGAGAGGGACTGAGATAAATTGGGAATGAAAAATGAACACGACAACAGTTATGACTTGATCTCTATGTGTGTTCTAAAAGATTAATATCAATGATCAGACAATATTTGTGGAAACATTGAAATAAACAGAAAACAAATAAATAGTTGTACTTCTTCAAGTAAATGTTATAAATATGAAACTAATATTAGTTCAGAGAAACTTCTGTTTGCAGATTTGAACGTCAAACAAAAATTATAAACAATAATTTACTTTAATAACTAACAGAGGATATTATCTACAGTTTCTTTAAGAAACAAGTCTTTGTGACTGCAGACTACATTTAGTTCAAGAAACATGAAATATGAACAAAAAGAAATATTCAACTTAATGGATTTAAGTTATGTTTTCACATGAATTAGGTTGAATTATTAAACAAACATATAATATCTATAACAGTAACAGAGTCAGTGAACTGACCTCAGAGTCTTCAGCCTCCAGAGAGGACTCTCCAGTCCAGCAGACAGCAGCTTCACTCCTGAATCCTTCAGGTCGTTGTTGTCACTCAGGTCCAGTTCTCTCAGACTGGAGGGGTTGGACTTCAGAGCTGAGGCCAGAGAAGAACAGCTGATCTCTGACAACCGGCAGTTCTCCAACCTGAATAAAGAATAAAAGATAAAGATCAGAATCCTTCATAATCCATCAGAAGAGTTGAGGTTTCAATGTGTAGCTCAACATGACGATGTCCTCATCAATGAGCTTTCCTCTTTGTCATTGTGTTCTTGTGGATCCTCATCATCATGTCAGCCTTCTACAGACATCATCACATGTCAGCACAACACTCATCCAGCTGTTGATGTCCACACAGATGAAGACCATGCTGCTGCTCTCAGTCTGGAGCTACAGGACCAGGACCATGTTGATTAGAGGGGTTCTGTCACAGCTCAGGAGGTCCAGTTAGAGAGAACATCCTCTTTAAAGGTCAGAACATCTCAAGAAAGTCACTTGTTCTATGATTTAGTCCCAAATGTATCAAAGCAGCCAAAAGCTGAATCAACGTTTGGACGTAATCAATGACTTCCTGTCGTCAGATAGAGAACGTTGAGTTGGATAATATCTCAACAATATTCATCATCAGAATTTAAATTGAACTGGATGAATTCTCAACAATATTTTCTCTAATAAAGGAGAAATAAAAAAGGGAAAGTAGTTTTGTCGTTGGAGTCGAATCCAGTTGGAATCTGGATAGATGGGTCGATGCCTTTCAAGTGGGGAAACTGCACCAGGTCAGAAAACAGAAACTTGACACGTGTGTTACATCAATAATTGTGGAACAATCTCAGCTCTCTGTATAATGAGGCACCATTGACATAATGCACAAGTGTAAAGTGTTTTGGTGATGGAAATTGGTTTACCAAAGGTCTTAGGTTCACACAAGCAATGGAATATATGAATGAAATGGAAACAAATGTCTAATACTACATTTTGTATTATGTTTTTTGAGTAGAAGTGTTGTCTGTCACTACTTTCATCAGACTGAGAGAGGGACTGAGATAAAATGGGAATGAAAAATAAACATTACAACAGTTATGACTTGATCTCTATGTGTGTTCTTAAAGATTAATATCAATGATCAGACAATATTTGTGGAAACATTTAAATGAACAGAAAACAAAGAAATAATTCTACTTCAAGTAAACGTTATAAATATGAAACTAATATTAATTCAGAGGATCTTCTGTTTACAGATTTGAACGTTAAACAAAAATTATAAACAATAATTTACTTAAATAACTAACAGAGGATATTATCTACAGTTTCTTTAAGAAACAAGTCTTTGTGACTGCAGACTACATTTAGTTCAAGAAACATGAAATATGAAAAAAAACATATATTAAACTTAATGGATTTAATTAATGTTCTTACATGAATTAGGTTGCATTATTAAATAAACATATAATATCTATAACAGTAACAGAGTCAGTGAACTGACCTCAGAGTCTCCAGTCTCCAGAGAGGACTCTCCAGTCCAGCAGACAGCAGCTTCACTCCTGAATCCTTCAGCTTGTTGTGACTCAGGTCCAGTTCTCTCAGACTGGAGGGGTTGGACTTCAGAGCTGAGGCCAGAGAAGAACAGCTGATCTCTGACAAGTCGCAGAGACTCAACCTGAATAAAGAATAAAAGATGAAGATCAGAATCCTTCATAATCCATCAGATGAGTTGAGGTTTAAATGTGTAGCTCAACATGACGATGTGTGCATCAATGAGCTTTCCTCTTTGTCATTGTGTTCTTGTGGATCATCATCATGTCAGCCTTCTACAGACATCATCACATGTCAGCACAACACTCATCCAGCTGTTGATGTCCACACAGATGAAGACCATGCTGCTGCTCTCAGTCTGGAGCTACAGGACCAGGACCATGTTGATTAGAGGGGTTCTGTCACAGCTCAGGAGGTCCAGTTAGAGAGAACGTCCTCTTTAAAGGTCAGAACATCTCAAGAAAGCCACTTGTTCTATGATTTAGTCCCAAATGTATCAAAGCAGCCAACAGCTGAATCAACGTTTGGACGTAATCAATAACTTCCTGTCATCAGATAGAGAACGTTGAGTTGGATAATATCTCAACAATATTCATCATCAGAATATAAATTAAACTGGATGAATTCTCAACAATATTTTCTCTCATAATAAAAACATTGTCTCTCGTTTCCAGGAAAGTAAAAGACTCCTTACCTGTTATAATACTTATTTGTTCTACCTATTTGTTCTATTTATTTATTCCAGTTGTTTATTATACCTATTTATTCTACTTATTTATTTTACTTGTTTTTTATACTATTATAACTGTATTATTCCTTATTATACCAGACTGACCTCAGAACCTCCAGTCTGCAGTGAGGACTCTCCAGTCCAGCAGACAGCAGCTTCACTCCTGAATCCTTTAGGTTGTTGTGACTCAGGTCCAGTTCTCTCAGACTGGAGGGGTCAGACTTCAGAGCTGAGGCCACGACTTTACAGTGAGTCTCTGAGAGTTCACAGTAAGAAAGTCTGTGAAGATAAAATACAATAAACATTATGAAAGAGCTATGCTGACGACACCCAACTGATCCTCTCGTTTCCTCAATCAGAAACAGGGACACCAGAGCGAATCTCTGCCTGTCTGACTGACATCTCTCAGTGGATGTCCACACACCACCTGAAAATCAACCCTGACAAGACTGAACTGCTTTTCCTTCTAGGAAAAGACTCCCCCACCCAAGACCTCACAATCACCTTCAACAACTTAGTGCTGGCCCCGACCTCGACTGCCAGAAACCTCGGTGTGACTCTTGACAGTCAACTCTCCCCGACTGCCAACATCACCGCAACAACACGCTCCTGTAGGTCCATGCTGTACAACATCAGGAGAATACGTCCCCTGCTCACACAGAAGGCAGCACAGGTTCTGGTCCAGGCCATGATCATCTCCCGCCTTGACTACTGTAACTCCCTCCTGGCAGGTCGACCTGCCAATGCAGCTCGACCACTACAGCTCATCCAGAACGCAGCAGCTCGACTGATCTTCAACCTCCCGAAGTTCACTCACACCACTGCACTCCTCCGCGCCCTCCACTGGCTACCGGTGGCCGCAGCATCCGCTTCAAGACATTGGTACTTACGTATCGCGCTACGAACAGATCGGGTCCGACCTACATCCAGGACATGGTAAAACCGTACACACCAGCTCGTTCGGTCCGCTCAGCTTCAGCCAATCAGCTTGTTGCTCCGCCGCTGCGAACTAAACACTCAAAAAATCACGACTGTTTGCTTCCTGGTTCCTCGATGGTGGCATCAGGACAGCAGAAAGTGTCTACATCTTCCGCCGCAAACTAAAAACTCACCTTTTTCGACTCCACCTTGAATAAAGACAATGACGGAAGCACTTAGGCAGCACTTCGATGCTCTTACTGATCGCACTTTGTAGTTTGACTTTTTTTGAGGAATTGTTCTGTCTTGATTCTTGTTGTTCGTAGTTCGTACTTATGTTTGAATGCCCTTATTGTAAGTCGCTTTGGATAAAAGCATCAGCTAAATGACAAGTAATGTAATGTAATGTAATGGATGGAGCAATAGCGGAAGAATTGTATGAATATAGAATACAATAATCATTAGAAATGAATATAATAACTGTTCATTGACTTTACAATAAAAGAACCGACTGAAACATCAACATGTTTCACTCCAACTGTTGAAACAACAAGAACATCTTTGACTAAACAACTGACTTACAACTTTATATCAAACAACTGGAACACTATTTTAAGAATATTGTTATTTATATATTTCTTTATGTGAAGAACTAAACTACTGATCTACACTGATTCATGAAGTTAATCACATCTGGACTCACTTAAACTTCCTGCAGTTCCTCACAGCTGGAATCAGCCTCTGTCGTCCCTCATATGATGTCTTGTACTTCTTCAGGTCCAACTCATCCAGAACCTCCTCTGACATCTGCAGCATGTAGCACAGAGCTGAGCACTGGATCTCTGAGAGTTTCTCTGATTTGTTCTCTGACTTCATGAACTCCTGGATCTCCTGATGGACTGTGAGGTCCTTCATCTCCATCAGACAGTGGAAGATGTTGATGCTTCTGTCAGGAGAGATGTCATCACTGTTCATCTCCTTCAAGTTGTTGATGGCTCTCTGGATGGTTTCTGGACCGTTGTCTGTCTGACCCAGCAGGCGTCCTAAGAGTCTCTGGTTGGACTCCAGAGAGAGGCCATGAAGGAAGCGGACCAACAGGTCCAGGTGGCCATTTCTACTTTTGAGGGATTCCTCCATGGCTCTCCTCAGGAAGTCCTCCAGGGATGAATACTTGTGGTCTTCTCCCATGAAGTCCTCCAGTACCTCTGTCTTCCTGTGTGTGAAACAGTGGAACATGTAGACGGCAGCCAGGAACTCTTGAACACTCAAATGAACGAAGCAGTAGACGGTCTTCTGGAAGATCACACTCTCTCTTCTGAAGATCTGTGTACAGACTCCTGAGAACACCGAGGCCTCCGTGACATCGAGGCCACACTGCTCCAGGTCTTCTTGGTAGAACATGATGCTTCCTTTCTCCAGATGTTCAAACGCCAGCCTCCCCAGCTTCAGGAGAACTTCCCCGTCGGCCTCCGTCAGCTCCAGAGGACTCGTCTCGTGTCCTTCAGGGTACTTCTGCTTCTTCCTCTTGGTCTGGACCAGCAGGAAGTGGGAGTACATGTCGGTCAGGGTCTTGGGCAGCTCTCCTCTCTGGTCTGTGGAACACATGTGGTCCAGAACTGTAGCAGTGATCCAGCAGAAGACTGGGATTAGACACATGATGTGGAGGCTCCTGGAGGTCTTGATGTGTGAGATGATGGTGCTGGACTGCTCTTCATCACTGAATCTCCTCCTGAAGTACTCGTCCTTCTGGGCGTCGGTGAAGCCTCGTACTTCTGTCAGCCGGTCAACAAGAGGACGAGGGATCTGATTGGCTGCTGCAGGTCTGGAAGTTATCCAGACGAGAGCCGAGGGAAGCAGGTTCCCCTCCATGAGGTTCGTCAGCAGCACGTTGACCGACGCCTTCTGGGTGACATCACGCACGACCTCATTGTTGATGAAGTCCAGAGCAAGTCTGCTCTCATCCAGACCATCAAAGATGAACAGCAGCTTGCAGACAGAGAGCTCCTCTGCTGGGAGCTTCTGTAATGTTGGATGGAACTCATGGAGCAGCTTGAGGAGACTGATCTCACCTCTGATCAAGTTCAGCTCCCTGAACGAAAGCACCAACACCAGATCCACGTCCTGGTTCTCCAAACCCTCGGCCCAGTCCAGAGTGAACTTCTGCACCGAGAAGGTTTTTCCGACGCCGGCGACGCCGTTGGTCAGAACCACTCTGATGCGTCTCTGCTGGTCGGCTGAGGCTTTAAAGATGTCGTGGCACTTGATGGGAGTGTCATGGAGGAGCTTCTTCTTGGAGGATGACTCCAGCTGCCTCACCTCATGTTGGGTATCGACCCCTTCACTCTGGCCCTCTGTGATGTAGAGCTCAGTGTAGATCCTGTTGAGGGTCACACTTCCTGTTTCACCACTTCCTTCAGTCACACGTTCACATCTCTCCTTCAGGCTGATCTTGTGTTTATCTACAACCTCCTGCAGACCTCGATCTTCTGAACCAGAGGAACAAGAGAGAACATAGAGAAGTAAAGTTAGAAAGTTGTCATCACTATATATATATATATATATATATATATATATATATATATATATATATATATATATATATATATATATATAGAAGGTCTCACTGGCTGTCTGCAGTCTGGTTCTGGTTCTGGTCGTCAGCTGCTCCTCAGGAACAGGGCTGCTCTTCCTCTTTCTGTGGAGACATGTCTTCATCAGTAAAGGAGAGAGCTGATGTGTCCTCTCCGGTCTCAGAGTCTTTGAGCAGCTCGTCCTGAGTTGGTGATGTTAGAACTGAGCTAGAAGAGGAGGACATGACCCTCAGCAGGTCTCAGTAGAGTCTCAGGTTCAAGTCCTCACGCTTTCCTTCTTCACGTCTGTTTTCTGTCACTTTCTACTGTCAATATCAAATGAAGCACGAGTTCATACTTGTTATTAAAACACAAGTGGTCCAGATGGACAGTCGACCACTTCCTGTCTGACTTTGAGCAGAAATAAAGGAGTATTTAGTTGAAGTGTAACTTGTGAAAAACGTTCTCAGGTGTTTTGTTCCAGATGTAAACTTCAGTAGTTTGACGCTCTGGAACCAGACGGAGATCCATTTGAGTCTGAACCAGGATCTGCTCTCATAGTTCTGCATCAGGAAGATGAACCTTTCAGCAGAACATTTAGTCTTCATCCTCAATGCTTCGTCTTCAACAGTTAAAGATAACAGTAAAACAGTCTCTTACTTTGTGTCTGAGGGTCCAGGTTCATTACTTAAGTGTGGAGGAAGACCTTTGGACCGATCACTCTTCATGGACAGACAGACGGATCCTGGAGACTGAACTCTGCAAACATCAAGAGGGTTTTATTCACAACAAAGACATTAAAGGAGATCTGAACACACAAACTACTGGTACTGCAGATATGTAGAAGGCTTTAAAGCAGAGTTGTCAAACATACGGCCCGCGGGCCGGATCTGGCCCGCCAGGAGGCCCAGCGAGGCCTGCTGGAAAACTGTTAAAATTACAGAAAAAAAAGAGAAAAAATAATCTGCCGGGGCTCGAACCACCGATCATCTGACTGAAAGACGGGCACGCTAACCACTGAGCCACAGAGGAGGGACTCTGCTCCTGAGAGCCCAGGAACATGAACAGTGGCCTGATGTCTTTATTGGTATTTATGTTTCTAGTTTATTGTAGAAATACCTTAAAATAGAGTTTATCATCCGAAAACCTTCACCAGTGATCAAACATAGAGGAAATATTGTGGCTATGATGCGTTATAATGCGTTTCTAGGGTGTTATAATGCGTTATAATGCTGTGATTTTACTGGTTCGGCCCACTTGAGCTCAAAATGAGCGGCTCCTTCACTAACATGAGTTTGACCCTCGTGCTTTAAAGTATTCGTGCTCTTCGATGACATCACAGCTGTCACTGATACGAAGAGGAAGAGTTTGAGTCATCACCAGTTTGGTAAATGTATAATTTAGGTGTTAAAACATTCAGTATGATTAGAAACAAACAACATACACAAACAGGAAGTCAACAGAAGACTTTGTCAGAGGTGATCATGAGTTCTCTTACTTTGTGTCTGAGGGTCCAGGATCCTTACGGAAGTTTTCATGAAGACCTTTGGACCAATCACTCTTCATGGACTGACAGCCGGAGACCAGAGACTCTGCTCCGTCCTCTTCCTCCTCTTCCTCATCACAACGTCTCATCTTCTGACCTAAAGTCAGTCTGAGAGATAAACAGGAGCACAGACTGTGAGCACACACACACACACACACACACACACACACACACACACACACACACACACTCACCCTGCTTCAGCCTCCAGCTTCTCTTCTTCTGCTCCTTCGACTCTAAATGGAGTCTGAACTTTATGACGCAACACTTCAGGCTTCTTTTCCTGTTCTCATGTAACTGGATCACATGGTCTCTGTGGCTCCGCCCCTCTTCATTTACAGGAAATCAGGTGAGTTCATGTAAGTGTAAGTGTGTGTGTGTGTGTGTGTGTGTGTGTGTGTGTGTGTGTGTGTGTGTGTGTGTGTGTGTGTGTGTGTGTGTGTGTCACAGTGTTTATGAGTCTCTCGGCTTCAACAGGTTGAATTAAAATGAGTTCTGGTCATTTTTACATGAGATAATTTCTTGTTTGTTAGTAAATTATCTTCAAATCTTCGCTCTCAATGCCAAAAATTGCTGTAAAAAAAAATGCTCTAAAAAAAACGCTTTAAATAAAAAAAAAAAACGCTTTCAAAAACAACTCTCTAAAGAAAAAAAACGCTCTCTAAAAAAAAAATGCTCTAAAAAAAAAAAAACGCTTAAAAAAACAAAACGCTCTAAAAAAAAAAGCTTAAAAAAAAAAAGCTTAAAAAAAACCGCTGGATGTCCCGAGGCTAAAACATTCAGTTTACACACACACACACACACACACACACACTCACACACACACACACACACACACACACACACACACACACACACACACACACACACACACACACACACACACACACACAAATGTAAGAAGTTATGGTATTCTTGAACATATAACATTTTAATTCTTCCTCTTCAAGTTACTCTGACAATCTAAAAGTAGTTTGACAGTAAACAGTAGAATTCAAGCACTCAAGCAATACAATATTCAGGTCAAGGGAGAAACAAATACAACAATTTGAAGTGAAAAAAAAGTGTAACGTCCACCAGTGAAAGGTCCTCGGCTGTGTTTCTTGTTCCTGTAGTGAAGTGAGTCCTCTCCCCTGCAGTGGAAGGACAGAGAGACATCGGTTAGGATTCCCAGTAGAAGTAGCACAACATGTTTCTACTGCTGACGATGTCTATGTGGTGTTCAGTCTCCTGGGATCTCACCTTGATGAGCCTTGAGGCTCTGCAGGGACACCTGGGCCTCAGCGTCCGCCTGCTGGAGGTGTCCTGCAACACAAAACAAACACACACTACTAGCGTATTTATCAGGAGAGACATGAAAGAAGCCCTTACTTTGATGTTCCAGGTGTGTTTAGGGGGAAAGTGAGAAGATGAGCGTTGTTTAGTCTGGAAGGTTCAGGTGGGGGGATGGGCACCTGGAGCAGGACGGAGACGGATCCCACAACACACACCTGCTTCTGTTGTTTGAAGTCTGAAACGTGGACAACTTTATACATGCGGCTGCCAACAAGTGTGTGTGTGTGTGTGTGTGTGTGTGTGTTTGTGTGTGTGTGTAAACCGAAAGTTTTAGTCTCGGGACGCCGCTCGGTAACGTCCAGCGTTTTTTTGAATTTTTTTTTAAGGGTTTTTTTTTTAGAGCTTTTTTATTTTTACAGCGTTTTTTTTTTTTTACAGCGTTAACATCTGCTCGGTAACATCCAGCGGTTTTTTTTTAGAGCAAATTTTAGTTTTGAGAGCGTTTTTTATTTTCGAGCAATTTTTTTTAAAGAGCAATTTTTGGGATTGAGAGCAAAGATTTGAAGATAATTTACTAACAAACAAGAAATTATCTCAGGTAAAAATGACCAGAACTCATTTTAATTCAACCTGTTGAAGCCGAGAGACTCATAAACACTGTGACACACACACACACACACACACACACACACACACACACACACACAAACACGCCTACAGGAACTCAGCTGATTTCCTGTAAAAAAGAGGGGCGGAGCCACAGAGACCATGTGATCCAGTTACATGAGAACAGGAAAAGAAGCCTGAAGTGTTGCGTCATAAAGTTCAGACTCCATTTAGAGTCGAAGGAGCAGAAGAAGAGAAGCTGGAGGCTGAAGCAGGGTGAGTGTGTGTGTGTGTGTGTGTGTGTGTGTGAGTGTGTGCGTGCGTGTGTGCGTGCGTGTGTGTTTGTGTGTGTATGTGTGTGTGTGTGTGTGTGCTAATTTTACAAAAATATAGTATTTGCTCATTAAGTTGTGATATAAATAATGTGGCTTCATATAGTTGATAAATGTGTTTAGTGTAACGTTGTGTGTGTGTGTCTGTGTTTCTGCATGTGTGTTTGTGTGCCTGCGTGTGTGTGTGAGAGATAACACACACTTCTACATGACCTCAGCTTATTTTCTGTAAATGAAGAGGGGTGGAGCCACAGATAATAACTTGTGCGTGTGTGTGTGTGTGTGTGTGTGTGTGTGTGTGTGTGTGTGTGTGTGTTTGTGTGTGTGTGTGTGTGTTCACAGTCAGTGCTCCTGTTTATCTCTCAGACTGACTTCAGGTCAGAAGATGAGACGTTGTGATGAGGAAGAGGAGGAAGAGGACGGAGCAGAGTCTCTGGTCTCCGGCTGTCAGTCCATGAAGAGTGATCGGTCCAAAAGAGGTCTTCCTCCAGACTTCAGTAATGAACCTGGACCCTCAGACACAAAGTAAGAGAACTCATGATCACTCACTATAACGCATCATAGCCACAATATTTCCTCTATGTTTGATCACTGGTGAAGGTTTTCGGATGATAAACTCTATTTTAAGGTATTTCTACAATAAACTAGAAACATAAATACCAATAAAGACATCAGGCCACTGTTCATGTTCCTGGGCTCTCAGGAGCAGAGTCCCTCCTCTGTGGCTCAGTGGTTAGCGTGCCCGTCTTTCAGTCAGATGATCGGTGGTTCGAGCCCCGGCAGATTATTTTTTCTCTTTTTTTTCTGTAATTTTAACAGTTTTCCAGCAGGCCTCGCTGGACCTCCTGGCGGGCCAGATCCGGCCCGCAGGCCGTATGTTTGACAACCCTGCTTTAAAGCCTTCTACATATCTGCAGTACCAGTAGTTTGTGTGTTCAGATCTCCTTTAATGTCTTTGTTGTTGTGAATAAAACCCTCTTTATGTTTGCAGAGTTCAGTCTCCAGGATCCGTCTGTCTGTCCATGAAGAGTGATCGGTCCAAAAGACGTCTTCCTCCAGAATTCAGTAATGAACCTGGGCCCTCAGACACAAAGTAAGAGACTGTTTTACTGTTATCTTTAACTGTTGAAGACGATGCATTGAGGATGAAGACTAAATGTTCTGCTGAAAGGTTCATCTTCCTGATGCAGAACTATGAGAGCAGATCCTGGTTCAGACTCAAATGGATCTCCGTCTGGTTCCAGAGCGTCAAACTACTGAAGTTTACATCTGGAACAAAACACCTGAGAACGTTTTTCACAAGTTACACTTCAACTAAATACTCCTTTATTTCTGCTCAAAGTCAGACAGGAAGTGGTCGACTGTCCATCTGGACCACTTGTGTTTTAATAACAAGTATGAACTCGTGCTTCATTTGATATTGACAGTAGAAAGTGACAGAAAACAGACGTGAAGAAGGAAAGCGTGAGGACTTGAACCTGAGACTCTACTGAGACCTGCTGAGGGTCATGTCCTCCTCTTCTAGCTCAGTTCTAACATCACCAACTCAGGACGAGCTGCTCAAAGACTCTGAGACCAGAGAGGACACATCAGCTCTCTCCTTTACTGATGAAGACGTGTCTCCACAGAAAGAGGAAGAGGAAGAGCAGCCCTGTTCCTGAGGAGGAGCTGACGACCAGAACCAGAACCAGACTGCAGACAGCCAGTGAGACCTTCTATCTATCTATCTATATATATATATATATATATATATATATATATATATATATATATATATATATATATATATATATATATATATATATATATATATATATATATATATATATATATAGTGATGACAACTTTCTAACTTTACTTCTCTATGTTCTCTTGTTCCTCTGGTTCAGAAGATCGAGGTCTGCAGGAGGTTGTAGATGAACACAAGATCAGCCTGAAGGAGAGATGTGAACGTGTGACTGAAGGAAGTGGTGAAACAGGAAGTGTGACCCTCAACAGGATCTACACTGAGCTCTACATCACAGAGGGCCAGAGTGAAGGGGTCGATACCCAACATGAGGTGAGGCAGCTGGAGTCATCCTCCAAGAAGAAGCTCCTCCATGACACTCCCATCAAGTGCCACGACATCTTTAAAGCCTCAGCCGGCCAGCAGAGACGCATCAGAGTGGTTCTGACCAACGGCGTCGCCGGCGTCGGAAAAACCTTCTCGGTGCAGAAGTTCACTCTGGACTGGGCCGAGGGTTTGGAGAACCAGGACGTGGATCTGGTGTTGGTGCTTTCGTTCAGGGAGCTGAACTTGATCAGAGGTGAGATCAGTCTCCTCAAGCTGCTCCATGAGTTCCATCCAACATTACAGAAGCTCCCAGCAGAGGAGCTCTCTGTCTGCAAGCTGCTGTTCATCTTTGATGGTCTGGACGAGAGCAGACTCGCTCTGGACTTCATCAACAATGAGGTCGTGCGTGATGTCACCCAGAAGGCGTCGGTCAACGTGCTGCTGACGAACCTCATGGAGGGGAACCTGCTTCCATTGGCTCTGGTCTGGATAACTTCCAGACCTGCAGCAGCCAATCAGATCCCTCGTCCTCTTGTTGACCGGCTGACAGAAGTACGAGGCTTCACCGACGCCCAGAAGGACGAGTACTTCAGGAGGAGATTCAGTGATGAAGAGCAGTCCAGCACCATCATCTCACACATCAAGACCTCCAGGAGCCTCCACATCATGTGTCTAATCCCAGTCTTCTGCTGGATCACTGCTACAGTTCTGGACCACATGTGTTCCACAGACCAGAGAGGAGAGCTGCCCAAGACCCTGACCGACATGTACTCCCACTTCCTGCTGGTCCAGACCAAGAGGAAGAAGCAGAAGTACCCTGAGGGACACGAGACGAGTCCTCTGGAGCTGACGGAGGCCGACGGGGAAGTTCTCCTGAAGCTGGGGAGGCTGGCGTTTGAACATCTGGAGAAAGGAAGCATCATGTTCTACCAAGAAGACCTGGACCAGTGTGGCCTCGATGTCAAGGAGGCCTCGGTGTTCTCAGGAGTCTGTACACAGATCTTCAGAAGAGCGAGTGTGATCTTCCAGAAGACCGTCTACTGCTTCGTTCATCTGAGTGTTCAAGAGTTCCTGGCTGCCGTCTACATGTTCCACTGTTTCACACACAGGAAGACAAAGGTACTGAAGGACTTCATGGGAGAAGACTACAAGTATTCATCCCTGGAGGACTTCCTGAGGAGAGCCATGAAGAAATCCCTCAAAAGTAGAAATGGCCACCTGGACCTGTTGGTCCGCTTCCTTCATGGTCTCTCTCTGGAGTCCAACCAGAGACTCTTAGGACGCCTGCTGGGTCAGACAGACAACGGTCCAGAAACCATCCAGAGAGCCATCAACAACCTGAGGGAGATGAACAGTTATAATATCTCTCCTGACAGAAGCATCAACATCTTCCACTGTCTGATGGAGATGAAGGACCTCACAGTCCATCAGGAGATCCAGGAGTTCATGAAGTCAGAGAACAGATCAGAGAAACTCTCAGAGATCCAGTGCTCAGCTCTGTGCTACATGCTGCAGATGTCAGAGGAGGTTCTGGATGAGTTGGACCTGAAGAAGTACAAGACATCATATGAGGGACGACAGAGGCTGATTCCAGCTGTGAGGAACTGCAGAAAGTTTAAGTGAGTCCAGATGTGATTAACTTCATGAATCAGTGTAGATCAGTAGTTTAGTTCTTCACATAAAGAAATATATAAATAACAATATTCTTAAAATAGTGTTCCAGTTGTTTGATATAAAGTTGTAAGTCAGTTGTTTAGTCTCAGATGTTCTTGTTGTTTCAACCGTTGGAGTGAAACATGTTGATGTTTCAGTCGGTTCTTTTATTGTAAACTCAATGAACAGTTATTATATTTATTTCTAATGATTGTTATATTCTATATTCATACAATTCTTCCTCTATTGCTCCATCCATTAATCATCCATTCACCCTCTAATCACTAAATCTGCCCCAGAAAAACACTCCCTGGTCGGGTTACTGGAGTCAGAAACTGGTGAATTCACTTCATGGAGTCATTTCCAAAAAGTAATATTAGTCTTCTGTTTGGACGTCAGCTGGAAGGAGAGTTCTGGTTTCATGTGAAACACAGCCAGACACGACCAGCTGATCAAGATGTGAACACTAATGTTCATCAACACAGGAAGTCACATGAAGTCTCCTCTTTCATAATGTTTATTGTATTTTATCTTCACAGACTTTCTTACTGTGAACTCTCAGAGACTCACTGTGAAGTCGTGGCCTCAGCTCTGAAGTCTGACCCCTCCAGTCTGAGAGAACTGGACCTGAGTCACAACAACATAAAGGATTCAGGAGTGAAGCTGCTGTCTGCTGGACTGGAGAGTCCTCACTGCAGACTGGAGGTTCTGAGGTCTGTCTGGTATAATAAGGAATAATACAGTTATAATAGTATAAAAAACAAGTAAAATAGATTTGTAGAATAAATAAGTATAATGAATATTTATAATAAAGTAAAATAAATAAGTATACTTTGTTAATCCAGAAGGACATTTTTGAGCTAGAATTTCAGAATCAGAATCAGAATCAGAATACGTTTTATGGCCACATAAGTTATCACAAACGAGGAATTTGTCTTGGCGTAGGGTGCAACAACAACAACAACAACAACAACAAGGAACATTTAACTGTACAAGTGAAAGTATAAAAATTGAATAAAAAACAAGTAAGTAAATGCAGTAATGTTTCAACAATAGAATAAAATTCTGAAGATAAATGAAAAATAAGAAAGAATAAATAATACTGTCAATAAAAAAGTAAAATACAACAATAAAGATGAAGTACAAGGTTGGAAGCGTTAACGTCAATGATGATGAAAAAGTCGTATAAAGTTATGTTACACAGACTTATGAAGATAACACACTAGTGTTATTGTTATTGTTGCTTCCAGCTGTCCGTCCTGCAGAAGGAGGAGGAGTTATACAGTCTGAGGGCCTCAGGTAGACTTCCTGTTGTTCTCAGGTGAACCTCGGGGTTTTCAGTCTACTGGAGCTGCTCTGAAGGGACTTCAGTAGACCTCTAGACCTGAAGCCAAAGAGCTAGACCTGTTTCCTCTGTAGAGGATCCAGCGCTCAGGACGGCTGCATGTGAGCGTATGAGCTTCTCTCTCGCACCATGCTGAGCGGTCCGGCTCTACGAGCAGCAGGAAGCTCCAGCAGACGGATTGTAGACGCTGCAGAGCAGAGGAGGCTAAGTCTCTGCTGGGCTTCATCCATCTACTCAGACAAGGAGTCCAGGAGAGACCCGGGTTCTGCTGCATGTTCGGGCTCAAAGGTCTCACCTGAACCCAATCCACTTTATAGGCTCTCATCCAGCCAGGCTCCTCCCACTTCCTGCCCCTCTGTCGGCTCCACCCCCTGACCGGCTCTTCACAACAATCACCATCAACTATTTACTTTGACTCTGAGTCGTCTAAACTGGGGATTTTAAATAATTACAAAATCAAACGATTAGTAATTAAAGACTGTATTTCATAATTCATTCTCGTTGATTATGAAGTATAATAGTCAGGAAGTCAAACAGCTCATATTTCATCTCTAATATCTGTTTTATAATCATGTAAAAACATCTGGATCTATTCTCGTTTACCAGCAACACATTTTACTAGATTCTGAAGCCACAGAAGATAAACAGGCATGAAAATCCCTCACCTTTCGGCAAAATTCGCCGTTTTGAAACCAAAATCGGTGACCTACGTGAATCGTGTAGATCTAATGAGTTTTTTCTTTTTTGAAGGGGGGGGGGGGGGGGGGGTTATATTCAGTGAACTACGATCAGATGCGCGATGGAAGCTCCAGCTTGATGAATGGAGTCATTGAACACAGCAGGAGAGAACGCGACGTTAGCCAGCTAGCTAACGCTCCGGTAGAAAGTTATTAGCTAACGCTTCCGTTAATGAGGAGGTAGATTCTGAGGTGAGGGGACTGAGGGGCCGATCACACAGGACGAGACTTTTTAAAGCGAGTACGGCAAATACCTAATAGTTGTGTCTGCATGGCGAGAGCTTTCAGTTGTACTTTGGGCTGAGCAGGAGTCAGCTGGAGCGTCTTCTGAGCAGCAGAGTCGTGTTTCCATCTAGAATTGTAAAGCTCTTTCACATGTGTCACTTTCAGACGTTCATGCATCCCGTGCATTTTACCTATCCTTATTTTTATTCTTTGATTTTGTGCTTTTTATTCCCTGTTAATTAAATATCCACGCTCCCTCCTTATTGCACTCTGTTTCATATTAAGCATCAAATGTTTGTTCTTCAAATCCCTCCACTGTGAGTAATATCCTTCTCAGCTTTTTCACCCCTGACCCGTTTTCATGCCTGGATAAAGCTCGGAGCTCAATATGATGAGAATCATAACTCATGAGTTCAAAGAGGCAATAGAGCTGAAAGACTTCATAACCAGATATGTTTCTCTTTTTACAACATGAGGAGATTATAATATCTTGCTTTTCTTGCTCGACGTCACTTCACCCTGAATGAACTGCATTTAAAGCTGCAGGACATTTTTCATGAATTAATACTTTATTTCTAGATACACTTTTAGCAAAAGCTTTCTGTTATATCATTTATTCTTAAAGGAGTCTTTTGCTTTACTGGAAACCAGAGACAATGTTTTTATTATTAGAGAAAATATTGTTGAGAATTCATCCAGTTCAATTTAAATTCTGATGATGAATACTGTTGAGATATTATCCAACTCAACGTTCTCTATCTGACGACAGGAAGTTATTGATTACGTCCAAACGTTGATTCAGCTTTTGGCTGCTTTGATACATTTGGGACTAAATCATAGAACAAGTGGCTTTCTTGAGATGTTCTGACCTTTAAAGAGGACGTTCTCTCTAACTGGACCTCCTGAGCTGTGACAGAACCCCTCTAATCAACATGGTCCTGGTCCTGTAGCTCCAGACTGAGAGAAGCAGCATGGTCTTCATCTGTGTGGACATCAACAGCTAGATGAGTGTTGTGCTGACATGTGATGATGTCTGTAGAAGGCTGACATGATGATGATCCACAAGAACACAATGACAAAGAGGAAAGCTCATTGATGAGGACATCGTCATGTTGAGCTACACATTGAAACCTCAACTCATCTGATCGATTATGAAGGATTCTGATCTTCATCTTTTATTCTTTATTCAGGTTGAGGTACTGCAGGTTGTCAGAGATCAGCTGTTCTTCTCTGATCTCAGCTCTGAAGTCCAACCCCTCCAGTCTGAGAGAACTGGATCTGAGGAACAACGACCTGAAGGCTTCAGATGTGAAGCTGCTGTCTGCTGGACTGGATGATCCTCTCTGGAGACTGGAGACTCTGAGGTCAGTAGAGGGTCAGAGTCGGTCCATGCTGGTTCCAGCAGGATTGAACTCAACACAGATCCAGTATTTCCTGTAGACGGGCTTCAGGATGAGCCAGAAGCTTGTTGTGATCATGTGTGTGAGTTGATGTGAAGTCTGTTGTTGTGTTCAAGTGTGCAGGAAATCCCGCTGCTTACCAGCTAACAGCATCTCACATGTCCAGAGACAGAGGTCCTCACTCATCCATCTGATCTCATCTCTCAGTGGAGTGTTTCTAAGGAGATGAGACATTCACATGTCACTGAGACTGTGGTTTTTATCAGCTCTGAGCCCTCACGGCAGTGACCCCATCACTACAGAGAGCAGTGAACGCCTCTCTGTTTCTGTCATGATGCGTTCAGGGCCCTCAGCTCTTTGTGTCCACTGTGTACTTGTGAAAGCTGCAGAGGGAACAGACCTGATGTCCAGAGAGTCTGCAGGTGTGAGAGCTCGGAGCTCAGAGTGTTCCCTCCAACGCAGTCACATGAGAGCTGAAAGGACTCAATCCTGCTGCTCTTTCTACTGGATGATGAAGGGAGTCTCTGGAGACACTGATCCATCTCTTCTTCTTCTCTTCTCAGATGGGAGGGATCTTCCTCAGAGTTCTGATCATCAGATCCTCAGTGGACCTGGACTCCACCAGGACCTGGACTTAGTTCAGTCCGTTGGTTCCTTCATGTGTTCTGACCCTGAAGTGTCAGATGAGTTGTGTCCATGACCTCATCGCAGTAGATGAACACGTGTAAATGCTCCTGCTTTGTATTGCACGCTTGAAGAAAGTAAAACTCTCAACAGTGTGCTGGGAAAGGTTGTCTTCATTTCTTCATACTTTACACGTATTACAGCTCACTTCACAAGCAACGACTGCGTCCTCTCGCTCTCTCTCCACAACTCCGTCTCCGTTAGCTTTGTGTCTTGCTCACCGACATGAAAACTGCATTATCTCTGGTATAACAGCGCCATCTATAGGCCAAAAACATGCAACAGCATCGTAACATAAGAAAATAAAAGCCCACAAACTTGCTTTCTGTTGCAGCGCCTCCCTGTGGCCATAAAACTATTCAATGTTTAACTTCTGTATCATCAGCTTTTTATGCCTTTGTGTTCAAAGTGATTTCCTTCTGGAACAATAAAGTTCATGAAAAATGAATCTCAAACAGAGTCGTGATCTCCTCTTTAAGTTAACGATGATGATGATGATGATGATGATAATGGAAGTATACTAGAAGCCTCAAACTTCGAATTACATTTCCAGAGTTTTTGTTTAGACAGCAGCTTCACTGCAAAGGAGATGAGGTTCCTCTGTAGGGCTCAGCCTGAGAGATAGAGTAAGAAGATGAGGAACCTCTGTAGGGCTCAGCCTGAGAGATAGAGTAAGGAGATGAGGTTCCTCTGTAGGGCTCAGCCTGAGAGATAGAGTAAGAAGATGAGGAACCTCTGTAGGGCTCAGCCTGAGAGATAGAGTAAGAAGATGAGGAACCTCTGTAGGGCTCAGCCTGAGAGATAGAGTAAGAAGATGAGGTTCCTCCTGCCATCGACACCAGACCCGGATCAGAGGATAACAAATTACTTTTCTATGAACTTCCTAAAGACATTAAACTAAACGAGTATAAACTCACTAATAACTGCAACATTTTAATGACAAATATTGTATGAGGTACTATAGTACTACATTATATTATACTTTTATACTTTTCAACACACTATACTTTAACATATTCGTGTCTTTATGACACTTGATTATCATATACTTATCACTTTTTTATGACACTTGTGTTTATGGACACACACACACACACACACACACACACACACACGCACAATAAAGGCTTTTGTATCAAGTATTAAACCCATTTCAGTTTGCGTGTTCAATACTTTTTACCTGTATCGTTTCGTTTCATGACACAACTTTAATTTCTGAAGGTAGTTGTTTTCTTTGCATGTATGAATTATTTGGGTTGTTACCGACATCTGGTGAAAATGTCACGTCAATAGCACCTTTTATGAATATGTTCTGTGAGGGAAAATGGTGATGTGTTAAATACTCATTGTACCCGCCGTATACACATTTACAAAGAGAATAATGGTCCAATAGAAAGGCTCTCATCTTCACCATGAGCACCGTGTAGGTCAAAGGGCTCGTACATCACAAGACTGTCTGCTGTGATTACATCTCTTACCACGTTCACACACTTGGTCTTCATGAAACGCTCACTAAAATGTTCAACCACAAGCTTGTTCACTTCACAATAGATAACACTGTCCACTAAAAATATCTTCTTTATTCTGCAAAACCCAGTTATATCCTGATCAATCTCACTGGGAATGATTCATCCTGGACTCTGTCCCAATGGTTTGAACCCGGTTGGTAGAGAAGATGTCATTCGGTGCAGCAGCATCTCCAGCAAACATGTCATTAACGCTCCATATTCAATGTGCTTTAAAGGTGACGTCTCACAATGATATCTTATGGACATTTGATGGTTTTTTGCCAGAGACTTAGTTTTATTCTTGAAGTTTTTCAGGGTGTTTTTAAAAGCTTTGTGTTTTGCTTTGAATCTCATGCTCCACATATGATTCAATGGTCCAATGTGTCTCATACAGGCTGGATAACGTATCATGAAGTGATGTTTAGGGACCAGGTTCCTGTGTGGATTCAACAGTTTGAACAACTTATGGAGTTCCTTTATTAAATGCTTCACATGTACAGTCATGCCGAGTGTAACAGATGGAGAACATGTGATGTTTATTATCTGCAGTAAAAGCAGCAGCAAAGTCCAGTTGTGGTCTCCTTCTGGCACAAAGTCCCCAAAAAGCAAAGGAATGTTTCTGACACGACAAAGAGGCTGAGCAGACATGAGTCCTGTGTTACTGCCATTACCGCACAGGTTAATCCTTGCAGGGCGATGTTTGCGCTCCAAGTCCTCGGAGTCAAAAGCATGAATCCTAGAGAACATATTATCTTTTGACACGCCTTCAAGAATGTGTTTTTTTCTTAAAAGCATGCTTTTTTCAGACTGTTTTTTAGAGCGTTTTTTTTAAGTGTTTTTTTTTTTTACCTTTTTTTTTTAGAGCGTTTTTTTTTTTAGAACGTTTTTTTGTTTGAGAGCGTTTTTTTAGAGTGTTTTTTTCTTGAAAGCATTTTTTTTTCAGAGCGTTTTTTTAGAGCGTTTTCTTTTTAGAACGTTTTTTTGCAGAGCGTTTTTTTTAGTGATGTTTTAGAGCGTTTTCTTTTAGAGCGTTTTTTTAGAGCGTTTTTTTTCAGAGCGTTTTTTTAAGAGCATTTTTTTTGTTCTGGACCTCCAGTGTTTTTTTCTTGAAAGCGTCCTTTTTTCAGAGTGTTTTTTTAGAGCAGTTTCTTTTCAGAGCGTTTTTTTAGAGCGTTTTTTTCCAGAGCGTTTTTTTAGTGTTTTAGAGCGTTTTTTTTCTTGAAAGCGTCCTTTTCTTAGAGCGTTTTCTTTTTAGAGCGTTTTCTTTTTAGAGCGTTTTCTTTTTAGAGCGTTTTCTTTTTAGAACGTTTTTTTGCAAAGTGTTTTTTTTAGTGTTGTTTTAGAGCGTTTTCTTTTAGAGCGTTTTTTTTAGAGCGTTTTTTAAGAGCATTTTATTCCACAGTGTTTTTTTCTTGAAAGCGTCTTTTTTTAGAGCGTTTTTTTTCAGAGCGTTTTTTTTTAGAGCATTTTCTTTCAGAGCGTTTTTTTAAGAGCATTTTTTTCCAGAGTGTTTTTTTCTTGAAAGCGTCTTTTTTTCAGAGGGTTTTCTTTTCAGAGCGTTTTTTTAGAGTGTTTTTTTCTTGAAAGCATTTTTTTTTCAGAGTGTTTTTTTAGAGCGTTTTCTTTTTAGAACGTTTTTTTGCAGAGCGTTTTTTTAGTGTTGTTTTAGAGCGTTTTCTTTTTAGAACGTTTTTTTGCAGAGCGTTTTTTTAGTGTTGTTTTAGAGCGTTTTCTTTTTAGAACGTTTTTTTGCAGAGCGTTTTTTTAGTGTTGTTTTAGAGCGTTTTCTTTTAGAGCGTTTTTTTTAGAGCGTTTTTTTTAGAGCATTTTTTTTCAGAGCGTTTTTTTAAGAGCATTTTTTTCCAGAGTGTTTTTTTCTTGAAAGCGTCCTTTTTTCAGAGTGTTTTTTTAGAGCAGTTTCTTTTCAGAGCGTTTTTTTGCAGAGTGTTTTTTTCTTGAAAATGTCTTTTTTTCAAAGTGTGTTTTTTTGAGAGCGTTTTTTTTTCGAGCATTTTTTTCTGAGTGTTTTTTTCTTGAAAGCGTCTTTTTTTCAGAGCGTTTTCTTTTCAGAGCGTTTTTTTTAGAGCATTTGTTTTCAGAGTGTTTTTTTCTTGAAAGCGTTTTTTTTAGAGCGTTTTTTTGCAGAGTGTTTTTTTTAGAGCATTTTTTTTCAGATCGTTTTTTTAAGAGCATTTTTTTCCAGAGTGTTTTTTTAGTGTTGTTTTAGAGCGTTTTCTTTTAGAGCGTTTTTTTTCAGAGCGTTTTTTTTTAGAGCATTTGTTTTCAGAGTGTTTTTTTCTTGAAAGCGTTTTTTTTAGAGCGTTTTTTTGCAGAGCGTTTTTTTTAGTGTTGTTTTAGAGCGTTTTCTTTTAGAGCGTTTTTTTTCAGAGCGTTTTTTTTTAGAGCATTTTTTTTCAGATCGTTTTTTTAAGAGCATTTTTTTCCAGAGTGTTTTTTTCTTGAAAGCGTCCTTTTTTCAGAGCGTTTTTTTCAGAGCGTTTTCTTTTAGAGTGTTTTTTTTCAGAGCGTTTTTTTAAGAGCATTTTTTTTCGAGCTTTTTTTTCTGAGTGTTTTTTTCTTGAAGCGTTTTTTTGCAGAGTGTTTTTTTTAGAGCATTTTTTTTCAGAGCGTTTTCTTTTTAGAGCGTTTTTTTCCAGAGCGGTTTTTTTAGTGTTGTTTTAGAGCGTTTTCTTTTAGAGCGTTTTTTTTCAGAGCGTTTTTTTTTTAGAGCATTTGTTTTCAGAGTGTTTTTTTCTTGAAAGCGTTTTTTTTAGAGCGTTTTTTTGCAGAGCGTTTTTTTTAGTGTTGTTTTAGAGCGTTTTCTTTTAGAGCGTTTTTTTTCAGAGCGTTTTTTTTTAGAGCATTTTTTTTCAGATCGTTTTTTTAAGAGCATTTTTTTCCAGAGTGTTTTTTTCTTGAAAGCGTCCTTTTTTCAGAGCGTTTTTTCAGAGCGTTTTCTTTTAGAGTGTTTTTTTTCAGAGCGTTTTTTTAAGAGCATTTTTTTTCGAGCTTTTTTTTCTGAGTGTTTTTTTCTTGAAAGCGTCTTTTTTTCAGAGCAATTTTTTTTTAGAGCGTTTTCTTTTCAGAGCGTTTTTTTAGAGCGTTTTTTTTAGAGTTTTTTTTAGAGCTTTCTTTTTTTAGAGTTTTTTTTAGAGCTTTCTTTTTTTAGAGCATTTTTTTTACAGTATTTTAGAGCGTTTTTTTAGAGCGTTTTTCAAGAGCATTTTTTTCCATAGTGTTTTTTTCTTGAAAGCGTCTTTTTTTCAAAGCGTTTTTTTAGTGTTGTTTTAGAGCGTTTTCTTTTAGAGCGTTTTTTTCAGAGCGTTTTTTTTAGAGCATTTTTTTTCAGATCGTTTTTTTAAGAGCATTTTTTTCCAGAGTGTTTTTTTCTTGAAAGCGTCCTTTTTTAAGAGCGTTTTTTTTTAGAGTGTTTTCTTTTCAGAGCGTTTTTTTAGAGCGTTTTTTTCCAGAGCGTTTTTTTCTTGAAAGCGTCCTTTTTTTAGACGTTTTTTTTAGAGCGTTTTCTTTTACAGCGTTTTTTTTAGAGTGTTTTTTTCATGAGAGCGTTTTTTTTATTGCGTTTTTTTTTCTTGAGAGTGTTTTTTTTCTTGAGAGCGTTTTTTTTCTTGACCTGTTAAAGCCGAGAGACTCATAAACACTGTGACACGCACACGCACCTACACTTACATGAACTCACCTGATTTCCTGTAAATGAAGAGGGGGCGGAGCCACAGAGACCATGTGATCCAGTTACATGAGAACAGGAAAAGAAGCCTGACGTGTTGTGTCATAAAGTTCAGACTCCATTTAGAGTCGAAAGAGCAGAAGAAGAGAAGCTGGAGGCTGAAGCAGGGTGAGTGTGTGTGTGTGTGTGAATGAGAGTGAGAAAGTTTAAATGACTACTGTGGAGGATATCTTCAGGCCTTGAGGCAATCAGACGTAAAACACAACATGTATGATTGATTGAACTTGTAAATTGTTCAGATGAGAACAGGACAGCAGGGCTCAGCGAGCAACAAAGTCTCCACTTCACAGCAGCGGCTGCAGTCTGCCCTGCCGTGTAGCGTTAGCTCAGAAAACACACGCCATGTTGTGCCGTGTAGAAGTCTGACCTGTTGAGGCGTTCTGGTTCACCTTCACTGGCACTCAGTAACGTCACTCGTGTGAGTGAACCAGAACGCCACAACTTGTTGAACTGAGTTCTAGTTCTTCACACAGAAAGCTTCTAGATTCACCTTCATGATTTAAACATGAAGAGAAAGCAGCAACATTTTGACCAGAACTCATTTTAATTCAACCTGTTGAAGCCGAGAGACTCATAAACACTGTGACACGCACACGCACACGCACCTACACTTACATGAACTCACCTGATTTCCTGTAAATGAAGAGGGGCGGAGCCACAGAGACCATGTGATCCAGTTACATGAGAACAGGAAAAGAAGCCTGAAGTGTTGCGTCATAAAGTTCAGACTCCATTTAGAGTCGAAGGAGCAGAAGAAGAGAAGCTGGAGGCTGAAGCAGGGTGAGTGTGTGTGTGTGTGTGTGTGTGTGTGTGTGTGTGTGTGTGTGTGTGTGTGCTCACAGTCTGTGCTCCTGTTTATCTCTCAGACTGACTTTAGGTCAGAAGATGAGACGTTGTGATGAGGAAGAGGAGGAAGAGGACGGAGCAGAGTCTCTGGTCTCCGGCTGTCAGTCCATGAAGAGTGATTGGTCCAAAAGTCTTCATGAAGTCTTCCGTAAGGATCCTGGACCCTCAGACACAAAGTAAGAGAACTCATGATCACCTCTGACAAAGTCTTCTGTTGACTTCCTGTTTGTGTATGTTGTTTGTTTCTAATCATACTGAATGTTTTAGCACCTAAATTATACATTTACCAAACTGGTGATGACTCAAACTCTTCCTCTTCGTATCAGTGACAGCTGTGATGTCATCGAAGAGCACGAATACTTTAAAGCACGAGGGTCAAACTCATGTTAGTGAAGGAGCCGCTCATTTTGAGCTCAAGTGGGCCGAACCAGTAAAATCACAGCATTATAACGCATTATAACATCCTAGAAACGCATTATAACGCATCATAACACATCAAAACGCATCATAACACATCATAACACATCATAATAAACTCTATTTTAAGGTATTTCTACAATAAACCTCCTCCCTCTTCTGTGGCTCAGTGGTTAGCGTGCCTGTCTTTCAGTCAGATGATCGGTGGTTCGAGCCCTGGCTCCGGTAGATTATTTTTTCCTTTTTTTTTTTCCTGTAATTTTAACCCTGTAAGACCCAAACATAAAAATAATGTCTAATTTAATTTTTTTAAGTCAGATTATTTTGTAAGAGTCTTCTGATGCAGATAATGAAGGATTTATTTTAAAAAAATGTTTTAGTAAGTTTTTAGGGAAACGTTGTAATATTGCACCGTTGGGCCTCGTTGGCAGAATTTCAGCATTTGCTCTCAAACTGTCAGAACAAAAGCACAAAACAACTACTGGTTAATTTAGAGTGTGTATTGCTTACATAGCACTATAACAGTACGTTTCATTAATCACCCAACAGTCATATTTTATGAATCATAATATATTTTAAAAACATTAAAAATAAATGTTTGTGGGTTCAGATCTCCTTTAATGTCTTTGTTGTTATGAATAAAACCCTTTTGATGTTTGCAGAGTTCAGTCTCCAGGATCCGTCTGTCTGTCCATGAAGAGTGATCGGTCCAAAGGTCTTCCTCCACACTTAAGTAATGAACCTGGACCCTCAGACACAAAGTAAGAGACTGTTTTACTGTCAGCTGACCAGATGAAGAGTGTTGGAGCCATAATGGTGTTTGTTGTTTGAGGGAAACACTGGGTTACTGGGGACATGTAGTTCCTTCATTTGAACACAGGGTGGCACAGTCAGTTCAAAGGGAATATAGGTGAGGGCCAGGTGTGTGTGTCTGTCTCTTGGTATCTTCTGCTGTGACCAACATGTCAGGTGATTGTATGCTATGGTGTCAGGGAATAAATGTACAGAAGGACCTTTGAGTTTAGATCCTCTCCTCCATGTATTGATCCTGGAGGTCCAGAACAAACTGGGGGGCAGAACTGATGTCAAAGTGATCAGCTGACAGGAGCAGGACAGGAAGTGGTCGACTGTCCATCTGGACCACTTGTGTTTTAATAACAAGTATGAACTCGTGCTTCATTTGATATTGACAGTAGAAAGTGACAGAAAACAGACGTGAAGAAGGAAAGCGTGAGGGCTTGAACCTGAGACTCTACTGAGACCTGCTGAGGGTCATGTCCTCCTCTTCTAGCTCAGTTCTAACATCACTAACTCAGGACGAGCTGCTCAAAGACTCTGAGACCAGAGAGGACACATCAGCTCTCTCCTTTACTGATGAAGACGTGTCTCCACAGAGGGAAGAGGAAGAGGAGTCCTGTTCCTGAGGAGGAGCTGACGACCAGAACCAGAACCGGACTGCAGACAGCCAGTGAGACCAGCTCTGGACAAAGTAGGACGGTCCATTTCTCTGCTGATGTCTTCATGTCCTGAAACAGGACTTATTGTTTTAATGCAGGGACACAATAACGGAAACACACAAAGACAAAAGGTCTCATGGATTCATGCTGAACCTGCACAGAAAGGGAGCTGTATTTAACATTCAGGTTATATATTAACTATTATATGTGAATTGACGTCTTATCAACAACTATCATCTCTGTAAAGATAAAGAGGAGTAAAGTCCACCTGAGCAGACAATGAAGTGTTGTTATCAGAGCTCCTCTATTGGGTCACGTGGACGGCCGGTTAGTGCACGTGAGCGTGCATGTTAGTGCACATTAGTGCACATTAGTGCACGTTAAGATAATCCTTTGTTAATCCCAGTGAGAGATGGGCAAAAATACACAAAATATCCCTCAAATAAATGGAGTAAAATGAACTACTATATATATATATATGTGTGTGTGTGTGTGTGTGTGTGTGTGTGTGTGTGTGTGTGTGTGTGTGTGTGTGTGTGTGTGTGTGTGTGTGTGTGTGTGTGTTTGTGTGTAAGTGTATATATTATAATAATTTGATATATTATTATTATTATTGTATTGTAATAATATTATATAATATAATATTTAAAGCCAATTGATAACAGTGATAATTCATATTTGATAATATAATCTTTTCAAAATGTAATATTTACTGTGATGAAGAGTCAACATTTCCTGCTGCTTCTTCTTCAAATAAGAGTTTTCCACCAGCAGAAGGCTTTTATTTTGAAGCTGCTCCATAAAAACAGTCTCCACAAGAGGACCTGAACTCAAGCGTTTGATTGGTCAGTTTTAAGTATCACCGGGAGGAAGCAGCAGCCACAGTGAGCTGCTCGGATGAAGAGCTGCAGACGAGCAGCTGAGACTCATCTGTCAATCAAACATGAACACTCAGTCAGAGAGGAAGAGCGTTGTGCTCAAACTCCTGCTCTTCTTCTCTGTAGTCATACAAACTATGAACAATAAATGAAAACATCACTGTGAGGTTATTTCTGACTTCAGGAAGTGATGACGACGTTCTAACTTTACTTCTCTATGTTCTCT
>NW_027176224.1:5000-17500 GCF_023055335.1 Clinocottus analis | reverse complement strand
TGTGATCACCCCTTTACCGGCTGCCTCTCCGGACTTGTAGACGTGTCTTTGCACCGTTGCTGCAAATCTTCGCTTACGTATGTGAACCCCATTTCTAACCTGCCTGTGGTTACTTCTGGTGCTACATAGCTCCGCCCTCTTTCCTCTCTGAGCCAGATTGTCTGTTAAAAGGTGAATTAAAAAAAATATGTAAAATTGAGAAAAATTCGTGAGACCCTGAAGGTTTAAAGGATCAACATGGTCCTGGTCCTGTAGCTCCAGACTGAGAGCAGCAGCATGGTCTTCATCTGTGTGGACATCAACAGCTGGATGAGTGTTGTGCTGACATGTGACGATGTCTGTAGAAGGCTGACATGATGATGATGATCCACAAGAACACAATGACAAAGAGGAAAGCTCATTGATGAGGACATCGTCATGTTGAGCTACACATTTAGACCTCAACTCATCTGATGGATTATGAAGGATTCTGATCTTCATCTTTTATTCTTTATTCAGGTTGGAGAGGTGCATGTTGTCAGAGATCAGCTGTTCTTCTCTGGCCTCAGCTCTGAAGTCCAACCCCTCCAGTCTGAGAGAACTGGACCTGAGTGACAACAACGACCTGAAGGATTCAGGAGTGAAGCTGCTGTCTGCTGGACTGGAGAGTCCTCTCTGGAGGCTGAAGACTCTGAGGTCAGTTCACTGACTCTGTTACTGGTATAGATATTATATGTTTATTTAATAATTCAACCTAATTCATGTGAAAACATAACTTAAATCCATTAAGTTGAATATTTGTTTTTGTTCATATTTCATGTTTCTTGAACTAAATGTAGTCTGCAGTCACAAAGACTTGTTTCTTAAAGAAACTGTAGATAATATCCTCTGTTAGTTATTTAAGTAAATTATTGTTTATAATTTTTGTTTAATGGTCAAATCTGTAAACAGAAGATCTTCTGAATTAATATTAGTTTAATATTTAAAATGTTTACTTGAAGAAGTACAAATATTTCTTTTCTGTTTATTTAAATGTTTCCACAAATATTGTCTGATCATTGATATTAATCTTTAAGAACACACATAGAGATCAAGTCATAACTGTTATAATGTTAATTTTTCATTCCCATTTTATCTCAGTCCCTCTCTCATTCTGATGAAAGTAGTGACAGACAACACTTCTACTCAAAAAACCATGATACAAAATGTAGTATTAGACATTTGTTTCCATTTCATTCATATATTCTATTGCTTGTGTGAACCTAAGACCTTTGGTAAACCAATTTCCATCACCAAAACACTTCGTTCACAAGAATAAAGTTATGTTTTCACAAGAGATGTGAAGAATTTCAAAAATCAAGATTACATTTTTCAGCTTTATGGCCATATTATCACTTTACACTTGTGCATTATGACAATGGTGCCTCATTATACAAAGAGCTGAGATTGTTCTGCAGTTTTTGGTCCTGTAGCTCCAGACTGAGAGCAGCAGCATGGTCTTCATCTGTGTGGACATCAACATCTGGATGAGTGTTGTGCTGACATGTGATGATGTCTGTAGAAGGCTGACATGATGATGATGATCCACAAGAACACAATGACAAAGAGGAAAGCTCATTGATGAGGACATCGTCATGTTGAGCTACACATTGAAACCTCAACTCATCTGATCGATTATGAAGGATTCTGATCTTCATCTTTTATTCTTTATTCAGTTTGAGATGGTGCGGCTTGTCAGAGATCAGCTGTTCTTCTCTGGCCGCAGCTCTGAAGTCCAACCCCTCCAGTCTGAGAGAACTGGACCTGAGTCACAACAAGCTGAAGGATTCAGGAGTGAAGCTGCTGTCTGCTGGACTGGAAAGTCCTCACTGCAGACTGGAGACTCTGAGGCCAGTTCACTGACTCTGTTACTGTTATAGATATTATATGTTTATTTAATAATGCAACCTAATTCATGTGAAAACATAACTTAAATCCATTGAGTTTAATATTTATTTTTGTTCATATTTTATGTTTCTTGAACAAAATGTAGTCTGCAGAAGATCCTCTGAACTAATATTAGTTTCATGTTTAAAACGTTTGAAGAAGTAGAAATATTTCTTTGGTTTCTGTTCATTTAAATATTTACACAAATACTGTGTGAATATTGATATTAATCTTTAAGAACACACATAGAGATCAAGTCATAACTATTGTAATGTTCATTTGTCATTCCCATTTTATCTCAGTCCCTCTCTCATTCTGATGAAAGTAGTGACAGACAACGTTTCTACTCAAAAAACCATGATACAAAATGTAGTATTAGACATTTGTTTCCATGACTATAGCATTTCATTCATATATTCTATTGCTTCTGTGAACCTAAGACCTTTGGTAAACCAATTTCCATCACCAAAGCACTTCTTCCACATGAGTAAAGTTATGTTTTCACAAGAGATGTGAAGAATTTAAAAAATGGAGATTACATTTTTCAGCTTTATGGCCATATTATCACTTTACACTTGTGCATTATGACAATGGTGCCTCATTATACAGAAAGCTGAGATTGTTCTGCAATTGTTGATGTAACACACGTGTCAAGTTTCTGTTTTCTGACCTGGTGCAGTTTCCCCACTTGAAAGGCATCAACCCATCTATCCAGATTCCAACTGGATTCGACTCCAATGACAAAACTACTTTCCCTTTTTTATTTCTCCTTTTATTCTTGAGTTCAGCTCATCAAGACATTCCAGTCGTTCCGCTTCAATGAAGCGAGCTCCATTCAAGCAAAGCTCCATATGACAAGAGAGCTGAAAACCCTTTAAGCCGAAAAACAGAAAAACACACATTTCAATACGCCAGAAAAAACTTCTTTTTTTAACTTTTGATATCTTTTTATATAAAATAAATCATGTTTTACTTCACAACATGGGTTTATATCACATATGCAAGTGCCTTTTAAAAGGTGAGTTCAAGAAATTTTGTAAAATTGAGAAGAAAAAGGCGTTGAGCTACACTTTTAAACCTCAACTCATCTGATGGATTATGAAGGATTCTGATCTTCATCTTTTATTCTTTATTCAGGTTGAAGAACTGCATGTTGTCAGAGATCAGCTGTTCTTCTCTGGCCTCAGCTCTGAAGTCCAACCCCTCCAGTCTGAGAGAACTGGATCTGAGGAACAACGACCTGAAGGCTTCAGATGTGAAGCTGCTGTCTGCTGGACTGGATGATCCTCTCTGGAGACTGGAGACTCTGAGGTCAGTAGAGGGTCAGAGTCGGTCCATGCTGGTTCCAGCAGGATTGAACTCAACACAGATCCAGTATTTCCTGTAGACGGGCTTCAGGATGAGCCAGAAGCTTGTTGTGATCATGTGTGTGAGTTGATGTGAAGTCTGTTGTTGTGTTCAAGTGTGCAGGAAATCCCGCTGCTTACCAGCTAACAGCATCTCACATGTCCAGAGACAGAGGTCCTCACTCATCCATCTGATCTCATCTCTCAGTGGAGTGTTTCTAAGGAGATGAGACATTCACGTGTCACTGAGACTGTGGTTTTTATCAGCTCTGAGCCCTCACGGCAGTGACTCCATCACTACAGAGAGCAGTGAACGCCTCTCTGTTTCTGTCATGATGCGTTCAGGGTCCTCAGCTCTTTGTGTCCACTGTGTACTTGTGAAAGCTGCAGAGGGAACAGACCTGATGTCCAGAGAGTCTGCAGGTGTGAGAGCTCGGAGCTCAGAGTGTTCCCTCCAACGCAGTCACATGAGAGCTGAAAGGACTCAATCCTGCTGCTCTTTCTACTGGATGATGAAGGGAGTCTCTGGAGACACTGATCCATCTCTTCTTCTTCTCTCCTCAGGTGGGACTGAGTGCACCATCATCTCTGTGTTCCTCTGGACCTTCCTCATGGTCCTGATCATCAGATCCTGGACTTAGTTTGGTCCGTTGGTTCCTTCATGTGTTCTGACCCCAAAGTGTGAGATGAGCAGTGTCCAGGCAGCGCTGCCGCTCCCATAAGGCTCACTACGCGCTGTGCGTAGGGCACCAGGCCCGGAGGGAGGCACCAAAAAATATGCAACAAAAAATCCTCATAGTTATAATAATTATAATGCTGATATGTTTTTAAATATAAATATTAGGCACCTTTTAGTCATGTGTATATCACAAAACAGGCAGAACAAGAGATATATTTAATTATTTAATGGCTCTCTCAAAAATGATGTCTTTGTTTTATTTTGATTATTTGGTCAAAGAGAATTTTGCACTTTACATGAATGTGTGTTTTAGCTGTTGTGACTTTTCGTCCTCTAAATCTTTCTTTTATTTAAATAGATTGACTAATAGATTGACTACATGTTTGTACATATTATTTAATGTAATGTATGTGTTTAGTGAAGAAAAGTTTGCACTTTCAAATGTACAGTGTGTGTTAGTTTAGTGTTAATGAACTTTTAAACTGGCAAAAAAAATAAAAATCTATATCTGGTATAACAGCGCCATCTATAGGCCAAAACATGCAACAGCATCGTAACGTAAAAATAAAAGGCCACAAACTTGCTTTCTGTTGCAGCGCCTCCATGTGGCCATAAAACTATTAAACGTTCAACTTCTGCATCATCAGCTTTTTATGTCTTTGTGTTCAAAGTGATTTCCTTAGTTTTACAAACTAAAATCAAAATGTAAAATTGTTGTTAAAATATTAAAATGAAGGACTTTTGTAGCAAAAAAACTGTCTTAATTTTACAGAATGTAATTATTTCACAGTATTAATATATACTCATGCCTGCTGCAGTAGTCCAGGATTCACAGTAAACTCTACACGGTTACTGTGATGGCAAGTACAGTATTTTGATACTACTGTAATACCAATGACGGTACTGTGACTATTACTGTAAACATTACTACAGTATTACGTGGGGTTATGTGATTCATTTTACAGTAAGCATGCTGTGGAATATACTACAGCAACTTGTAATGGCTGCCAGCTAGTTGCAGAACGTTCTACAGTATTCTTGTAGCGTTCTCTTCCTGCAACACGTCGGCAGCTTCCTCTCTGCTGACTCTGAGACTTATGACTTCCTGCGTTCAATGTGTTACTGACGTCCGTCTGTGTGTGAACTTTATCTTGCTGGACCAAAACTAATCTCTCAGGTTCTGGTCATGTGACCAGGAGAGTAAACTGAAGCTGAACTACATTTCCCATGAGCATTTGCAGGAAGAAGTTGCGTCAACGCCTTGTGGCTAGAAGCTAATGTAGCTAACAATTCACTGACTTTACTTGTGTTAACGTTCATGACAGATTAAAGATTAAAGATTATATGAATCACGTTCATTCTGTGGTTGAATAAAAATGTCATGTTGAAAAATCAATCATTGTATAAAAAATGTATAAAAAGTCACAGTATATCATTTCAGATTCATGCAAAACAGAATAATAAGACAGGTAGCTTTTTATAAACCTCTTTTATTAGTGCTATGCATTTAATAAAAAAAAGATTAAATTCCATTGATGAGAGTTTTACAGTGATTGGGCTCCACATCGAGTATATGACATGCAATTAAGGAACAAATAGCACAATAACTCATATTTTACATTCCTCTGCACCCTGAAATGATTTCACCCTGAATTATAAAGAAAGACTCTCGATTCAAATGTAGGAACTTTAAGAAACATCCATTCCTTTTTTCCAAGTTCTGAATCCCTTTTTAATCCTTTCCACTGTACAACACTCGTAGGACTCCAGCGACAACACCGTCACGTCGTCTGCAAACATTTGAATATCGCCAATCGCGTTGGTTGGCACAAAAGGCCAAATTAAAGGGAACGCTGCCGGTATCGAACCGAAGCTCGTACCTTTCAACTTTACCGTTCAGAGGGCTGGCGGACAGTAAAAAAAATACAGGTAGTTTGTAGTTTGACTCCTCGGAGGCCAAACGTGTGTTTAGTGTAACGTGTCAGCGTGTTCTAGTGCAAATGCCAAAAAGACTGGAATGTATTTAAAGAGTCTGTCTTCACGGCACAAGACCTCGTTATCAAGACCACCGGAGGGAGCGTCCACCAGCGAGCGTCCACCACAGAGCTTCTACTGGAGGGAGCGTCCACCAGAGGGAGCGTCCACCAGAGGGAGCAACCACCAGAGAGCGTCCACCAGAGGGAGCAACCACCAGAGAGCGTCCACCAGAGGGAGCAACCACCAGAGAGCGTCCACCAGAGAGCTTCTACTGGAGGGAGCGTCCACCAGAGAGCTTCTACTGGAGGGAGCGTCCACCAGAGGGAGCAACCACCAGAGAGCGTCCACTGGAGGGAGCGTCCACTGGAGAGCTTCTACTGGAGAGCGTCCACCAGAGAGCGTCCACTGGAGGGAGCGTCCACTGGAGAGCTTCTACTGGAGAGCGTCCACTGGAGGGAGCGTCCACTGGAGAGCTTCTACTGGAGAGCGTCCACCAGAGAGCGTCCACTGGAGGGAGCGTCCACCAGAGGGAGCAACCACCAGAGAGCTTCTACTGGAGGGAGCGTCCACCAAAGAGCTTCCACCAGAGAGCGTCCACCGGAGAGCCTTCACCAGAGAGCGTCCACCACAGGTGGCTGTAACTGGGTTTACAGGGTTTACTGGCAGGAGTCAGCAGAGCAGCTCTCACAAGCGTACGTTGAAAATGCGACCGAAAAGACAAAAGTCATGACATCATCATAGTGTTCAACAGTCCAGCCGTGTTACGAGCAACGATACAGTTCAAAGGAAAAAGTTTTCAATCTCCATCTCAAGCACTCGTTTGCATTTCATAAAGTTACATTGAAGAAGTAAACATGTGCTGCACACTGCAGGAATACGGTAGTTTGGTGATGTCATGGGGGAGGGGCTGTTTCTCTGAATCTTTGTGGGCTCCCGACAACAGAAGATGCTTCGACGACCCGGTGTTTCAGCTCCGATCTCCGCGTCTCGTCTGTCCGTCATCAGCCGTTCTACACTCTCGCATCGAGGACCAGAAAGCTCACACGCAGACGACGTGAAAATAGCCCTTTTTTAGGCCGTCACATGACGCGCCGTCTCAGACGAGTCCCACTGAGAGACGACTCCACACTGACGACGATCGAATGGAGTTTCAATGAACCGGTGCAGCCAGTCCAGGATCCATGTTGACTCGTCATAAGAGTCCACTGGAATCCAAATGGAGTTTTTTAGACTGTATCAATTATTATTAATCTTCTGAAAGTGTTTAATATTGAAGCCTCAAAACAAAGCGAAAGGGAAACAGGTTTTGTTGCGCATTACGTTTGTTTTTCGACGAACAACAAATACGCAAACGATGGATTCTCATCCGGGAGACGAGTTCCTGTCCGACGGGAAGCCGAACGGCAGCATGCACCGGTTCTAACGCTCGATCTGATACCGTAGTCCAGGAGAACCACGGTTCCTGAATGTTTACATGTATTAGAACGTCATTTTCATGCGACGAGGTTGAATATTGATGATTTAGTATTCATCTGTTTTACATCAACAAAATCAGTATTCGGGCTGAAAACTGACTCCTTTCAGTATTTTGTCTTGTGTGAAGAGTTCTACTACTACTACTACTACTACTACTACTACTACTACTACTACTACTACTACTACTACTACTACTACTAGTACTACTAGTACAAGAAACAACCCATCTCTCTGGATCCAACTCACATGGTTCTGTTGCCTGGAGACGCAGAAACAGGAAACAGGAAACAGTCGAGTGTATTTGTCTTCTGACATTTGGCGTCTTCTCTTCTCCAGTAAACATTTGCATGCTCAACATTAAAGGAATGTGTGAAGTTTCATTCTTTGAAGACGTGGCAGCTTCTGCCTGTGCAGATAATAGTTATAATTATAGAAACCAGGACTATATGAGTCCAGGACACACACATATAAACACACACACACACACACACACAATGACAGTACACACGTTTTACAAAGATTTTCTTGGCGTATACATTCGTATACATGTTTAAAGATACAAGAAGGTGAGGCTCTACAAACATATATCATTTTCTTTTCTAATTGTCAGACGAAACAAACATGAAACCTTCGATGGAATGTTGTCTTTTATCATTTGAAGTAATTAATTATTGCGATCTAAACAATATGGCTTCGTCTAGTGAACAGTCCTATCTGAGCGAGAGAAGGAAACAAAGGGAACGTTTCTTTAGTGCTCATGATAATTTCATCCGTATTTATATTAATCCTTAAAGTTACAAACTTGTGGAAACGAAGATGATTCAGGAATAACCCTCATGCTCTGTTCTATGAATCAATAAATGCCTTCATATTTAGGTCGCTCCTTCCCATAGAGATGGATTATGTTTAATCAGAAGGATGTTTGGTTGGTCTGTAGATGAACTGGCCTCTAAATAAGCCGTTTAAAGTGACATCATCACTTTTATACTTCCTACTTTTAGTTTCAGGGGTCTTTGGGATCTGTGCTGTGAACGTCTACGCAACGAAAGAAATCTGAAGATGTCGCCAGCATTTCTTTGGTCTCCATGTTGACGAGCTTCCGCTTTAAAGGGTTTTTTTTAAAGGGTTTTTTTTAAAGGAAACGCTAAGCTGCAACGGGAATGAAGTCCAATAAATAAAAAAAGTCAGACGTTTGCATTCACGTGAGACGAAGAAACAAAGACAAGAAGAGAATAAAGAACCCAATTTTAACCAATCAGAGAGGACGTGACAGGAAGTAGCTCCTCCCATTGTCATCCAGCTGCCCATGCTTTGATTGTCTTCATGGAGACGCAGACTGATAAACCATCAGGACTTTCAGCTTTTTTATTGTTAAAAATGGGATTCAATCGATGAGAAAAGAATCTTGTTTGTTTGCACGGATGAAATCTGGATTGAATAAACAGCTTTGACAGAAAATCCAAGGTTCTCGACACGGTGAAGACCCTCAGACATCTCTAGACCTTCAGGCGTCACTAGACCCTTAGACGTCTTTAAACCTTCTAACGTCTCAAGACCTTCAGATGTCTATAGACCTTCGTCTCTAGACCTTCAGACGTCTCAAGACCTTCGGACGGCTCAAGACCTTCAGACCGGCCGTCTCTAGAACTACGGGCGTCTCTAGAACTTTGCATGTGTCTAGATCTTCAGACGTCTTCAGACCTTCAGACGACTCTAGACCTTCAGATGTCTATAGACCTTCAGACATCTCTAGACCTTCAGACGACTCTAGACCTTCAGATGTCTATAGACCTTCAGACATCTCTAGACCTTCAGACGACTCAAGACCTTCAGATGACTCTAAGACCTTCAGACGACTCTAGAGCTTCGTCTCTAGGCTTTCTGATGTCTCTGGACCTTCAGACGTCTCAAGACCTTCGGACGTCTCAAGACCTTCAGACATCTCTAGACCTTCAGACGATTCTAGACCTTCAGACGACTCTAGACCTTCAGATGTCTATAGACCTTCAGACATCTCTAGACCTTCAGACGATTCTAGACCTTCAGACGACTCTAGACCTTCAGATGTCTATAGACCTTCAGACATCTCTAGACCTTCAGACGTCTCTAGACCTTCGTCTCTAGGCTTTCAGATGTCTCTGGACCTTCAGACATCTCAAGATCTTCGGACGTCTCAAGACAAAAGGTATCTAGATGAGGCGTTTCTTGACCTTCAGACGTCCAACTAGCCGGCGGTCGAGCTCGAGTAACTCTAAAGGAAATAAAACATTTTCTTCCTTTAAGCCTTGAAGGCAACACAGAGTTATGTTGGTCGTGTGTTTGATTTGATAACTCTGGATAAATAACTGTTTGTACCAGAGACGTTATCAGAAAGGTGTCGTTGAAGTTTCCTCTGCTGGAAGAGGACCAATGAAGGCACATGTCAGAGACACTCAAACGCAGATTCACGTGTTAATATGAATATAAAGACGGAGGTTCATATAAGTAGAAAACACGACATGCTCCGTGTACTGTCCCCTTAAGGATCACTGTCCACTACGGGAACGCAGCCGCTGAGTACAAAAGAACGTAAAGAAGAACGTAAAGAAGAACGTAAAGAAGAACGTAAAGAAGAACGGCAGTGAGACGCCTCCTCCTCCCTCCCCCAACCCACATCTACTCTCAAACCCCGCCTCCTTACAAATACCCCCCCCTTTCCCTCACCGGATCAGATCCAGACCCGACCCCGGACTTGAGGGTCCGTTTGTGGTGCTTTACTTCTTGAACATGTCCTGCAGCGGTCCGGGCAGGAACTTGAGGACGGTGTCCAGGATGCTGTCCTCGTCCTCCTCGTCCTCGTCACCGCAGCCTCGAGGAATCGCCTTCTTTGGACGCGTCAGAGAACCTTCACAGGCCTGCTCCATTGCCGCCTTCTCCTCCGCCTCTTTCTCCTCCTTCTTCTTCAGCCCATACTGAGGGGTGACACAACGCGGGACAATGAGGACATACAGGGAGACAATGAGGACAGAGGAGATGCAGGGAGACAATGAGGACAGAGGACATGCAGAGAGACAATGAGGACAGAGGAGATGCAGGGAGACAATGAGGACAGAGGAGATGCAGGGACACAATGAGGACAGAGGAGATGCAGGGACACAATGAGGACAGAGGAGATGTAGGGAGACAATGAGGACAGAGGACATGCAGAGAGACAATGAGGACAGAGGAGATGTAGGGAGACAATTAGGACAGAGGACATGCAGAGAGACAATGAGGACAGAGGACATGCAGAGAGACAATGAGGAAAAGATGAATATTAATAGTTTAGCAGATGTAAATCCCTGCTGGTCCAAAGAGATCCTTCAGCTCCTCTTATTTAAAATCGAAACGTTATTAGAATCTCAATATGTACTGAACAGGAGCTAACTAGCTAGAGACCAAGAGGAGACCTAGAGGAGACCTAGAGGACGCGAAAAGAAAACAAAGAGGAGACGAAAATGAGACAAAGAGGAGAGGAAGAGGACATATATGAGGAGACGAAGAGAAGACCAAGAGGACACAAAGAAAAGACCAAGAGAAGACTAAAAGGAGACGAGAAGAAGACCTAGAGGAGACTAAAAGGAGACCAAGAGGAGACCTAGAGGAGACCAAGAGTCACGAAGTCAAAGCGTTACTCAAACCTTGTCCCTGATGGTCTGCCGTACTTTCTCCCTCTCGGCCTCCATGCGGGCGTGCTTGGCCTTCCTCTCTTCGTCCTGCTGCCTCAGCGCCTCCTGCCGCTCCTCCTCCTTCTTGGCTGCATCGGGGTCCTTCTCCTCCTCCCCCCCCAGCATCTTGCCCATGTCCTTGGTGGCTCCTGAACAGAGGAGAGAGACACGGAGGTAAACATGTGCCGTCTGAATGAAACCCCGTGTGGCGTTGGGGGATTTCCCGAAGACCCTGAAGGCATCTCGGAAAACCTGAGCCAGCTGGAGGAACTTCAGGGACCCGCTGAGACAGGAAGTCACACTCTGGTGTCGTCCATCTGGTTACACTTCCTGTCCGTCCTCATCCAGGTGCCTCCCTGTTTCTATTCGGAGGGAAATCTCTGGATAACTTTCTGTCAAGTGACAGGAAGAGGGCGCTGTTGTTCTAATATTTCAAAGTAAAAGTCCTTTATAAAACAATAACATTGTATTTTAGTTTTTGTTGCTTTTTACGCTTTAATATGTGTTACACTTGTTTTGTTCACCTTGCTGCTGTAATCCTGCAAATGTCCCCAATAATAAAGGATGATCTCATCTTATTTTATCTTAATTATTCCAAAAATGAATTGAAAGAAAAATACAAAAAAATTAAACAGACATTATCTGGCTGCTGCTTTGGAAATAAGAGAACTTGAATTTTGAGGATCTTTTTCACTTCTTCAAATATTTTGTAAAAGAGATGATTCATAATTTACAGGTAAATTCACAATTAAAATATCAAAGGTCACCAACTAAGTCAAGGTCACAGGTGATTATTGACTTCTCATTGATGGTGTGCATGAAGCAGAATCG
The DNA here is from genome assembly GCF_023055335.1 of Clinocottus analis. NCBI lineage: Eukaryota > Metazoa > Chordata > Actinopteri > Perciformes > Cottidae > Clinocottus > Clinocottus analis. The sequence continues at coordinate 5,600 of NW_027176224.1, read as the reverse complement.
GGTGTTTGAGGTTCCATCTGCACTTCCACGCCTCCTGAAACGGGTTTCCTCTTTATCGGCGACCGAAGCTGCTTCCAAGACGTGGAAGCGACTCGCTCCGTCTGATCGATACTGAACAGAGGACCACCTGAGCATGTGTGAATTATGGATCCTCCAGACGAAAGAAGACTTCATCTGGGTATTGATCTTCCTCTCAGGGGCCGGTGGGAGGAGAGCCTGGCTTCCTTTAGCCAGAGCCAGAACTAAAAAGACTGAAAGTGTTTCACCACTGAGGAGATTATGCAAAGAAAAATAAAGGAGAGAAAACAACAGACAGCTGAGTGTTCCAGAGATTAGATTATTAGATTATGTTTTATGATAAATAATAAAATCTGGTTCTGAAGCGTTAAATCAAAACTTTATGTGTTGAAGCTGCATTCTCTCTCCTGACCACCAGGGGGCGACTCCTCTGGTTGTATAGAAGTCTATGCTTCATGTGTTGAAGCTGCATTCTCTCTCCTGACCACCAGGGGGCGACTCCTCTGGTTGTGTAGAAGTCTATGCTTCATGTGTTAAAGCTGCATTCTCTCTCCTGACCACCAGGGGGCGACTCCTCTGGTT
>NW_027176223.1:349744-351782 GCF_023055335.1 Clinocottus analis | reverse complement strand
ACTACAGGAACGTGACCGGGTCAGTTTAGGTTAGCTAGTGATGCTATGTGCTGCTAACTACAGGAACGTGACCGGGTCAGTGTAGGTTAGCTAGTGAGGCTATGTGCTGCTAGACTACAGGAACGTGACCGGGTCAGTTTAGGTAGCTAGTGAGGCTATGTGCTGGTAGCTACAGGAACGTGACCGGGTCAGTTTAGGTTAGCTAGTGAGGCTATGTGCTGCTAACTACAGGAACGTGACCGGGTCAGTTTAGGTAGCTAGTGATGCTATGTGCTGGTGACTACAGGAACATGACCGGTCAGTTAGGTTAGCTAGTGAGGCTATGTGCTGCTAACTACAGGAACGTGACCGGGTCAGTTTAGGTTAGCTAGTGAGGCTATGGTGCTGCTAACTACAGGAACGTGACCGGGTCAGTGTAGGTTAGCTAGTGAGGCTATGTGCTGGTAGCTACAGGAACGTGACTGGGTCAGTTTAGGTTAGCTAGTGAGGCTATGTGCTGGTAGTTTGGGGTAACGTAGCTCTTTTCGCTGCGAATGGTTGCGAAAAAGCAAATTAATCACGTAAAGTCCAGCGAGTAAAATTAGGTGAAAAAGCGTTGCAAAAATAAGTGTTTTGGTGTGAACGCAGCATAGAGAGATGTTTGGTTGCTCTGTACAGACATCAGCTGATCCTATTCAACGTCAACATGGCCTCCCGGGCGTCTCGCTGAAACCACTGACGCCGCTGCTCTCAGAGCTCGGCCGGTTCGGTCCGCTCTGAGTCGGGCTTGAAGGTCGCGTTGGAGATGAATGGAGGCAATAAAATGATAAGTGTTTTTCCCGTTGGGAGCACGAAAGCTTCATTGGATTGATGTGTTGAGGAGCGTTCATGGAGCGCTGCACATAAAGACGCTTCCCTCTGGGGAGCATGAACAGGCTCAGTGAGTTTCACTGCACTCGGCCTGTTTCTTGGCAGAGCCCATTTGGCCTTCTGAGGGTTTGTAGGAAAGGACAGGAGGCCATCAGGGTTCATCCTCTGGGAGCCATGAATGAACCCGAATGTCGTAGCAGTCAAAGCAGTAGTTGCCGAGTTGGACGGAGACGTTTACGTCCTTAGGCCACTCGCAAAAAATGTAAATAAATGGACCTGTAAAGTGCTTTTTCTGGTCACTCAAACAATACATGATGACATCATTCACACCTGATGGGAGGAGCCACCATGAAGGAGCCACATCAGTATCATCAACCATTCATAGTCCATGCTACGGGAGACATTTAGGGTCAAGAGTCTTGCTCAAGGACACATCGAGTGGCGCCGGGGATCGAACCGCTGAGCCTCTGGTTGAAAGACGACCCGGGCTCACCACTGAGCCACAGGCGCCCTCATGACAACAGACCACACTGAACACAGCGACGAGAGACATTTGGGGGATGGAAGGCCGAGGCCTGCTCACCACAGCTTCATGTGGGCAGTGAGGGATTGAATGGGTGAATTGGAGCAATGGGATGAGGTTAAGGTTCCACTCCGTCCTGATCACCTGCTACCTGACGCCGGCTGGCCAGCAGACATGTAGCATCCAACACCTTCACATCTACTATGAGTTAGAGGAGTCTTCAGCTCCTGTGAGTCACAGATCAGTCTCCTGCTGTGACCTCGGCCGACCCAGCTGCTCTGTCTCTCTCTCTCTCTCTCTCTCTCTCTCTCTCTCTCTCTCTCTCTCTCTCTCTCTCTCTCTCTCTCTCTCTCTCTCTCTCTCTCTCTCCTCTCTCTCTCTCTCTCTCTCTCTCTCTCTCTCTCTGTCCCTTCTGACATCAGTCTCTACATAGTTAAATCACATCTTAAGCACCTCATACTCAGTCATGTCTCCACTTTAATAGAACCTGTGCTCTCCTGAGCTGTCTGTCTGTCTGTCTGTCTGTCTGTCTGCATGTCTGTCTGTCTCTCTCTCTCTGTCTGTCTGTCTGCATGTCTGTCTGTCTCTCTGTCTGTCTGTCTGCCTGTCTGTCTGCATGTCTGTCTGTCTCTCTCGTCTCTCTCTCTGCATGTCTGCCTGTCTGTC
>NW_027176223.1:327244-339744 GCF_023055335.1 Clinocottus analis | reverse complement strand
CATGTTAACCCTGTGATGGGGCGTTCAGGGACTCTGATCCCATGTTAACCCGGTGATGGGGCGTTCAGGGACTCTGATCCCATGTTAACCCGGTGATGGGCCGTTCAGGGACCTCCAGGCTGTGCTCTTCTTTTCTTTTTAAACATCTTGTTCCTCCAGCTGAGGTCACGCGAGACAAACTCAACGATGGACTCGTTTCTTGTTTCTTCTGGTTCTTCTGGTTCTTCTGTTTCTTCTGGTTCTCCTGGTTCCCCTGGTTCTTCTGGTTCTTCTGGTTCATCTGGTTCTCCTGGTTCTTCTGTTTCTCCTGGTTCTCTTGGTTCTCCTGGTTCTTCTGGTTCTCTGACGCTCTCCTCCCTCCATCCTCTCTCCATCTTCTTCGGTCCTGTTCCCATGGAAACTGCCGGTGTTTCCGGTGAGGAGTTGCTGGAGCTGGAAGCTGTGATGTAATCCAGACAACGGTTTCCAGCGCTGCCGTTTATGGTCATGTCAGCGGGAGGCCGCCGCCGACCCGGCTTCCTCCTGTCTGACTGTGGCACAGCGAGGCTCTGAGGTGGAGGGAGTGTGTGTGTGTGTGTGTGTGTGTGTGTGTGTGTGTGTGTGTGTGTGTGGGAGAGAGAAAGGTATATTACAAATACTGCTGTCTCATCCACTTATTGTCTGCGGCGTCTGTCTGTGCATGGACTGCTCTATTTGCGGCTCCTGCTGCTACAAGATGGAGGTGACAAAGAGAGGACGACACACTTCAACAACACAACAGCATGAACAACACAACCAGCATCACAAACTATGAACTGGTCCTGAAAACATACGTTAACAAAAGAAGTCTTTACCCTCGAACACTATCGTTAAAAATAGTCTCACTATCACCTGAATATCACCTGATTTAATGTACCTGATAAAATATACTTCTCATCAAAATACAACAATACAAGGCCAGTTGAAGTACTCTTCTTATATTTTACTCTATAGAACTTCTCATAAAAGATAAAACAGGTATCACTGAGAAAAAATGCAAAATCTGGTGAAAAGTGAAGGAATCGTGAATAAAAGAGGATTAAATGTAAATAAAGGAGCTATGATCGTGTTCTCTGGTCACATGTAGCTGTGACATGTGAGTCTTCTGCTGTGAAGGAAAAGTCTCCTTCAATGTTCACCCCTCTGGAAAAAATACTCACACTGTCACTAACGTCACCTGAACGTACCTGTAGAATATACCAGTGAGCGAGTAGGAAGACACGCCCACCTTCAATATGACACGCCCACTCTTTAATAAGACACGCCCACCTTCAATACGACACACCCACTCTTTAATAAGACACGCCCACCTTCAATATGACACGCCCACTCTTTAATAAGACACGCCCACCTTCAATACGACACACCCACTCTTTAATAAGACACGCCCACCTTCAATACGACACACCCACTCTTTAATAAGACACGCCCACCTTCAATATGACACGCCCACTCTTTCATAAGACACGCCCACCTTTAATATGACACAACCTCTCTTTAATAAGACACGCCCACCTTCAATACGACACACCCACTCTTTAATAAGACACGCCCACCTTCAATATGACACGCCCACTCTTTAAATAACATAACAACAATCGCTCGGGTAAAAATCACCCAACGTTAGTGTTCTAGGGTTAAAGACCTCAGTGTTCTAGTGTTAAAGACCTCAGTGTTCTAGTGTTAAAGACCTCAGTGTTCTAGGGTTAAAGACCTCAGTGTTCTAGGGTTAAAGACCTCAGTGTTCTAGGGTTAAAGACCTCAGTGTTCTAGGGTTAAAGACCTCAGTGTTCTAGGGTTAAAGACCTCAGTGTTCTAGGGTTAAAGACCTCAGTGTTCTAGGGTTAAAGACCTCAGTGTTCTAGGGTTAAAGACCTCAGTGTTCTAGGGTTAAAGACCTCAGTGTTCTAGGGTTAAAGACCTCAGTGTTCTAGGGTTAAAGACCTCAGTGTTCTAGGGTTAAAGACGTCAGTGTTCTAGTGTTAAAGACCTCAGTGTTCTAGGGTTAAAGACCTCAGTGTTCTAGTGTTAAAGACCTCAGTGTTCTAGGGTTAAAGACCTCAGTGTTCTAGGGTTAAAGACGTCAGTGTTCTAGTGTTAAAGACGTCAGTGTTCTAGTGTTAAAGACGTCAGTGTTCTAGTGTTAAAGACCTCAGTGTTCTAGTGTTAAAGACCTCAGTGTTCTAGTGTTAAAGACCTCAGTGTTCTAGGGTTAAAGACCTCAGTGTTCTAGTGTTAAAGACCTCAGTGTTCTAGTGTTAAAGACCTCAGTGTTCTAGTGTTAAAGACCTCAGTGTTCTAGGGTTAAAGGATCATTTTTGGTGTTCTACATTACAGTCATTCTAGAAGACCTGTGAAGCCTCCAGGACTCAACTGAAAAGATAAGCCAATGCAAGTAGCGCCTTGAAGCTGCATTCCCTCTGCTGTCCACCAGGGGGGGACTCCTCGGGTTAAAAAAAGCAAACACTTTCTGAGCAATGGTGAAACACGGCAGGTTGCAGAGGAGCAGCGGTCACTCCAGAGAAGTGGAAGGTTCACTGAGGGAATGAACGGGCCTCTCGTCTCAATCCCGCCCCTCCTTGTCCCTGATTGGCTGTCGCCGTGTGACTATATTTGCTCTGTAGTATTAGCGTCTTCTCTCTGATCCGTCTGACTAACAGCGGCTGCAGGAGGTCTTGTGTTAAAGCTCCCTTCAGTCTGCCACAGAGCTAAACCCAGAGCTAAACCCAGAGCGGCTCCTGCAGCAGAGCCTCGGCCTCCAGTCGCTCTGCCAGAGCGCTGGAGCTCTGTGAGCATCTGCAGCTCGATCAGGCCACACAGTTAAAAACCTCTTGTTCCTCTTCTTCCTGAAGTCAAACCGAATGCACCGAGCGTTCCCTGAGTGGGAGGAGCCGGTCGAGTCAGCTGACCTGGACTTGACTGACATTTTGATTTAGCGCGTCTAATTTTGCCATAAGAGAAGTTCCCGTAGACCACATACTAACCGGTGCATTAACTCACACACACACACACACACACACACACACACACACACACACACACACACACACACACACACACACACACACACACACACACACACACACACACACACACACACACACACACACTACAGAATCCAATCCAATATGTACACTGGACTCTTATCATAACGTCACATACGTCATCGTAACTTCTCTTTGTCACATTTATGCACCAAACAATGAAAAATACAAAGAGACTATAAATATTATATATATATATATATATATATATATATATATATATATATATATATATATATATATATATATATATATATATATATATATACACATATATATATATACATATATATATATATATATATATATATATATATATATATATATATATATGTATGTATATATAAACCCAACGCAGTAGACGTATCACAGGTTCATGTTTGTGTCACAGTGCTGTCGTCCTGCAGACAAAGTATAAATATATTTAACACCCTTCAATGTGTTCAGCGATGAAGTGAATATTTGAGTGTTTCTGCTCCTCAAACGATGTTCCAACGGTACCATGTTAGCTGTAGCAGTCTAGCAAGCATGCTAACATTAGCACTGGTGGGACTATCACACGTAAACAAAGTCAGGGGATTATACAGTTAAAACCAAATGTCATGCAACGCATCCGATAGTTGTCCTGACATTTCAATCTGGATCCCTGTGCATGCTCTCCTGCCCAGCCGCCGCTTCACCACTTCACCACTTCACCACTTCACCACTTCATCACTTCACCACTCCACCACTTCACCACTTCACCACTTCATCACTTCATCACTTCATCACTCCACCACTTCACCACTCCACCACTTCATCACTCCACCACTTCACCACTTCATCACTTCACCACTTCATCGCTCCACCACTTCACCACTTCATCACTTCACCACTTCATCACTCCACCACTTCATCACTCCACCACTTCATCACTTCATCACTTCACCACTTCATCACCCCACCACTTCACCACTTCATCGCTCCACCACTTCATCACTTCACCACTTCATCACTCCACCACTTCATCGCTCCACCACTTCATCACTTCATCACCTCACCACATCACTTCATCACCTCACCACTTCACCACTTCATCACCCCACCACTTCACCACTTCATCGCTCCACCACTTCATCACTTCATCACCTCACCACTTCACCACTTCATCACTTTTACCACTTCACCACATCACTTCATCACCTCACCACTTCATCACTTCACCACTTCACCACTTCATCGCTTCATCACCTCATCACTTCATCACCTCACCACTTCATCACTTCATCACTTCATCACTTCACCACTTCACCACCTCATCGCTCCACCACTTCACCACTTCACCACATCACTTCATCACCTCACCACTTCACCACTTCATCGCTTCATCACCTCATCACTTCATCACCTCACCACTTCATCACTTCACCACTTCACCACTTCATCGCTTCATCACCTCATCACTTCATCACCTCACCACTTCATCACTTCATCACTTCATCACTTCACCACTTCACCACCTCATCGCTCCACCACTTCACCACTTCACCACATCACTTCATCACCTCACCACTTCACCACTTCATCGCTTCATCACCTCATCACTTCATCACCTCATCACTTCATCACCTCATCACTTCACCACTTCATCACCTCACCACTTCACCACTTCACCACATCACTTCATCACCTCATCACTTCATCACTTCACCACTTCACCACCTCATCGCTCCACCTGCACTATCATCCTGTCATCTCCAGTGTTCAGTGAACAGAGTCCTTCGCTCTGGTCCTCGTGTCCTAGACTGAACCCTGAGAGTCCACGTGGGAGCAGACCGGTCCAGCTCCACTCTCCCATCTCAAGTCTGGACCTGGGTACCCGCTGGCTGGTGGACAGCACATCCTTCATTGCGAGCAACGAGCAACGAGCAACGGGGCCCATCCATGGCTCAGATTGCCTGTTGCCGTGAACGGAGGGGACACAGGAACCCGTCGGCGTGCGTCCCAACGCGGAGGTTTACTAAACCCAACGTCTTGTCTTGCAGCTGCTGCAACTCCAGAGGAGGAGCTGGGAGGCCAGTTTCTACACGAGCGCTTCCTCTGCTGCTGCACTCGATCCGTCTCATTTGCTGCGCTCTCTGCGTCCTTTTCCTCGGTTCCTCTCCTCCCTGTTTCTGTCCCTCTTGACTCCTCTGCTCTTCCTCTGTGTCCACCAACTCTACCTTCTTTCATTTCATCTAATTCTCCCATTCTCTCCTCGGTTGCTCCCCTTTCACATTAATTCCCCCTTCAACTTTCTGTCTCCTCTTTTCCTCCTCCTCCTCCTCCTCCTCCTCCTCCTCCTCCTCGTCCTCCTCCTCCTCACTTCTGCACCATGAAGTAGACGGCTGGATGATTCATCTGTCCGTCTGCCCCCAGCCTGTGATCCTCCTCTTCCTGCTGGCCTCCCTCTCCTCCTCCTGACGTCCGTCTGTCCTCTGCATCTACTGACGCTCATCAGCCTGTGACACAGATAGCAGCCGCGCTGCAGACAACAACTCTGTAATTATTGTTCTGCAGATATTTACGTGAGCTTTGAACACAGTCAGGATTTTACGGCGCTGTTCATCGGATCTGAGTTATTTGTTACGCTGCCGGCCGCCGGTCTCCCTCGGACCGCCTCCTCTCGATGATGTCGCCGTGTACAGCCGCCCTCCTCTTCTGGAGATCATCACGAGGAGGCGGGCGGATCCGTGTTTCAATCATATTTTCTGCTGCAATATTGCAGTGTTTGCTGAGCGATACCTGTTCAACTAATGAAGAAACGTATCCATGTTGTTGCTGAGGGATCAGGTTCCTCTTGGACTATTCAGGTCCAAGGACCTCGGTCTCTTCACTGGGCTGTTCGCCCTATCGGCAAAGACACACAACTACTAAAACATACACAACTACAAGAGTGGCTGAAGCGCAGGGAAAGATTGAGTGAAAGAAGGAGGAGGAGGAGGGGGAGGAGGAGGAGGAGGAGGAGGAGGAGGAGGAGGAGGAGGAGGAGGAGGAGACGAGGTCTGTAACAACAGGTCTGTGTTGGGGACATAACAGGATGTGAGTAGCAGATGTATTCATATTCATGAAGGAGAGAGCTGGTGGAGATGTGACATGATGCCGACATCGTTTGGAAATCAAATGATTTCATTGTCATCAAACTTTGTATTTTCATCAAAACCACAACAAATGAAATAAGATTTCAAATCTGGATACAGAACAGCTTTTGTCTCAGGAAGACTTTTCTGCCTGACAATGAAATGAAGATAGTAAAGGAAACGATTCCCACGCAGTGGAGGGTAAAAATAGTTGTTTTGTCTGAGTGGTGTCTGGAAATCTTCTCGTCAGGCTGCTTACAGCCAACAAGCTGCACTAATCAGAGGGTGAAGGCAGCTTTGCCTGAGGCACAAAACCCAGGGCAAAGTTCACCCACAAGCTGCTGCCAGCCGTAACGACCTGATCTCTCTCCTGACCACCAAGGGGCGACTCCTCTGGTTGTATAGAAGTCTATGCTTCATGTGTTGAAGCTGCATTCTCTCTCCTGACCACCAGGGGGCGACTCCTCTGGTTGTATAGAAGTCTATGCTTCATGTGTTAAAGCTGCATTCTCTCTCCTGACCACCAGGGGGCGACTCCTCTGGTTGTATAGAAGTCTATGCTTCATGTGTTAAAGCTGCATTCTCTCTCCTGACCACCAGGGGGCGACTCCTCTGGTTGTATAGAAGTCTATATAAGTGACTCTACTTCTCTCTTGATGTATTCCCTCAGTAAACATTGTAAACATGAGTTTATGTCTCAATCTCTAGTTTCTAGTCTTCTTCTATACAGCACGATGTTCATTTAGTACATTATGGTCTGTTAGAGTCAAACAGACCAGGAAGCAGGGGACGCTTTAGGGGCGGGGCTACCAGGTGATTGACAGCGTGATGTCTCGCTTGATAGGATGCAACACAGGGATGCACATCAGGGAGCTCATTTGCAACACAACAAAACAACAACAGTGGTGCAGAAGGTCCAACAGCAGTGACGTCATGACGTAAGCAGAGTCCAGCTCCTCTGCCACCAGAGTCCTGCTCTCTCCTGCGGTCCAATGCGTTTGACTGAAGTCTTATTTAATCTTTCTTAATTTTCTGCGAGCGGGCATCAGACCCAGCAGCATGCTGGGTAGTGGAGTATACTTAGGTGCTAGCTGTGTTAGCTTAGCTTCCATCTGGACTCTCCTCCCTCTCCTGCCTGGGCAGTTTGGAGGCGTTTGGTCCGGCAGGTCCGGCTGCTCGGCCGTGGATCGGTGATTGTCTCTCAAGGTCCGCTGCACTTCATCCCCACGCTTCCTTTTCAGATGTTGTTGGATGTGTTCTGCCATAAGTGCGCCAGTAATTAACACAAAAGAACATTGTTTCGGGGCGGGGCCACCTTGTGATTGACTGAGGGTTTGTCTTACAGCTTCCACCTTTCAGTGTTTTCTCTTCATGAGAGTGAATTGTAACATTTTGTCTCTGTTAGCGTTCAGTTGTGTCAGTTTCACTTCTGATTGCAAAAGAGAAATGTCAACAGACAAAACCAACAAGGTGGAAGTGAAAGGATGAACTCCAGGCTTCAGCCGCGCTCCACAAGCCACCGGGTGAGGTCACGCCACTTCTTATATAAAGTCTATGGCCGCTGCTTACAGAAGCTTAATGCTGTATTTAGGGTAAGGCAACAGTTGACGGCAACCTTTTTGAGTCCATCAACATATTTGTATCAAGTCAGGAATCCTCTTATTTGGATTACGGCAGTGGGCCAGAGAGAGGACGCCGTTAACAGAGACCGCAGCACTCAGCTGTGAAAGCCGGGTATTGAAAAGTGAGAGAAAAGCGCCGCCCGGTTGCCAGCGGAAATTAGCCCTTGGCGCTACATCGCTACCACCGCACCTTTACTTTCCGCCTCGCTACGTAGCGGGCACGCTGCTTTCTGCGCTGGCATTGAATGTAGTTTTTGCAGGTACATAATGAGGTGCAGAATCATCCAATATGGATGTAAGTCCTCGGGCGAGTGTGGCGCTGCACACTGTAACATCTCGTTAGTGGAGGCTCTCAAAGGTAAGCCGGTCCTCGTCCGTCCGCCTCAGGGAAGCGATCGAGAGCGCTGCCGTTTCTCAGAATGAGGCAAACCCAAACTTACATGCTGGTGTCTTCAGCAAAGGATGAAACACAAAGCAATGTGAGTCGCTGTGGCCATCAGAAGATTATTGGCATCAGCGGTCTTTAGCCGAGACGCGGATCAGTGACAATAGCCACCAGCATTATGCAAAGTAAGAACACCGACCTTTAGGTCAGTGAAAGTTGTAAAGTAAGGGATGAAGTACAGCGAGTCAGCGATTACTGCAGAACAAGCCCTGCCGTGGTGACTCAAGACCCTGCAGAGATTTTATTATGAGGAGAAGGAGCCGCCACGCTTTGACCAAAACCACCAAAACCACCAAAACCACCACCACCACCACCACCGCCACCGCCACCGCCACCACCGCAGAGCAGAGCAGCGTCTCTCTGGTCAGAAGGGTCAAAGGTTTCTTTCATCATCAATCAACTTGAAATGAATATCGCTCAATTCATCTGATCAGCCCAAATACAAATACTCGCCCTTTTGAAACAGAAAAGGTGAATCTACATAAATCCACTCCCTTTTTAATATCACTACCGTGTTTGGGCACAGAGATTACATCACTTGGCCACCAACCTGAGCGCACGTGGCTTACGTACACAGAACCATCTGAGAGTCCCTCATTGCAGCCTCCACATGGCAGCCTCCACATGGCAGCCTCATTGCAGCCTCCACATGGCAGCCTCATTGCAGCCTCCACATGGCAGCCTCATTGCAGCCTCCACATGGCAGCCTCATTGCAGCCTCCACATGGCAGCCTCATTGCAGCCTCCACATGGCAGCCTCCACATGGCAGCCTCATTGCAGCCTCCACATGGCAGCCTCCACATGGCAGCCTCATTGCAGCCTCCACATGGCAGCCTCATTGCAGCCTCCACATGGCAGCCTCATTGCAGCCTCCACATGGCAGCCTCCACATGGCAGCCTCATTGCAGCCTCCACATGGCAGCCTCCACATGGCAGCCTCATTGCAGCCTCCACATGGCAGCCTCATTGCAGCCTCCACATGGCAGCCTCCACATGGCAGCCTCATTGCAGCCTCCACATGGCAGCCTCCACATGGCAGCCTCATTGCAGCCTCCACATGGCAGCCTCCACATGGCAGCCTCATTGCAGCCTCCACATGGCAGCCTCCACATGGCAGCCTCATTGCAGCCTCCACATGGCAGCCTCCACATGGCAGCCTCATTGCAGCCTCCACATGGCAGCCTCCACATGGCAGCCTCCACATGGCAGCCTCATTGCAGCCTCCACATTGCAGCCTCCACATTGTAGCTTCTACATTGCAGCCTCTACATTGCGCTTCAGGAGCCATCGTCGTGTCACACACACAAGCAGCCCTTTCCTCCCGGTAGCTCCTCCCGGTAGCTCCTCCCGGTAGCTCCCCCCGGTAGCTCCCCCCGGTAGCTCCTCCCGGTAGCTCCGCCCGGTAGCTCCTCCCGGTAGCTCCTCCCGGTAGCTCCCCCCGGTAGCTCCTCCCGGTAGCTCCTCCCGGTAGCTCCCCCCGGTAGCTCCTCCCGGTAGCTCCTCCCGGTAGCTCCGCCCGGTAGCTCCTCCCGGTTGCTCCTCACAGGACGCTGGTTGATCAGTTTCCTTTTACTTGACGAGAGACATTGGAAACTTTTGAAACTGCCGCAAATAAAAAGAAACGGGAAGGAGGTTTCCATCAACTGGATTAAGGGGAGTTTGGTCAGAAGTTAGAATAATCTGCCTGAGTAGAAGAAGAAGACGCAGAGAACCAGAACCAAAGCTCACCGTGAACATCAGCAGGTTGTGTCTCCTTCCAAACTCTCTGGGTCAAAAGTCTCACTATTACATAAAGTTTAACCACAACTTGCTTTTTTAAATCCAGAAGGAAGTTCTGGTTCTGTGCAGCATCTTCTCCTGTTCACCACAACGACGGTGAAGGATGACACACACCGTGAACATCTACAACCCAAATATATAAAGGACGCTTCAGCGGGAGGAGCAGCTCGTATTTGTTTTGTGTTTTATATCTTCCACAAAGCAGTCTAATCCAGAGGCTAATGGACACTAATGCACACGGACAAATGATACACAACTCATTTAATGTGTCTGATTCAGGTGTGACCTGTGAAGCTTAACGCCATCAAACCTTTTACAATTTCATGACCACACATTCACGGCAAATATCCAAATAACCATGGCGGTCACTGTGATGAATGAACTTCTGCAGCATTTAGAAATGATTCACAAAATTGCACCATAGAAACTACACATTGTGAACGATGCTGCAACGCTTCACACTGATGAGACGTACCAAACATGAGAAGTGACTGGCACAGCGGTGAACGGACATGATGTAATGTTTGCAGCGAGTCAAAGTTGTGGTTAGTTGTTGCATTCGTGCAGCAGGCGTCTCATGGAAATTCAAGTAAACATATGTCCTGAAGCAAAGCAGCTTTCTCATGGTCCACAAGGAGGATTTTTATTGTACAAACAAGCATGAAGCATCGGATACGAGGAGCATTGAGTTTGTTAAGAGTAGTATGAGAATGTCTGTTTTGGTTTTCATTACCAATAAAAGATTAACCCACTGCTTCTGGAAAGAGATCCCAATAAATAATAGATGTCCATTGGGGGGATCCCCGCGTTGGGAACAAACGATGTTTCTGAAAGTTAACTCGGCCTCTTTCCTTCCTGTAGCTTGTGAGAGTCGGCTGCTTCAGCGCCAACACACTTGAAGTGAAGCCTCAGCCGGGTCTCGCTCTAGTTCTCTTAGTCTGGACGTGCAGCAGAAAAGCTCCAGGGTTTGAAACGACTAACTGTGACCAGGCAGAGGCCCGACCCGGACCAGCACCGGCCCGACAGGCTCCACGCAGGACTTGATCCTGGTCATGGTTCTGTTGTTCCGGCCCTCTAACACCACACTGCAGCCGAGGTTCTGAGTAGTATTCTCTGCTGTGTGTTGTTCTAAAAGTACAGTTGACCCCGTATCAATACCAGTATGAAAAAAGCCTCTGATACCGCCTTAAATTGCCTGTGATACCGCCTTAAATTGCCTGTGATACCGCCTTAAATTGCCTCTGATACCACCTTAAATTGCCTGTGATACCGCCTTAAATTGCCTGTGATACCGCCTTAAATTGCCTGTGATACCACCTTAAATTGCCCGTGATACCGCCTGGTGTTGCTGCATCAGTGAGCCAGCCTATGGACAACAACTGACCTCTTAGCAAAGGTTTGCAGATGGAAATCACTCTTTGAAGCGTGTTTTCTCTATGAGATCAGACATCATCCTAATTGAAGTGGTTTGGTAAAGAAGGTGCACTGAAACAAAGGTGTGTACTTAAGAGATCATTCAGTACCTAACGGGTCTGAATACTTACAAGTACCTTCACAGTCCTAGCACACAGTCTGTTGCTCTCAGGTAGCAGGTATCTTGGTGCTGAAAGCTCGTGTACTTCACAAGGACAGTTTAACTTCCTGTATGAGCGACACGACGCCGTACCAGGTAGGAAGCTGCCCCGCCAGGTTGAACCAGGACGAACCGTTTCTGACGGACTACTTGTGTTCTGTTCCTTAGCGGCGCCGCCCCACTGGGCCACCGCAGTGGTCTCGCTGGAATAAAAGAGGACCCTGGATCTTTTGTAACACAACTGTTTGGTGGTTCTGCACGCAGCCTTGGGGAGCCCGGTTTCCAGAAAGACCGCATTCACCACCAGAACACCCGCTGGGAGAAGCATGTCTGTTGTTACGCGTTTAACAAAAAGCCCCACAAAGCAGCTGGAGCAGGAAGGAGGTCCCTTTAAGAAAAGGGTCCCTTTAAGAAAAGAGGTCCCTTTAAGAAAAGGGTCCCTTTAAGAAAAGAGGTCCCTTTAAGAAAAGAGATCCCTTTAAGAAAAGAGGTCCCTTTAAGAAAAGAGGTCCCTTTAAGAAAAGGGTCCCTTTAAGAAAAGGATCCCTTTAAGAAAAGGGATCCCTTTAAGAAAAGGATCCCTTTAAGAAAAGGGATCCCTTTAAGAAAAGAGGTCCCTTTAAGAAAAGAGGTCCCTTTAAGAGCACGCAGCCTTTTATTACAACCAGGTGGCAACTGCTGGGTCTGAAAAGTCAGTGCCTTAAAGCTGCATTCTCTCTCCTGACCACCAGGGGGCGACTCCTCTGGTTGTATAGAAGTCTATGCTTCATGTGTTAAAGCTGCATTCTCTCTCCTGACCACCAGGGGGCGACTCCTCTGGTTGTATAGAAGTCTATGCTTCATGTGTTAAAGCTGCATTCTCTCTCCTGACCACCAGGGGGCGACTCCTCTGGTTGTATAGAAGTCTATGCTTCATGTGT
>NW_027176223.1:299744-324744 GCF_023055335.1 Clinocottus analis | reverse complement strand
AGCGGGGTGCGATGTGCAGGGGCAAGGTGTCAGCCAGCGACCCCCGGGACCCCAGGTAGAGCACCCCGTCCGTGTGGTGCCCTCCGCCCCCAGTGTCCTGGTAGCCGGGACCGTGTGGGCCGGCGGTGGTGCCCCCTGACCCCCCTCCGGCTCGATCCGAGTCCGTCCCTCTCGGGGTGTAGAAGCCGAAGGGCACGGAGGCGCTGTGCTCGATGCCCATCCCGGCCACGGAGCTCACCGAGCGGCTCCGCAGGCCCATGGTGCCGCTCGGCCGGTAGTGACCGAAGTGGGCCGAGGGTGGCACTGCGCTGTCATCCGTAGAGACGCCGGGGAAAGCACCCCGGGGCCGGCCCGCCGTGCTCTGCTTTCCCCCCATCCAAAGCGGGAGGCAAACTGGGTGGGGGCTCTGCGTGGAAACAGGAGGGGGCTCGGCTCGATCCGCAACGGGTCGAGAGAGCCTGAACAGGCGGTCGCCCCCCCTCCCTTCGCTCCGGTCTGTCTCTCGGCCTGCCCGTCTGCGCGCCCGCCCGTCCGTCCGTGAGTCTCCGCAGGCTCGTCAGCTCTGACTCTCCGCAGACGCAACAGCCCGTTCGGCGGCTGAGCGGAACATGAGCCCGCCCCGGCGGCTGGATTCACCTCACCCGCGGACCGACACCTCGACACAACCGGGGGGATGGCTGACGAGCCGAGTGACGCCGAAAAGCCCAGAATGACACGCAGCTCGTCGGCTGCTACACTCCCCTCGCGGTCCCAGGTGACGGCTGGATCATTGCAGGCGGGACGCGGCGGCAACACGTCTTATCCCGCCGGCCGGCCGAGATCAAAGCGGCGGCGCAACGTTCGCTCCGCTGCTCGCGCTCATCTGATGTCAGACATCGTGACAACTGTTGCTGCCGGTCTGACCGCCAGAAAACGACGGTCTGCCTTTGGGAGGACGAAAGAAAAGAATGACGTCGCCGTCCGTCCGGTCCGGTCCGGTGGTCTCCAACCAGAGGTCGCCCTTTCCCCCCCTCGAGTATCGGGGTCACGGTGAAGCCGCTCCCTGCGCACAGACCGGCGCTCCGCTGCTCTCCGCTGCGCCGCTGCTGCTGCTGCCGCCGCCGCCGCCGCCGCCGCTGCTGCTGCTGATGATGATGCTGCCGCCGCTGCTGCTGCTGCCGCTGCTGCCGCTGCTGCTGCCGCTGCTGCTGCCGCTGCTGCTGCTGCTGCTGCTGATGATGCTGCTGCTGCTGCCGCTGCTGCTGCTGCCGCTGCTGCCGCTGCTGCTGCCGCTGCTGCTGCTGATGCTGCTGCTGCTGCTGCTGCTGCTGCTGCTGCTGCTGCTGCTGCTGCTGATGCTGCTGCTGATGCTGCTGCTGATGCTGCTGCTGCTGCCACACAATGGACGCGCTCAGTGCGCAGTCCCGGATCACAGAGGCAGACAGGACGGGAGACTCTCAGCTGCGTTCATCCCGAGCGATGGGAACGGGTTGGAAAGCGTCTGCTGCAGTGTTACCGAGGAGCCGTTTGAGTCAACGGGTCACGTTAGGACGCGCAGTGCGCGGTGCCCGGTGCGCGGTGCGCGGTGCACGGTGCACGGTGCACGGTGCGCGGTGCCCGGTGCGCGGTGCGCGGTGCCCGGTGCACGGTGCGCGGTGCGCGGTGCATGGCGCCAGTAGCCTAATAACACGAGAGCCCAGCATGAATGGGATGTTGTGGTTTTACACATCCATTGTGCTTTTGAGCAATTGAAATATCTAAAATGCTTTCCCCCAATATGATGTTGCTCCTCTGAAACACAGGTTCATATCCTTATGTTGTATTACCAATATTATAATCATATCCACAGACATTTGACATATTTAAAGGACAAGGGAATCTGAGTCAGTTCCTTGAGTAATGAACAGAAATAGAGCTACTTCGTAGCCCTGCAGGCCTTCACGCAGCAGAGTGTACCCATCACCAAGTTATGCTCGGATTCTTCCACCATATGCTAAATTATTGGGATTACTGGCGCACATGTTTTGTTTGGGATTACTTAGTCTAATCCTGAGTGTGTGTGTGTGTGTGTGTGTGTGTGTGTGTGTGTGTGTGTGTCTGTGTGTGTGTGTTTGTGTATGTGTGTAATCATCAGCTGTTTCAGGCTCTTTGTTTCATCACAATAACACAAAGTCAGTCTCCTTCTGGAAACCCAATAAGGTAAAGTACTGACTCCATCAGGTGTTAATCTATCCTGCTTCATGACAACAGGCCTGTAAATGGTCCCCTCTCTGCTCCTCAGGCATGCAAACACACACACACACACACACACACACACACACACACACACACACACACCTCTAATATGAATACAGGAGAATACTGAAGCCTGCAGGCGTCGTGTTCAAGTCATCTCACGGTTTCCTTTCAGGATCTCAGATGACCGAACTCAAGGTCAAACATGAAGTCAGCCAATGACACGGAGCGGACCTGTGCCGGACGTTTCTGGACTGTCCTCACACACACTCTTCTTAAAGAGGACATGACATCATAAAGAAGTTTCACGGCTTGTAAACACATTAGATTACGATCAGATTGCTTCGTCGCTCCTCTTCTTCACTTCCCTTCATCGGTTGCAAAAAGTCAAGATGGCGACGGCCAGACAGTCAAACTCAAAGCTTCATGACGTCGTCCACAAACCAATGGGTGACGTCACGATGACCACGCCCACTTCTTAAAGAGACAGAGAATAAAAACAGGTACAGAGAACATTAATGTGATTTTTGAAAATGAAAGCATGTAAAAAGGTTCTAACCCCAAAATACAAGTGGAACCTGTAAATGAGCACAGTGTGTCCCCTTTAAGTAATAATAATAATAATAATAATAAGTTACAGACCCACAGGAAAGACACAGAATACCAAGATGGACATTTTGACTCACCCACAATTAAATGTTTAAGTTACACAATGGCTTTATTGATCTGTAGGAAGTCGTGTACTAACACTTTATGGAGACAGGTTGGGGAAAATAATCGTCTGTAAAAACATGGGAAGAATCTGGATGAATACCTATTTATTAATAAACTATTATGAATGCAGACATGATTATCAGAGAGCAAGAAACCACAATAAACAACTTTGGTTTGCCAACATTCACAACACATTCATATACAAAGTAGAAACACAAACACAGTCTGGATAACCCAGAGGCTCCCTCAGCCTGGTGGACGCCAGGTGGACGCCTGGTGGACGCCAGGTGGACGCCAGGTGGACGCCAGGTGGACGCCTGGTGGACGCCAGGTGGATGCCAGGTGGACGCCAGGTGGACGCCAGGTGGACGCCAGGTGGACGCCAGGTGGACGCCTGGTGGACGCCTGGTGGACGCCAGGTGGACGCCAGGTGGACGCCTGGTGGACGCCAGGTGGACGCCAGGTGGACGCCAGCTTCTGCCTCCAGCGCAGGAGTGAGTGTGAACGGGTGACTGCTGGCTTGTTGCAGCGGCTTTGAGCGTGAAATGAATGGATTACTGAACGGGTGCTGGGTTCAGGTCCAAGCCCCCCACACCCTGCCTCACACCTATACACCGTCTCTCAAAAAACACACACCAGGACAAAGACACAAACCAACTACACAGAGACACAAAACAACTGCAAAGAGACACAAAACAACTGCAAAGAGACACAAACCAACTGCAAAGAGACACAAAACAACTGCAAAGAGACACAAAACAACTGCAAAGAGACACAAAGTGACTACACAGAGACACAAAACAACTGCAAAGAGACACAAAACAACTGCAAAGAGACACAAAACAACTACAAAGAGACACAAAGAGTCTGAAGAACTACAGACAAAATATTAACTTCAAGAAGACCAACCCAAACACAAAGAGACACAAAACAACAGGTAACAGCGTGTTTTCCAGGAGAGGGAAGCAGGACGATGATCCTCTCCTGCAACGTGAAGCCTGAGCTCAGCGCTGTGATGCTGCTCAGCCTGCAGGCTGCAGTGCCTGAAAGCTTAAAGTGACCCACACTGAGCAGCTCAGGTTCATCATTAACTCTGAAAGAAACTAAACTGTGACAGACGACTGAAGTCAGACATTGCTTTGCTGAATACAGACGCTGCATTTCTTTCTTCATGCTCGTGGCTGTGAGCTCGGTCGTCCTCACAGGCCTCTGACTTCATCCTCCATGTCCTCCTGCGAGACTGCTTGTTGGTCCGCGATGCGATGCCGACGCTGTGGTGCAGCGGCGTGCTACTGCCTCACGCAGCCGGCCAATCAGCACTCAGCAGTCTGGTTGACGGCGCTGGAGCCTCCTTTCTGTGCAGATCAACGTTTACGGGACTATGTCACCAACAGCTGGGAGGAAACGCACAAACTGACTCTCCCAGCAGCTCCATGAGAAGATGGACACCAATGTGAGGCAGGTTAGCTTAGCTTAGCATACGTCTTTGTCAGAGAAGCAAAACCGCTAGCCCCACGGCTCACTTACATGATCAAAAACAGGAAGTAGAAGTAAGAAATCGGCCAAGCGCAACATCTTTACCTGATGTCAAGCAATACATGGTGTGTGTACGCAACACAAAGAGCCAGAGTCAGTTCTTTATTTGGTTTTTCTGATTTTTAAATGTGTGAGTTTCTCAGCCTTCATTTCAACAATATAAACAAGTACAAGGCAAACGTTTGCATAAAGATCTGTTGGGTTTTGTAGAATTGTAATAGTCTGGGGTGTAAATATTGGACTTACACATAATAATAAAGAATCAGATCCCACCACCTGATAACACTAATAAACCACCTCAGTGATGTGCTGAGAAGACATGACGGCATCCTTCTGGCTGCAGAGGAGGAGAGGCTTCATGTGCAGTGGGACACGCCGCATCACTGTGACCTCAGTCTGTGATCGAGCCGCGAGCCAATCAGTGACGAGATTCACGGTGACTTCCCCCTCAGGCCCCCACGCGGCCTACGGCCCTCTCGGCAGGAGGATTTTCCCAGGATTCATCAGGTTCCTCGGGTCGAGGGCGTCCTTGAGACGCTGCATGAGCTGGACCGCCACGGGTCCCATCTCTTCACACAGCAGCGCTCGCTTCCCCAAGCCCACGCCGTGCTCCCCCGTGCACGTCCCGTCCATGGCCAGGGCTCGCCTGCAGAGGGGGGGGGGCACACGTTAGTGACCTCAGGTCAGGGAGCAGAGGAACGAGGTGACGAGGGAATGACCAGCGGCCACGGCGAGCAGGGCGGCCGTGGACCCAACTGGACTTCAGGGGATCCGTGCAGGACGGCCATGTCTGGCCGGAGGGTCTGATTACCTGGCCAGTCTCTCCACGAAGAGGTGGACCCTGTGCAGCTCCTCGGGGTCATCGGGGTCAACCACCATCAGACAGTGGAAGTTACCGTCACCCACGTGACCCACGATGGGACCTGAAGGCACAGCAGAGAGCAGGCACACCTGTTACTGAGTCAGGTACAGGTGTACCAGGTACACCTGTACCTGGTACACCTGTACCTGGTACACCTGTACCAGGTACACCTGTACCTGGTACACCTGTACCTGGTACACCTGTACCAGGTACACCTGTACCTGGTACACCTGTACCTGGTACACCTGTACCTGGTACACCTGTACCAGGTACACCTGTACCTGGTACACCTGTACCAGGTACATCAGTCGCACTGTGTGTTGGTACAGAGGCTTTCTGGCCCTTTGTGAAGTAGGTTGTGGCACGTTTGTGTGCTAACACATTTGAACCAACACAATATTTATCTGGTGTCAGCCGGTAGCTTCATGGAAGCAGCCTGGAGGCAGCTCAGAGCTCACGGGAACAGAGCTGACGTGTTTGTTCTGCTCAGACTAAACACACTAAAACAATATCTCAGGACGGCAGCGAGCCACACTGCCTGCTCACCATGAGGTGTGGTGTTATTGTGTTGTATTGTTCTCACCTGTCAGCCTGTTCTCAATCAGGTCCTCCTTCGTCTCCACCAGGATTTGAGGCAGACGAGACAGAGGGACACACACATCTGTGGCGTAAGCCTGTGGGGAACACACACACACACACACACACACACACACACACACACACACACACACACACACACACACACACACGCTACCTTATGTCACCTTTGGGGCGTCACACAGACTTACAATCATTTCCTAGAGACATACTTTAACCACAGCTTCATCCTGACTCAACTTAACCCAAACTCCTCTTCCTCGCGGCAGACGTGTGTCCCTGAAGGCGACACGCGTGGGCTTGAGGTGCCGTGTAGCGCTGAACCGCTGCGTGCACTCATCCAGTGAACAATGTTGTTGTTCTGCTCCGTCAGTGTGTTCGGGCGTGTTGTGCATTTCAGTGTCTTCACCTTGCAGCCCGGCCTGAGAGCCAGGCTGGCGTACCAGGCGTCATGGCGGGCCTTCCACAGTCGCCCCCGTGTCTCTGCGTCTTTAGCCCACTGGAAACCCGACCCGCCGTTACTCTGAGTGACGTCCTCTGTGGAACACACACACACACACACACACACACACACACACACACACACACACAATGTGTTTCATTTTTTGCAAACCCCCGTGTACGACGTGTACTCGTGCAGGACCCCCTGGTGGCTCGTGCACACCCACCGGCCGTGGTGACCTGCTCCTCCAGGCTTCCCTCGGAGCCGTGGAACTCCAGGAACAGACTCGGCGTCGCGGCGTAGGACAGGGAGCTGAAGCGGTTGCAGGCGTCCATCATCACGTCGTCCAGGAACTCTGAAGCACGACGCAGACAACGAGACAAACGGCAGTGTGAGGAGTCTGAACCAGTCCTCGACGGACGCTGCTTCAGTTGCAGAGCTGACGTCAGGATCCACTTCCTGTTCCCGCTGCAGAACTCGCTGTCTCTGCGGGATCGAGGAGCGGTCACATGGACACGACCTGAAGCGGCAGCACACTGGAACCGTGACCACGTAGCCATGTAGCCATGTGACTACGTGACCATGTGACCATGTGACCACGTGACTACGTGACCATGTGACCACGTGACTATGTGACCATGTGACCATGTGACCATGTGACCACGTGACTACGTGACCATGTGACCATGTAACTACGTGACCATGTGACCATGTGACCACGTGACTACGTGACTACGTGACTACCTGACCATGTGACCACGTGGCCATGTAACTACGTGACCATGTGACCATGTGACCACGTGACTATGTAGCCACATGACCATGGAGCCACGTGACCACGTGGCCATGTGACCGTGTATCTACGTGACCATGTGGCCATGTGACCATGCGACCATGTGACCTTATGACCATGTGGCCATGTGACCATGTAACTACGTGACCATGTGACCATCTGACCAAGTAACTACGTGACCATGTGACCATGTAACTACGTGACCATGTGACCATGTGGCCATGTGACCATGTAACTACGTGACCATGTGACCATGTAACTACGTGACCATGTGACCATGTAACTACGTGACCATGTGACCATGTGGCCATGTGACCATGTAACTACGTGACCATGTGACCATGTAACTACGTGACCATGTGACCACATGACCATGTGCTCCGCCTCCTCACCGATGCGAGCGACAGGAACCCCCGATTGCAGGATCTGCACCGTGCTGTCGACCGCCGCCTGGACGGAGGGGAAGGAGCACACGGCCGCCACCGTGGCTTCCGGGATGCCGTACAGGCGCAGCGTGGCCTTGGTGATGATCCCCAGGGTGCCCTCTGAGCCCACGAACAGGTTGGTCAGGTTGTAGCCCGCCGCCGACTTCCTACACATCCACAGGGACAAGACAGGCGGTGAGTTCACGGCGCGCGAGGCCTCGTCCCATGTCGGCAGGGGGCGGGGCGGCCCGAGGCGTACCTGGGACGCCGGCCCGTCCCGGCCGTGTGGAGGACGCTGCCGTCAGCCAGCACCACCTCCAGGTTCAGGACGTTCTCCCTCATGGTTCCATAACGCACGGCGTTGGTGCCGGACGCGCTGGTGGCCGCCATGCCGCACAGAGAGGCGTCGGCCCCGGGGTCTGAGGCCAGAGGACATGATCCACCATCACACTTCTGAACAACCATTAGGAGGAAATATCCAACTGCATCACTGAGATTACAAATACTAGATGATGTTTGATACAATACAGTGATCATTTTTACATTATTATTTTCATTTTTATTGAAAAACATTTAAATCATCGTGTCATTTGTATTTTTCTTCAGTCTGTAGAGCGAGCACATGGACAGGCGCTACGCTAGCACATGGACAGGCGCTACGCTAGCACATGGACATGCACTACGCTAGCACATGGACAGGCGCTACGCTAGCACATGGACAGGTGTTATGCTAGCACATGGACAGGCGCAACGCTAGCACATGGACATGCGCTACGCTAGCACATGCACTACGCTAGCGCATGGACAGGCGCTATGCTAGCACATGGATAGGTGCTACGCTAGCACATGGACATGCGCTACGCTAGCACATGGACAGGCACTACGCTAGCACATGGACAGGCGCTACGCTAGCAAATGGACACGCGTTACGCTAGCACATGGACACGTGTTACGCTAGCACATGGACAGGCGCTACGTTAGCACATGGATAGGTGCTACACTAGCACATGGACAGGTGCTATGCTAGCACATGGAAAGGTGCTACGCTAGCACATGGACAGGCGCTACGATAACACATGGACAGGCGCTACGCTAACACATGGACAGGTGCTACGCTAGTACATGGACAGGCGCTACGCTAGCACATGGACAGGCGCTATGCTAGCACATGGACACGTGTTATGCTAGCACATGGACTGGCGCTATGCTAGCACATGGACACGTGTTATGCTAGCACATGGACACGTGTTATGCTAGCACATGGACACGTGTTATGCTAGCACATGGACACGTGTTATGCTAGCACATGGACACGTGTTATGCTAGCACATGGACACGTGTTATGCTAGCACATGGACTGGCGAACCCCCGTCACCAGCTGCTGGACATAAGCGTCTCAATGACTTTCATGTCAGCTAGAAATCAATAAAAGAAAGTTTATTTGTTGCGTAACAGCACATCTTAGAAACACTGTGACGGAGGAAGGATGAGAGGATCTGTTCCTGCTTCCCCCAGACTCACTCAGGAAGACAAATCTGACATTTCCACCTTTTTACTCCCACAGAAGAAGACAGAATGCTCTCGGCCAGAACGAGACTTGCATCGCTCACATGCGTCCTCGCTGGACGCCCCAATGGAAAGCATTCATTCGATCAGACTGCAGGCGGCTTCACTTCCTGATCATAGCCATCGATTTCTTCTTATTGCGTCGATTTCCTTCTAACCAATCAGTGGCAGGTAACATGACCCGGCCGCCATGTTCAGTTGACATGGCGGCTACAGCAGTTATTTGTAAACGTTAGCTTACACCCTCAGCGTCCGCGTCGATCACACGCGCGCTGACATGTTTACGTCACTATGACTTAATAGGATTAGAAGGAATTGTATGGCTATAGCTTGTTATTGAGATATATTTATCAACCATAGAGTATCAATATGTCCATGACTAGTATCGATACATTAAAAAATAAACATAAAAATCAGATTATTTTGTATTGCCTAAAATAAACAAATATATATTTTTTCCAAACCTCCTCTCGTGTCCACTAGATGTCGCTGCCCAGTTCCTCCCGGCTGTCACCTGATCCGGTCAATGTCATAAACGATAACTGTTCCTGTGTTTCTCTTTTCTAGTCTCTTGACCAAACAAAGCTCTTTGACACAACATGACATCATTCACCCGTTCACACACTGATGGGCGGAGCTACACGAGGAGCCACCTGTCCATCAGCACTGACTAACGTTCATCCTCATTCACACACACGGGGGCTTCAGGGTCAAGTGTCCTGGACGTCTCGTCACGGACGAGCTGAGCCGGGGATCGAACCGCCGAGCCTCAGCTCCCGATGGCGTCTCACAGGCGAGCGTTTACCGTGGAGCGGCTGTCTGAGGGACTATGTACAAATACCTCCGTCTTGTGTTTCAGCTCTATTTTGACATATTCAGTAAAATAATTGCAATGTGTTGAAATATTTATCGTTTAATGTCGTGTTGCAATGTATCATATTGTGACACGTGTGTTGTGATATTGTGTCGTGGCGTGCTTGCCAACACACAGCCTGATAACACAACATGGTGAGGCGACAGGCAGCGGCCGTCTCTCTCTCATGAAGCCAGACAGATGTTTCCACTCATGTGTGTGAGTGGAAACATTTCTCTTTTCGTTCAGCTTCCTGTGAAACCTGTAAAGCTCTCACTGACCGACGGGGAACCAGAGCCCGGTGCCCCGCAGCGAGGCGTTCAGGGCCTTGCGGGTCACACCGGGCTCCACCGTCACGTCAAAGTCCTCCTGGTGGAGATCCAGAACCTGGTCCATGTTCCTGAGACTGAAGCACACGCCGCCCTGCAGGCCCAAGAAACACACACACACACACACACACACACACACACACACACACACACACTTACTGATGCTTCTTGTTATTGAGAATGAGAGTTTCTATATTCATTGCATGCTTGTCACCGTAGTTCATGACTGGATTCAGATTGTTTGACCTGTGAAGGAATGGTGCGTCACTTTAAATGTTGCCGTTGCAAGGAATTGTGGGGCGGCATTATTTCCTTTCCTTTGGTAAAGGAAGGTCAAGTGGCTCCTATGCTGAAGGAGCTAGGAAAGGAAGCATTGAAGCACCTTTCCTCAGCATTTAGACAACGGCGTCTCTCTCACCTGCACTGCGCTGACTCCGCCCTCCAGGCCGGTGCCGGTGCCAAAGGGGATGATGGGAAGCCGGTGGCGGCTGCAGATCTTGGCCAGAGCGCTGACCTCCTCCACACAACGGGGAAACAGCACCACATCTGGAGGGCAACATCTGCACAGCAGCAAAAGCAAACGCTCGCTCACTCCCTGTTCTCACCTCTGTTACACGGAGCCTTTGTTACACAGAGCCTTTGTTACAGAGCCTTTGTTACACAGAGCCTTTGTTACACAGAGCCTTTGTTACACAGAGCCTTTGTTACAGAGCCTTTGTTACAGAGCCTTTGTTACACGGAGCCTTTGTTACACAGAGCCTTTGTTACAGAGCCTTTGTTACACAGAGCCTTTGTTACACAGAGCCTTTGTTACACGGAGCCTTTGTTACAGAGCCTTTGTTACACAGAGCCTTTGTTACAGAGCCTTTGTTACACAGAGCCTTTGTTACAGAGCCTTTGTTACACAGAGCCTTTGTTACAGAGCCTTTGTTACAGAGCCTTTGTTACACGGAGCCTTTGTTACACGGAGCCTTTGTTACACAGAGCCTTTGTTACACGGAGCCTTTGTTACACGGAGCCTTTGTTACACGGAGCCTTTGTTACACGGAGCCTTTGTTACACGGAGCCTTTGTTACACGGAGCCTTTGTTACACGGAGCCTTTGTTACACAGAGCCTTTGTTACACAGAGCCTTTGTTACACAGAGCCTTTGTTACACAGATCCTTTGTTACACAGAGCCTCTGTTACACAGAGCCTTTGTTACACAGAGCCTTTGTTACACAGAGTCTTTGTTACAGAGCCTTTGTTACACAGAGCCTTTGTTACACAGAGCCTTTGTTACACAGAGCCTTTGTTACACAGAGCCTCTGTTACAGAGCCTTTGTTACACAGAGCCTTTGTTACACAGAGCCTTTGTTACACAGAGTCTTTGTTACAGAGCCTTTGTTACACAGAGCCTTTGTTACACAGAGCCTTTGTTACACAGAGCCTTTGTTACAGAGCCTTTGTTACACAGAGCCTTTGTTACACAGAGCCTTTGTTACACAGAGCCTTTGTTACACAGAGCCTCTGTTACAGAGCCTCTGTTACACAGAGCCTTTGTTACAGAGCCTTTGTTACACAGAGCCTTTGTTACACAGAGCCTCTGTTACACAGAGCCTCTGTTACAGAGCCTTTGTTACAGAGCCTTTGTTACACAGAGCCTTTGTTACAGAGCCTTTGTTACAGAGCCTTTGTTACAGAGCCTTTGTTACACAGAGCCTTTGTTACACAGAGCCTTTGTTACACAGAGCCTTTGTTACACAGAGCCTTTGTTACAGAGCCTTTGTTACAGAGCCTTTGTTACACAGAGCCTTTGTTACAGAGCCTTTGTTACAGAGCCTTTGTTACAGAGCCTTTGTTACACAGAGCCTTTGTTACAGAGCCTTTGTTACAGAGCCTTTGTTACAGAGCCTTTGTTACAGAGCCTTTGTTACAGAGCCTTTGTTACAGAGCCTTTGTTACTAGCGCCTGTAGGGAACCGTCTTGTTGAGTGAAGGCCGTTTACAGGCAGCAGCAACCTGCTGGCTACAGAGGCTGCTGCCCTGATGGAGGTCCACCTGAGGACACGCCTCCGTCCCAAGCAGACAGGAAGGAGGCGGCGCGATGTGGAGGGTGAACAGCTGCTGCATCTTTACAGCAGAACTTATCCGTGTTTCTGGATAAACAAATCAGTGTTTTCATATCAACAAGAGATGACTATGTGTGACGCCAAGAGAGGTGCGTCACAGAGAAGTCTCCCTCCTCAGGGCCTTAAACCCTGAACCCTCAGGGCGGGACGTCACCTGTGAAAGGGCTCTAAATCACAGCCTGATTGTATGTTTTAGGGCCGTAGACGGTAGATAAGCAGTGGATGTAGTCATGGTGACCCACTGGACTGTGGGCGGATGTTCAGAAGCCGACTCCATCTTCACTTTTTACAACCGGTGACCTGAAATGACCTTATGACCCACAATGCAGAGGAGAGACTGATGTCCTTTACGGCTTGTTTTGTTGTGTTGCAAATGAGCTCCGTGATGTGCATCCCTGTGTTGCATCCTATCAAGCGTGTAAGATGAAAACCCAGACAACTCCTGGACCAGACATCACGCTGTCAATCACCTGGTAGCCCCGCCCCTAAAGCGTCCCCTGCTTCCTGGTCTGTTTGACTCTAACAGACCATAATGTACTAAATGAACATCGTGCTGTATAGAAGAAGACTAGAAACTAGAGATTGAGACATAAACTCATGTTTACAATGTTTACTGAGGGAATACATCAAGACAGAAGTAGAGTCACTTATATAGACTTCTATACAACCAGAGGAGTCGCCCCTTGGTGGTCAGGAGAGAGAATGCAGCTTCAACACATGAAGCATAGACTTCTATACCACCAGAAGAGTCGCCCCCTGGTGGTCAGGAGAGAGAATGCAGCTTTAACACATGAAGCATAGACTTCTATACAACCAGAGGAGTCGCCCCCTGGTGGTCAGGAGAGAGAATGCAGCTTCAACACATGAAGCATAGACTTCTATACCACCAGAAGAGTCGCCCCCTGGTGGTCAGGAGAGAGAATGCAGCTTTAACACATGAAGCATAGACTTCTATGCAACCAGAGGAGTCGCCCCCTGGTGGTCAGGAGAGAGAATGCAGCTTCAACACATGAAGCATAGACTTCTATACCACCAGAAGAGTCGCCCCCTGGTGGTCAGGAGAGAGAATGCAGCTTTAACACATGAAGCATATACTTCTATACAACCAGAGGAGTCGCCCCCTGGTGGTCAGGAGAGAGAATGCAGCTTTAACACATGAAGCATAGACTTCTATACAACCAGAGGAGTCGCCCCGTGGTGGTCAGGAGAGAGAATGCAGCTTCAACACATGAAGGATAGACTTCTATACAACCAGAGGAGTCGCCCCCTGGTGGTCAGGAGAGAGAATGTAGCTTCAACCCATGAAGCATAGACTTCTATACAACCAGAGGAGTCGCCCCCTGGTGGTCAGGAGAGAGAATGCAGCTTTAACACACGAAGCATAGACTCTATACAACCAGAGGAGTCGCCCCCTGGTGGTCAGGAGAGAGAATGCAGCTTTAACACACGAAGCATAGACTTCTATACAACCAGAGGAGTCGCCCCCCGGTGGTCAGGAGAGAGAATGCAGCTTTAACACATGAAGCATATACTTCTATACAACCAGAGGAGTCGCCCCCTGGTGGTCAGGAGAGAGAATGCAGCTTTAACACATGAAGCATAGACTTCTATACAACAAGAGGAGTCGCCCCCTGGTGGTCAGGAGAGAGAATGCAGCTTTAACACATGAAGCATAGACTTCTATACAACCATAGGAGTCGCCACCTGCTGGTCATTATACAGAATGCAACAGAACCAGAGGTCGCTGCCTGTTGAGGACGATGAAAAATAAAGTTCTTTTACTCAAACTTAGACCGTAATAGTCCGACTGGACAGAACCAGAACTGCATCCACGAGCTCCCAGAGTTCATAGCAGCGTTTCAGACGGTGTATTGGCAAACTCGGATAACTTAGTGCGTAGGCTGTGTGCGTTAAGGTGTGTGTGGTGGGGAGAAAGACAGAGTGTGTGTGTGTGTGTGTGTGTGTGTGTGTGTGTGTGTGTGTGTGTGTGTGTGTGTGTGTGTGTGACGGTCACCATGAGGTCAGCAGTAATGTAGCTGTGGACAGAATAAATAAACTGAGCTTGTGTGTCACTGATTAAAGTCAAGGAGCTTAAACCCGAATGAGCAACAACTTAAGGAGGGCTGACTCTTAAGGTGGACCAGCTGCTCTTGTTTTAGTTAGCTCTATCTGTTTAGCTCTATTTAGCTCTATCTATTTAGCTCTATTGCAGGAATGCAGACGTATGGAAAGTGTTCATGAAGGGCTCAGAATGTCAGAGGCCTCGAGGTGAACTCTGAACCGGTTGACTGTCTCTGATGCCTGAAGCCTTTGTTGTATTCTGTATTCTAGCGATAGCATGTTGTTTTTGTTGTTGTGCATATTAGTGAAAACACGCTTGTCATCCATATCAGGAGTGTGTGTCTGTGTGGGACGCTCTGACCTGTGGACGGACTCGTCTTTGCCGTGTTGCTCTCTGACTGCTTCCCCCAATGAGACGCCGTCCTCGCCACATATAGACCTGAATGCAGACAGCACGCTGTCCAGAACGCCGCTCTGTGCACAGCGATGGAGGGCAAGAGAGAGAGAGAGAGAGAGAGAGAGAGAGAGAGAGAGAGAGAGAGAGAGAGAAACTCATGTTTACCATGTTTACTGAGGGAATACATCAAGAGAGAAGGAGAGGCACTTATATAGACTTCTATACAACCAGAGGAGTCGCCCCCTGGTGGTCAGGAGAGAGAATGCAGCTTTAACACATGAAGCATAGACTTCTATACTTATCTGTATCTATTCATATTAAAACACAAGTCAGTATACAAGAATTGGACTTGAAGCATCAACAACACTGCTGAACGTGCACGTTGGTGAATCCAGGGGGCGGGGCTTGCACACAAGAAAGCACGTGCACGAGTAAACACCAGAGCAACACAACAACACGAGGAGTTTGCTGCTCACTTCTAACAACAAAGGGACTGACAACAGGTCGTCTGAAGCCCACACGTCATGACGTCACGAGCTTAATCAGCGCTGTCGCCTGGGTTCCTGACTGGACGGATTCATTTCCGCTGCGTCTCGCGCTCAGACTCACCCTCGCGGGCTCTTCCGTGTTGACGCTGCGGCGCTGCAGGACGCGGCGGCGGCGCGAGAGCAGCCGGCGGCTCGCTGTCAGGCGCAGCAACATTTCAACTGTCACCGAACTGCGTCACTGACGTCACTGACCGGCTGCACGACGCAGGCTGTCTGCAGGAAACATCTGGCAGGACTTCCGGTTCAGTGTTTTCAGAATAAAACTAAACTAATTAAAAAAAACTATACAAAACATGCTTATTGATACTTTTTATTATCGAGTAAAAGTACAACACTTATTGGAATCAAAATGTGCCTAAAGTAGCAAAAGTAAAAGTATTATTTCCGGATTTGTTCCTGATGCCTTTGATGTATTTATTATTTGATATATACGAAAGTAGCAACAACAAAAGAAACACACAAAAAAAAACAAGTACCTTAACACATGCTAAGTATTCCCTTTTATGGATCGCAACATATATTGCTGAAACATCTCAACATATACCATGAAACAAAGAAACTTAGATTCATTTTAAAAAGGTGATGTTCTTACTTAACAATAACGGGTGCAATACAACTGAACAGCTGTGGTGAAAAGTACCTCAGTACTAACTTACCTGAGTGGACTTAACATCTTAACACTTAAAACCTGGTTTTAAGAAAACATTTGAATCATCTCACAAAAACAATACCTCCTTTCTGTTTCATCGACGGATGGACTTCTAGTAACTATCAAATAATTTGTGGAGGAAATTTAACTTTAAACTGAAAATGTTTTTTTCTGACACAGTGTGAATATTTTAAAGACATCAGGAACACAAAGTCCCTTCAGCTGATATTTTAATGTATTGATGTCATTACATTGCATTTCCTACAATATGTAATAACGTGTTCATACATTTTGGATGTCTGAACATTTCAACGTTTGTGTTTTTATTCATTTGTAGTGTTTTGAAGTCCACGTCACGTGTTTCCGGTCATGTCTTCGTAGTGACTCTCTCCCGCCACCGGGTGGCGCTGCGGTCACACGAAGGAGACGTGAAGGTGCGCTCAGGGACATTCCGGGAAGTTACAGGTGGAGCAGAAAGCTGCTCCGTCGAGGACTCTGCTGTTCTTCAACGTTTCAGTCTGAAGGTAAGTCCGTTGTTACCGCGACGCAAAGCCTGATGGGTAATGGTGTCCTTTCACGTTGTCCCCGTTAGCATTAAGTTAGCAGTTCAAAGTGCGACGCGGCTGTTGGCAGCGTGTCAGTCATTAACACGACAGACGCCGTAACAGAACCAGGGTCACGTGACGTCCCGTCAGGACGTCCCGGCCTGTCGACGTGTGAGAGTCCGTGGAGCTCATCAGCTAATCAGCTAATCAGCTAATCAGCTCCACCTGCGCGGGTTCCTGGAATAAATGTACTGTGTTGTGCAATAAAACTGCACAACACTGTACATTTATTACACCCACGAAGCCTGTTACTTGTTGATGTTTTTGAACCCCTTTGTGAAAATCCATCCCATAAACAGCTGTGTCTCAGCGCCATGTACCCCGTGGACCTTCCCGCCTTGGAGGACGCAGAGCTGACGTCATCATCTGAGGAGTACCTCTCCTCTCTGGAGGCGGGGCCTCGTGATGACGAGTGGGTTCAATTATCACTCACTTCAAAGGTACCAGCGCCCTTGCAGTGACTTTGTCATTTTGTCTGTAATGTTTCCAATGACTCATCGCATGAATCACAGCATTTACATCTGCGTCTCCGTTGAGTTAGCGGCTGGTTGCGCGGTGGAGGTGGAGGTGGAGGTGAAGGTGAAGGTGGAGGTGGTCTCCTCCGTGGTTCATTCTGTTTGACACCAGACAAAATGGACGCTTGGAGGTTTTGGTGAAACACGTCTTCCCGTCTCAGGTCGCGGTGGCGCTCGCCCACGTGAGCAGGATGCAGCTGTTTGAGGACGACCGGCCCGACTGCACGCTGCTGGCCCTGCACCCCCCGGAGGACCCCGCACGAGGTCTGGGATCGAACCCGCGGCCCTTCTGACGCCACAAAGACAGAAGCCTGACGCTGTCTGCTCTCCTCACAGTGGCGGCTGTGTTCCTGCACAGGAAGTGGTGGCGCGTGGAGGACGTCCTGCGCACGGCGAGCAGCTCCAGAGTTGGTTTGATTTCGGTAACTGATGTCATCATTTAACTGCATTTCACAGCGTCACGCGGCTCATTGCACGGCTGAGGTCACAGGTAATTATAGATGGTTATCGTAATGCTCTCAGGAATTGTCTTGTTCTTTTGAGCAAAGACACACTGGTGGTGCGCTGAAGGCACATCTCTGATGTCACGGCGTTCGGCCACGATCATGAGTGTGACTGCGACTCCACAGAGGATGAGAGCTTGATCCTGCACCACGGCCCAGAACTTAGTCATCAGAAGCTCAGATCAGCTGATTCCACGTGTTTATTTCTGAGACGACTCGTGTCATCTCCATGTCCTTTAATGGATGCTCACCAGCTTCAACTTAGGTTTGAACCCGGAGGTCAGTTATTTACATGTCAGACAGAGATGCTGAGCACAGGCATGCGACGCAGCCGCCCATAAAGGGACATGGTCAGAACATAAGCATGCAGGACTCTTCTCTATTTAGAGGAGAGGTGACCTGCTGCGACCCGACCTCCAGATGCACCTGTTCAACCCGACTGTGTCACAGAGAGTCGCCGTGTGGACATCAGTGTGTGTGATTCTACAACAATATACACTAATGCACTGTTATAATATTACATCCAATGTTCTCCATCTGAACATGTTTCTACAGGAGATGGACGATATCGCCACAGTGTACAGAGTATACTCAAAGTATCTGGTTTTACAGCAATAGACTCGTAAAAATGGAGAAGCTGAGACGTGTCCAGGTCGTCAGAGTCAACTTCTAAATAAACTGAAAGCGTCAAGTCAGCCAGTTACTAGTGCTGAGTCATGCTTTACTACGTTTATGTTGGACTGATGACGCGCAGTCATGAGGTCGGCTCTGCAGAGCTGCTAATGCTAATGCTGCTAATGCTAAAGCTGCTGCTGCTGCTGCTGCTGGCGTCGCAGAGGGAGCGTTATTATTATGTTATGTGTGTTACGGTAGATGTCGTCATACACCACGTATGAAAGTGTGTTCTGGTCTCAGGTGCGCTCGCTGGTGGAGAGGGTCATCGTGTTCCTGCTCAGCCGGGTGGTGGAGAGGTCGTCGCAGGAGGAGCTGCTGTTCTCCCTGCACCCTCGCACCGAGAGCTGCAAGCTGCTGTGGAGCGACGGCCAGGCGGTCGGCTTCTACACCGTCAAACACAGAGGTGTGTGTGTGTGTGTGTGTGTGTGTGTGTGTGTGTGTGTGTGTGTGTGTGTGTGTGTGTGTGTGTGTGTGTGTGTGGTGCAGAGGATACTTGAAACAGACTTTCCCAGCAACATTGGGTATGCCTCTGCTTCTCAAGACGGAGCCTTGTCTCCTGGTGAGCCTCCACATCACTTCCTGTTTCAGACGGCAGCATCGTCTCTGTGTAACCTCTGAAACATGTCGTCGCATGAGCCGTGCTGTGTGTTACCGTCACAGGCCGATGTGACCATTTGTAGACGCTTGTTGATGGAGTGGCGAGCTCCAGCGGGCCGTGTGGTCTCCTGTGATTGGTTAACGGTGGTCACGTGTCTCAGGCAGCCTGTGCGGCGGCGGCGGCGGCGGCGGCTACCAGCTGCCGGCTCTGGACACGGTGCTGGTGAGGAGGAGCTGGAGGAGGAGAGGCCTCGGCCTGCAGATGCTCAGCGACTTCTGCTGCTCGTTCTCCACGGAGCCGTTTCTGGGAATCAGCTCTCCGCTCTCACCCGGCATGGTGGCAGGTCAGCTTCCCTTCTAGCCCCGCCCCCACGCTCAGACATGCATTCACTTTGACTCGTCGAGAGGAGACGTCCGTCTTGTTCGGCAGAAGAATGCACGTTTCCTGCCGAGTCCCTGGATGCTGTGGGAATAACAAACTGAAGGACCCACATGCCCTCTGTGAGGATTCATTCATTCATGTTTCACGCCAGAACAAACACTTAAAAGTCCAAACACAATAAAGATAAACAAGTTTAGTTTTCCGCTGTGCTATGTTAATCTCAATCCCCCACAATGCCGCAGGGGTCCTCCGGTCCTCATGTCCATCTGAAAGCTGAGCGGGACAGTGTGTGAATGCTCTGGACCTCGTGAACAGGCTGTGTGTTCAGGTTGTGTGTCCTGTGTTCAGGTTGTGTGTTCAGGCTGTGTGTCCTGTGTTCAGGTTGTGTGTTCAGGTTGTGTGTTCAGGTGGTGTGTCCTGTGTTCAGATTGTGTGTCCTGCGTTCAGGTTGTGTGTCCTGCGTTCAGGTTGTGTGTCCTGCGTTCAGGTTGTGTGTTCAGGCTGTGTGTCCTGTGATCAGGTTGTGTGTTCAGGTTGTGTGTTGTGTGTTCAGGTTGTGTGTCCTGTGTTCAGGTTGTGTGTTCAGGCTGTGTGTCCTGTGTTCAGGTTGTGTGTCCTGCGTTCAGGTTGTGTGTCCTGCGTTCAGGTTGTGTGTCCTGTGATCAGGTTGTGTGTTCAGGTTGTGTGTTGTGTGTTCAGGTTGTGTGTCCTGTGTTCAGGTTGTGTGTCCTGCGTTCAGGTTGTGTGTCCTGCGTTCAGGTTGTGTGTTCAGGTTGTGTGTCCTGTGATCAGGTTGTGTGTTCAGGTTGTGTGTCCTGCGTTCAGGTTGTGTGTCCTGCGTTCAGGTTGTGTGTCCTGCGTTCAGGTTGTGTGTTCAGGTTGTGTGTCCTGTGATCAGGTTGTGTGTTCAGGTTGTGTGTCCTGTGTTCAGGTTGTGTGTTCAGGTTGTATGTCCTGTGTTCAGGTTGTGTGTTCAGGTTGTGTGTCCTGTGTTCAGGTTGTGTGTTCAGGTTGTATGTCCTGTGATCAGGTTGTGTGTTCAGGTTGTGTGTTGTGTGTTCAGGTTGTGTGTCCTGTGTTCAGGTTGTGTGTTCAGGCTGTGTGTCCTGTGTTCAGGTTGTGTGTCCTGCGTTCAGGTTGTGTGTCCTGCGTTCAGGTTGTGTGTCCTGTGATCAGGTTGTGTGTTCAGGTTGTGTGTTGTGTGTTCAGGTTGTGTGTCCTGTGTTCAGGTTGTGTGTTCAGGTGGTGTGTCCTGTGTTCAGGTTGTGTGTCCTGCGTTCAGGTTGTGTGTCCTGCGTTCAGGTTGTGTGTTCAGGTTGTGTGTCCTGTGATCAGGTTGTGTGTTCAGGTTGTGTGTCCTGCGTTCAGGTTGTGTGTCCTGCGTTCAGGTTGTGTGTCCTGCGTTCAGGTTGTGTGTTCAGGTTGTGTGTCCTGTGATCAGGTTGTGTGTTCAGGTTGTGTGTCCTGTGTTCAGGTTGTGTGTTCAGGTTGTATGTCCTGTGTTCAGGTTGTGTGTCCTGTGTTCAGGTTGTGTGTCCTGTGTTCAGGTTGTGTGTTCAGGTTGTGTGTCCTGTGATCGGGTTGTGTGTCCTGTGTTCAGGTTGTGTGTCCTGTGTTCAGGTTGTGTGTCCTGTGTTCAGGTTGTGTGTTCAGGTTGTGTGTTCAGGTTGTGTGTCCTGTGTTCAGGTTGTGTGTTCAGGTTGTGTGTCCTGTGTTCAGGCTGTGTGTTCAGGTTGTGTGTCCTGTGTTCAGGCTGTGTGTTCAGGTTGTGTGTCCTGTGTTCAGGCTGTGTGTTCAGGTTGTGTGTCCTGTGTTCAGGCTGTGTGTTCAGGTTGTGTGTCCTGTGTTCAGGTTGTGTGTTCAGGTTGTGTGTCCTGTGTTCAGTGTGCAGCAGCTTCCTGCAGCAGCACCAGCAGCATCTGGAGCACCTGTATGAGGTGGAGGCTCCAGGGGACTGGACCCAGAGGAGGAACATCTGGCTCAGCATCCAGCTGGGCCGCTACTCCCTCGGTGCAGGTTCTGTTCATTTCATTTTGTTTACATTTGACATTCAGAGTCTTAAAAAAATAAAATGTACACGCGGCTCAGACATCTCTGTAGCTTCATGTGGCTAATAGCTTCCTGCAGAGCTTCTCTACCTCACTCATGTGACCTCATGTGACCTCATGTGACTCTTTCTAGGAGATGAAGAGGAAACGCAGAGGAACCAAGACCAGGCCTGTCTCAAGGTGGAGGTCTCCATGTTCACATCACATTTCATTCAGCTGAAGCTTTTCTCCAGAGACAATAAGTTCACTCAACAAGGATCCAGAGAGTCCTTTTAGAACACACAAGGAAACAAGAACTACACTTTACGAGCTTCAACAGAACTTATTGCTGTTTTTTTATTGTCACTGTGCTCTTGAACAATGTGTCCCCGTTGTGTTGATGAGCTTTGAGCTTCCTGGATCACAGCGTGTTTGCTTCCTGTAGACCCCGACAGGCGCAGGCGACCCGGCCGACCCGGCACCGAGCTCTTCTGCACAACAAGTGAAAGCTTGTGATCCGATCCGAGGAGGAAGCTCCCCGAGCAGCGAGGTGTTCGCGGCCCACGCCGATGACCCGGACCCTGGACCCCCCGCCCGACCGCCGGCCCCCACGACCGCAGAACACGGGGTGAAACCCGACCCGCCTCTTTGTGAAGAGGCGGAGGAAGCACCGAGCGCCGCCAAGCGAGGCAGGAGGACGTGAGGCTGTAAGGACGCAGGAACCGTTGTTCCAGAGGAGGATCTCTCCTCCCAGACCTGACATTCAAGGACTGGAGATGACCCGGGTCCCATAAAGACACTAGCAGCAGCCGATCTGACCTCAACGCTCCTTCTGGAGCCGCTCGCTCCAGCCTCCTGCCTCCGGGTGGAGATACCGCAGCCTGCGGGCTGGCACCACCGGGCTGGCACCACCGGGCTGGCACCTCTGGACTGGCACCTCTGGACTGGCACCTCCGGGCCCCAACAGCTTCACCAGCAGGCTGTCAGGAAGCTGAACTCACGCCGTCCTCTTCTAGACTCACACGTCTGACTGCTGCTACGATACAGACTCTTAGTTTCCTAATTTATGTTGTTTATATGTTTATATGTTCTCTTTTTTAAACTCTTTTGCACGTTATTATTATTCTCTTCATGTTGGACAGAAGAGAAACGTACTTCCAATCCTCTGTATGTTTGCACATAGGAAACATTTACAATAAAACTGACTTTTCCGTTGCCTGAGGGATTTACTCACAATGCAAGCTGACAGATAGATAGAAATAATATTTACAATCAAACATGTACCTTTTAACAAAACGAGTCAATAGAGCGTCACACTCAACCGGAGGTGACGTCATTAAGGGCCTGAGGGCTCAGGGGACACATCGGGATTGGGCCCTCGTTTTTAACGTACATCCCTCGCTCCCGTCGGCTCGTGCGGTGTGAAAACCAAGCGCACCTCTCGCGGCTGCGCGTGGGAACAGGAAGTCAGGAACCAGGAAAATCAACAAGGAAGTAGAGAAAACTTCCAGTAAAGATTATGAAATATGAGCCGAATATATCACAACACGTCTTTACAGAACAAACCGGTGCACAATGAGACGTTTTCCCGCGCGTGGGCTCCCTCTGCGTACGAAAGGTAACGCGCTCACGTGACTCTTCTGGCGCGTCGCGTCCCTCGTTATGGACACGAGCTACACCAAACTCCATTGGAAAAATGCGACAGTTTACCTTCCGGGAGGTTTTGAGAAGGGAGATCTAATTTGCGCAGCTCTCATTCATTAATAAGCAATTCATAATGAGTGTGTGTAAATTCGGGACTTGAATGGATCCCCCAGTCAGCAGGTGATCTCCATAAAACTGCAGGTAGTGTTTCCTGCTGTCTGACGCCTGTATGGTGTGTTTGGGTTCTGAGCAGCAGATGAGTTCAAGATGAGCTCATCCGAAATGCAGACATGAGCTCTGTGGGGGTTTATTTGCCATATTTGTTGACTGAAGTTTGGTTGGTGGATGTCCATATTTCCTTCCATGTAGTCTATAACTATACGTGTCAGAATGCACATTTAAAAGTGGAAGTAGAGGCTTTAATATTTGATGTTTGTCCTTCACGCAGCGGCCCCGGGGTCATTCTGGAAGGAAAGCTCCTGGATGTCTCCAGACATGCCATCAGTGATGGCAGCAGTCAAAAGGTATGAAAGGGACGGCACAAAGCAGCTTCACAAGGAAGTTCTGCCCAAATCCTGGTCGGTGTTATCAGTTTGGACTAAATGTAAAAACCACACTGTGTCATCGCAGCTCCGCTTCTACGTGCTCTACATCAAACCCAGCCGCATCCACCAGAGGAAGTTCGACGCCAGCGGGAAAGAGATAGAGCCCAACTTCAGCGACACCAAAAAGGTCAACACCGGCTTCCTCATGTCCTCCTACAGTGAGTGCATGACTTCATGTTTGCACATTTCTTTCCCTCTCAAACCGCCATGAGGCCGCGAGTCGCGTCCCGCTCTCTCCGCTCTCCTTCTGTGTTCGAGTCCCACTTCCGGTGCTGAGCTGCATCCGTGCATCCAACAAGCGAAGCGCTGCTGAAGAATGAGAGCGTTCCATGTGATGTTGGTACAGAAGCCAAGAAAAGCAAAACGTGCTGTGGTACGATTTGAAAGTAGGTCAGTAAACGCCTCTGGTGCGTTTAGAGGTTCTGATTGTGTTCACGCGTTAAACATCATCAACGTGTTGTTGATTCGTGAAGATCCGTTTCATAAACATCGCTGCAGCCACCATTTTGTCTGACAAATCAAAAACAATCAAAGTTCCTCCGACGCAGCCGGCGGTCTGAGTGCAGACAGAAACACAACAAGCAGCAGAAACCAGAGCAGCCCGCCCTGGTGCATGCTGGTCCATCAGCCCGCCCTGGTGCATGCTGGTCCATCAGCCCGCCCTGGTGCATGCTGGTCCATCAGCCCGCCCTGGTGCATGCTGGTCCATCAGCCCGCCCTGGTGCATGCTGGTCCATCAGCCCGCCCTGGTGCATGCTGGTCCATCAGCCCGCCCTGGTGCATGCTGGTCCATCAGCCCGCCCTGGTGCATGCTGGTCCATCAGCCCGCCCTGGTGCATGCTGGTCCATCAGCCCGCCCTGGTGCATGCGTAACCCCAGAGGTCCACAGTGTGTTCCAGTTCATAAACAAGCGCACAATCCAAAAATCAAAGTATTGTAAACAACAACAAATAATGGAACTAAACGATCCTGCTGTTGACGACAGTAAATAACAACAGACTCACAGCTGCTGCAGAGATTATGTTCTGCAATCATCCAAAGAAAATAATCCCTGTTATCTTTTTGTTGAGGGAACCAGTGAGACCTCCTGGTTAGAGAACTCAGAATCCATCTTCTAGTGTTCTGCTCATGTTCTAGTGTTCTGCTCATGTTCTAGTGTTCTGCTCATGTTCTAGTGTTCTGCTCATGTTCTAGTGTTCTGCTCATGTTCTAGTGTTCTGCTTATGTTCCTCTCATGTTCCTCTCATGTTCCTCTCATGTTCTAGTGTTCCTCTCATGTTCCTCTCATGTTCTAGTGTTCTGCTTATGTTCCTCTCATGTTCCTCTCATGTTCTAGTGTTCCTCTCATGTT
>NW_027176223.1:282500-287500 GCF_023055335.1 Clinocottus analis | reverse complement strand
GTTCGTGCCGTTCATGTCCATCCAGTTGGAAAACATCTTTGTAGCCATCGCTATGCATTCTGGGAGTCCATTGGAACACGCCACTTGTATGGCGAGGATCTGGTTGTGCCTTGGAGGGAAGCAACATTTCATTTTGTATCATAAGAGTG
This sequence comes from Clinocottus analis, assembly GCF_023055335.1. Classification (NCBI taxonomy): domain Eukaryota; kingdom Metazoa; phylum Chordata; class Actinopteri; order Perciformes; family Cottidae; genus Clinocottus; species Clinocottus analis. The sequence goes on along the minus strand of NW_027176223.1, from coordinate 287,351 downwards.
CAAGTCATACATTATGGCGCTTTGAAAAGCGTTTGTGTTGTTTAACTTCTCCATGAAGAGAAAGAAACGAGCATCTTCTGCGTCTCCTGGAGAGCAGCCGTCATGGAGGAGTATTTCAAATGAAACGCCCACTCAGCAGCAATTACCAAAGGAAGATAATTCATGAGGCTATGAGTCATGTGACCGTTAGCGCCTGCGTCATCGTCTGCTACGCTAACTCCGGAAACTGACGGCAGCTTGTTCTGATTTCTTCTGAAGCGGGTTCACGCGTCGCGCTCAGAGGCGTCTGGTGACGGTGAAGAGAAACACAGCTGAGATGTTGTCTCCTGTGTGAAACGTTACCAAAGTGCTGCGGAGTCAATTAAAACAATCAGATGAGTCTTTTCCCTCTGAAACAACCCCGACTTCTTGAGAAGTGGCTCCACACGAGCACGCTGCTGACTGCTGTGACGAGCGTGTGCACAACAACAACAACACACTTTGAGTTTGCAGAAGTGCAAAAGGCAGACAGGTGTGAAGCCGGACAGGACGGAGGTTTCCTTACTGCGAGGAGTGGTCCTCCGGGACGCGCTGGTTGTCCGTGTCGTTCCTGAAGAAGTCGTACAGGCCGCTCACCTGCTCCCTGAGGTACGCCTGCAGGAAGAGAAGCGTTACAGCAGCGATGTGAGCGCCGTGTTCGTGACGAGGGCGAGCAGCAACACCTGCAGCAAACTATCACATCCAGTCTGCTGAAGCGGCCCCTCCCTCCAGCAGGCGCGACTCAGTTAGCATCGTAGCATCGCCGCACGTCAACACACACGTTTAAAGGAGGCGCCGTGCACATGCCTGCATGGGTCCGTACACCTCGGAGCGGTCGAACATCAGGACGAAGTACTCCAGGTTCCTGACCGCCGACTCCCAGGGAAGATACTCTCTCTCGCTGCGCAGGAAGCGCGTCGTATTCAGAGCCAGCGTCACTTCCAGGAGCTCCGCCCTGAGGAGCAAGAGCGGTGTGGTCAACGAGCCGCCGGCATCACCTCACGGCACTCATGTTCCAACAACGAACACAACCTGATGCAGTGAATGTCGTTACCGTGCTAAGTTAAACGCGTCATCGATGAGCTGCCCTCTGTTCACCAGAGGGATCCGCTGGAAGACAAGAGCAGCAACAGTTGAGTCAGGTTACAAAGACAGCCACACCTGAACTCTGCCTACCTGGCTCAGCAGCAGACAGGACAACACCACTCGGAGAAGGGAGGGGGAGTTACATAAGCCAAATGAGAACCAAATGAGAACCAAATGAGAACCAAATGAGAACCAAATAGGAACCAAATGAGAACCAAATAGGAACCAAATGAGAACCAAATGAGAACCAAATAAGAACCAAATAGGAACCAAATAGGAACCAAATAAGAACCAAATGAGAACCAAATGAGAACCAAATAGGAACCAAATGAGAACCAAATAGGAACCAAATAGGAACCAAATAGGAACCAAATGAGAACCAAATAGGAACCAAATAAGAACCAAATGAGAACCAAATAGGAACCAAATAAGAACCAAATAGGAACCAAATAGGAACCAAATAGGAACCAAATAAGAACCAAATGAGAACCAAATGAGAACCAAATAGGAACCAAATGAGAACCAAATAGGAACCAAATAGGAACCAAATAGGAACCAAATGAGAACCAAATAGGAACCAAATAAGAACCAAATGAGAACCAAATAGGAACCAAATAAGAATCAAATAGGAACCAAATAGGAACCAAATAAGAACCAAATGAGAACCAAATAGGAACCAAATAAGAACCAAATGAGAACCAAATAGGAACCAAATAAGAACCAAATGAGAACCAAATAGGAACCAAATAAGAACCAAATAGGAACCAAATAGGAACCAAATAAGAACCAAATGAGAACCAAATAGGAACCAAATAAGCGTTCAGTCTAGAATCACAAGCAATTCAACGTTTTCATTTCTCTTAAACGCATTCAGGAGATTTGCAAACAAACTATTTGTTGATGGACATTCATGGTCCCCAGCAGATGCATCCTAATGACTTGTTTTGGCTCAAACGACTGGCGGCTTGGACCCTCCTGTTCCCTACAGAGAACTTGAGTAAAGCTGTATGAACAGAAGTACTTTTGACCGGCTGGTTGCACTAGAAGGAAAGTCAGGGGATCTATCCTCTGGGAACCATCAATGTCTCCACAACATTTCCCAGCGATGCGTTAACCAGTTGGCAGCGGTCTAGAACCACCAGCTCAATGACGTCACCGTCCCTGTGGACCTCGGTGGTATTTCCAGTGAACAGATGTTGGAGGTTCAGCACGGCGTCGTGTCAGAAGCTTCACTGAGATTCAAGTTGCTCAACAACAAATTAATGAGCCAAGGTTTCATTTAATCTGCCATCCAGAGGGCAAAGTCCAGTGAGCGGAGGCTCGGGCTGCGATGTGTGTGTTGCTCACTTGTGGGTCGGTCTCCAGCTGAGTCAGGAGGCGTTCCCAGTTCTCCGGGTTGTAATTGACTCTGTAGTATCCAGTACAGTTGACGTTTGCCAGGATCCAGTCTCCAGCGTCCGAGAGGAACTGGTCTTTCTTCACTGAAAACAGAAGCAAACATCATATGGATGGACGTGTTTTCTGATCACTCACAATGCTTTGACACACTGATCAGCACTAACTTTCATTAGCTTCATGCATTAGTCGTCTTGTGTCTATGTTCATCGGACGCAGGTCCAGCGTCCTGCGTCCGTGTGCTTCAGAGAAGATGTAAATGAAAACAGAGCGGGTGGAAAGGTGCCTTCACTTACCCGTATCACTGGTTTCCAACCAGACCAGAGAAGGTTCCAGTGTATTCGACATGACTCTGATTGGGACGTACCACCAAAGACTAAAGAAGCAGAGAACAACAGCAACGAGGTCTTATGAGCATTCAGCTTTTAAACATTGAGCAACGAAGAGTCCAAATGACAACCTGAAAGGAGGCAAACAGGTGACAGTTGACCTCCAAATGGAGCATGTAATGCAATCACCTGTAGGATAAGAGCAGATATCTCTTTCATTATCACCATCCTCAGAGAGAGTCAGACGTGGTGAAGGGATGAAGTCACTGCAGGATTTGGGCGCTCACACCCAACAAGCTGAACTCACGTGAAAACTGAACGAGTCGTTATTTTGGAACCGGTGTTTAAATAACAAGTTTCCTGACGCGCTGCATTTGCTCGTTCAGCCAATGGGACCAATCGGTTAGAAACACAACTCTTGAATACTTCAATGAGAGACAACACCATCAGATTGTCTGCTAACGGACGTTGAGGCTAAACTTCATCCTCATGGTGACACAAACTAGTTTGATGGGAGTAACAATGTGAAGACATTGCATTGTTATAGTATTGTTAAACCAGCATCAGGTTCAACATGTAAGCGACAGCTTTCAGTGAAACAGTCATAGATTAGCTCAGCTTCATATAAAAAAGAAAAGTATCGGGCCGAGTAGTCGCCCCTGAGGAACTCCAGAAGTGAGCGAGTGCCGTGTTGGTGACGCTTCATGCAACTGCTGCAAAACTGGAGGACAACATCTAACCGGCCACGTGGCCGCTGTGTGTTGTGTCCTGTCTGCCTCTTGCACTCTTCCCAGAAGCCACTGCTGCTCTGAGCCGTGGACCCGACTCTCCAGACATTGGCTGAATTCGTAGGAGAAAAGGTTTTACATTCAAATGTACCACCAGTAACGGTACTGTTGTCTGTTATCCAGCTGTTCAACCATCTGGTTCATGAAGGGCATCAGGGACAAAATGCCCTGATGCCCTACAGCCAACGCTTTCCCTTAATAAATGCACCACCGAGGCAATTCTTTCCTTCCATTGAGTAGCGTCCCATCTTATCCAGCGGTACACTGGAGCAACGCCGCGGGGCCCTACCTGGATTCAGAGGAGTCATTGAACAGGAAGTGCTTCTGGTAGACTTCTCCATTGCTGGTGTTGATGGTGATCACAGGGAAGCCAATCTGTTGGGTCCAGGTGTTCATCACCTTGGCAACGTCGGTGTGGCCGCCGTCGTCGTCCTCGGCCTGCACACACGACGCAAAACATATTTTACGACATAAATCCCATAAACTGATCACTGATTAACGGGCATCGTCACACAAGACATGCTTACAGTTAGCATAGAAAATGTGGCTCGTAAAAATCAAACAAATACCTTCTGAATGTTCTGCCAGAGGTCGTTCTGGTCCGTGTTCTTGTAGCTGAAGTCAGAGAGGTACGTCTGCAACAGGAAGCAGAGCGATGCAGAGGGAGGTTATGGCGAGCAGCTTCATCCCACCTGCTTAATCCCGACTCTGCGTTCAGATTATTGATGAAAAGGTCCAACGCGCTGCCGGCAGCAGATCCCAGAGCATCTCATGTTGAAACAAACGTCTGGCAGAAAACATGTTTTCTTTCTTTTTCTGGCCAAAGGAACTCAAACATCTGCAAACAGCAGAGCGGAGATCCAGAGGCCCCGAACCGGATCTCCTCCGCCCCCCCAGCTGCTCCTGGATCTCCAGTCCATGGAGGTCAGGAACAGAACCGCTGATGGAGGGCCGACACCCACCGGGACAAGTCTGACTTAATACCAGGATGTGAACACAGCTGCTCCTGCAGCACCCTGTGCTCCTGCAGCACCCTGTGCTCCTGCAGCACCCTGCAGCACCCCGTGCTCCTGCAGCACCCTGCAGCACCCTGTGCTCCTGCAGCACCCCGTGCTCCTGCAGCACCCTGTGCTCCTGCAGCACCCTGCAGCACCCCGTGCTCCTGCAGCACCCCGTGCTCCTGCAGCACCCCGTGCTCCTGCAGCACCCTGTACTCCTGCAGCACCCCGTGCTCC
>NW_027176223.1:272500-277500 GCF_023055335.1 Clinocottus analis | reverse complement strand
ACAAAGAGACACACAACAACAAAGAGACAGAAAACAACTACAAAGAGACAGACAACAACTACAAAGAGACACAAAACAACTACAAAGAGACACACAACAGCAAAGAGACAGAAAACAACTACAAAGAGACCGAAACACCAAACACAAAGAGACAGAAAACAACTACAAAGAGACAGAAAACAATTACAAAGAGACACACAACAACAAAGAGACACAAAACAACTACAAAGAGACAGACAACAACTACAAAGAGACACAAAACAACTACAAAGAGACACACAACAGCAAAGAGACACAAAACAACTACAAAGAGACCGAAACACCAAACACAAAGAGACAGAAACACCAAACACAAAGAGACAGAAAACAACTACAAAGAGACAGAAAACAATTACAAAGAGACACAAAACAACTACAAAGAGACACACAACAGCAAATAGACACAAAACAACTACAAAGAGACAGAAACACCAAACACAAAGAGACAGAAAACAACTACAAAGAGACAGAAAACAATTACAAAGAGACACACAACAACAAAGAGACACAAAACAACTACACAGAGACACACAACAACAAAGAGACACAAAACAACTACAAAGAGACACAAAACAACTACAAAGAGACACAAAACAACTACAAAGAGACACAAAACAACTACAAAGAGACACAAAACTATTTCAAAAAGACAGAAAACAACAAAGAGACTCAGAACAGCAACAGAGACTCAAACCAACATGGATGCCACAGTTCTGCGTGGCGTGCCCCGGCCCGTTGGCTCATAGTTCACCGACACACGCAACACTGAAACGTTGCAGGATTGACGTCATCTTGATGGAGTTGAGTTTAGTTCATGTTCTCATGAAGTGAAACGTATAAATTGTGAGATCCATGAGTTTGTGTCACTTTTGGGGGCCAAACATTACGTTTGCTGTCTCTCACCTGGTGCGCCAGTTCATGTGCGACGATGGTGGCGATGGTTTCCTTGTGCAGCAGAGAGGACACGCCCTCCTCGTAGAGCAGCGCCCCCTCATGGTAGGTGATCAGGCCCCAGTTCTCCATCGCTGACATTCCTAAGTCTGGCAGCGCAATTTGATCTGGAGGAATCGCACAGAGCGGACAAACCATGAAACGATGATGCGTTAAAGAAAACATCGCGGTCTGTACAGATCGGACGTCCTGCGTCCCGGGAGGAGCCCACTTCACCCAGGACGTCTCACGACCATCGATCAACACATCCAATCACACCTCGACGAGCCTCACCGAGAGTTCTCTGTTCGTAATTTATTTCAAAATAGTCCTCGTAGAACTTGAGGATCTTTTCGGTTGTGACGGCCGCGTACTGAGCTTGATCTGCTGCGATGGCGTCAGGACGAGCGTACGTCTGCGGGAGAGAGGAAGATAAAGCACAGGGCGTCCTCTTCTGGCTTGTACTTCTGTGACTTTCTAAACGAGACACTGAGCTCAGGGAGAAGCTCACATACTTTGATCTTCACGCGGCCGTCTGTCGGGGAGTCGGTGGACGTGAACTCTGAAACCGTGAAGGCAAACAAGTACGTGGACATCTTCGGCGTTGGATGGAAGTAAGTGACTTTCCAGTCGTCATCGATGATCATGGAATCTGCGAGATAAGCAGACGAGGAAGAAGTGTGAGGAAGGACATCAGGAGTTCTGGGATTGCCTTCATGCTGCCTGAGAGACAGTTGGCTGCAGGTATCTCACCTCTGGTGTCCGCATTGCCCAGAGCTGTGGTGTCTCTCCGGTGGATGATCGTCACGTCAAACACAGCCTTCATTTCTGGCTCGTCGAAACAAGGAAACAGTCTCCTGGCGTCTGTGGGCTCCAGATGGGTGGCGACGAGGAATCTAGGAGTACAGAGTCAGAGCTTTCTTCATCAGGTGACTCGCAGGAACACGGGACAGGAAAAGATGACGCAGTTGATGTCATGAAGAAACTTCACGACTAAATTCATTGACTTCATTGAATCATTGGAGAGCTGATGTCTTTCAAATGAAGGTGGGAACAGAAATATATATACATGTATATATGTATATATGTATAAATATATGAATAACATTCACTTCATCATCTAACAGGCCTGCTTTCTAATCCAGGCCACAAACAGATCTGATGCAGATTCCTGTTTTTACTGCATTCCAGATGTTTTTGTATGTGGATTGTTTTTCTTTTGGCATCTGAAAAAAAGACTTGTGAGTTGGCCAGGTTTGATTTCTACAAATCATCAGACCATATATTCAGCATGGCAAACTCATGCTTTAGTTTAAGTTGTTATCTGACTCATTACATCAAAACACAGCCAACAACTCCAGACTTTAGTTTGACGTTTGGAAAGAAAGAGAATAAAAGCTGCTGGTTCACTCCAGACGAGTCTCCTGCGTCTCTGGTTCCTGACTGAACGCCTGTTTCAAGTCTGTCAACATGTTAGCTTAGCTTCAGGGCTAGAGGCGCTAGGAGTGAACATGAGTGAAGAGTGAAGATGAGCGAAGATGAGGAGTGAACATGAGTGAAGAGTGAAGATGAGGAGTGAAGATGAGCGAAGATGAGGAGTGAAGATGAGGAGTGAACATGAGCGAAGATGAGGAGTGAACATGAGTGAAGATGAGGAGTGAACATGAGTGAAGATGAGGAGTGAAGAGGAGTGAAGATGAGTGAAGAGGAGTGAAGATGAGGAGTGAAGATGAAGGTGCTGGAGGTCATCATCACTGACATTGTTACTTACCGTACGTATCTACTATCGCACTGTTTATTGTTTTTATTATATTTTTATTGTTTTATTGTACGTCTGTTTATTGCTGTGAACTTTTCACCGAGTCAAATTCCTCCTTCGTTCAACGTCACTTCTGATTCACTCGAACATATAAAGAAACAATTTCATAACGTGAACTACACAAGATGGATTTAAAACAAATGAACACCACGCCATGGAGCCGCTGTTTTAGTCGGTTGCTGCACCTTCAGATGGAGCAACGCTTCATGCTGACGGCTCAACGCCTCCTCTGAACAGGAGTCCTGCTGTGTGGGTTTTGTTCCGTTAGCTGTTAGCTCTGTTAGCTCTGTTAGCTCTGTTAGCTGCCATTGCGCTAAACAACGCAACATTGTCCTGACCACCTGATGCTAAGAGCTAACTAGCGCTCATCCCGCCGCTTCAGTTTGTTATTAACTAAACGATAGTTATGCAAACATGCAAATCAAGGAAGTAACAATTTGTGGTGAGTCCAAACTGGACACACACACACACACACACACACACACACACACACACACACAGATGATATTAATAATAGTAGTAATGAGTGAATGATTGCATCTTTAAGTTATCATCTTAGTTCCCGTGAAGCCGTTGCGACGTGACTCAGATCAACGAGTTGAACCGATTGAACGTTAAAGTCATCGAGAGGCAATTTGGGGAATTTCCAAACATGGTGGCTGACGGGTTTCTGGAGGAAATTCTGGCGGTATTGTTTTATTTCTCTCCCAAAAACAAAGGTACCCAGAGGTCCCTCGTTCATCTGGGGGACTCGATCTAAAAACAACCCGCGATAGACGAAAGCCGCGAAGTAGTGAGCTTTATTTTTTACCATTATTCTACATGTTTTAAGGCCGTAAAACCCCTAAACACACACTCTTATACACTTTTCTCAGACAGGCATTAACATTTTCTCACATTTTTCTCTCATTTAAACATCTCAAAGTTCAAAGTTTCGTGGATTTAAAAAATAAGCCCGAACATGTTTAACAAATTTCATTTTAATGATCAATCCACGAGGTCCTCTGACCTCTTTGTCCTGGAGCTCTGCTGACTTTCTATCTGGACGTGTCCTCTACTGACACTGATCACAAGGCGCACAGTCCCTCAGCCAATCAGGACGCAGAACACAATGCACGTTCACACTGTAGCTGGAAAAACACAATCTGCCAAACAGCCAGTCCGCAAAAGGTGAACCGCGTTCCAGCGAGGGACGACTGGATCCCCAAGACAGTGTGAGTCTGTACATGCAGACGTCACAGCTTTGAAGGTAGACTGGCTGGTTCCTTACCTCTCTGTGTCTTGGTCGCCTTCATACGATGGGGAGCCTTCGGTGTATGTGCTCACAAAGATCCCCTCCAGCTCTGTCATTTCTCCCCTGAAAGCCAGAAACAAAGTGTAGTTGCCCCCTTCCTCCAGCACGTCATCCAGCTGGACCTCCAGGAAGTTGCCTTCCTGCTCGTTGAGGTTCTTCATTGAGGAAACGCCGATCTTCTGGTTCGTGTCTTTGTTCCTCAGCACCGGATCAGAGACCGCCAGGTCGACGCTGTGGAGGTAGACGGCCTTGGTGACCTGGACACAATGGAAGGTGACGGTGGAGTTCCCGGTGAAGAGCATGGTCTGGTTGGGGCTGGTGACGTTCACCTCCTCTATGATTCGGGTGTAGAGGTGGGGCTGGAGGACCACCTGGTACCTTTGGGGCACCAGGTTCTTGGGCAGCCGTAAGACGGGCGGCGGGCTGGTGGTGGTGGACGTGAACGTCGGCCGGGGCGTCGGGTTCATTGTCGCGATCTCGGTCTTGTAGACGATGATCATGGTGACGATGCCGGCGATGACGGAGACGGTCAGGACCACGAAGGTGGCGGCGAAAGCCTTGGACAGGCCGGTTTCTTTGGGCATGCTGGCTTCTCCCGACGGTCCTTGAAGCTCCCGTTGCTCGACGGGAGAGAGATGAGTGCGAAGAGCTCGTGCGCTCTCGGTTTGTTCACTTCCAAGTAACCTCCCTCCCATAAACTGGGCTCGGCCTTAACAATTAAGGGCCCGCGCTGAGATTAAGCATTAACTCGAAGGAGCAAAGAGTGTTTGAGAGCGGGGAGGGCGACGTTCACCTCCTGGCTGTAAACAATCACTCAGATGAGGCTCGCAAACATCTGGAGGAGGTTACTGTGGTCTCGCTGCTAATGCGGAGGTTCAGTAGACCTCAAGGAAGACTTTATCCTCACACTGCACCCCG
>NW_027176223.1:237500-270000 GCF_023055335.1 Clinocottus analis | reverse complement strand
TGTAGAGCAGTGAGAGTAGAGCAGTGAGACCAGAGCAGTGAGGCCAGAGCAGTGAGACCAGAGCAGTGAGAGGTAGAGCAGTGAGACCAGAGCAGTGAGGCCAGAGCAGTGAGACCAGAGCAGTGAGACTAGAGCAGTGAGACTAGAGCAGTGAGACCAGAGCAGTGAGGCTAGAGCAGTGAGACCAGAGCAGTGAGACTAGAGCAGTGAGACTAGAGCAGTGAGCAGCAGTGAGGCTAGAGCAGTGAGACCAGAGCAGTGAGACCAGAGCAGTGAGACTAGAGCAGTGAGACTAGAGCAGTGAGACTACAGCAGTGAGACTACAGCAGTGAGACCAGAGCAGTGAGACTAGAGCAGTGAGACTAGAGCAGTGAGACCAGAGCAGTGAGACTAGAGCAGTGAGACCAGAGCAGTGAGACTAGAGCAGTGAGACTAGAGCAGTGAGACCAGAGCAGTGAGACTAGAGCAGTGAGACTAGAGCAGTGAGGCTAGAGCAGTGAGCAGCAGTGAGAGTAGAGCAGTGAGACCAGAGCAGTGAGGCCAGAGCAGTGAGTGTAGAGCAGTGAGAGTAGAGCAGTGAGACCAGAGCAGTGAGGCCAGAGCAGTGAGACCAGAGCAGTGAGACTAGAGCAGTGAGACCAGGTGGAGGAGCACTCGGTGAGGTTTCGTTCCATCAGCTCTGGTTTACGATGACGAGGTTTATGACACTTAGAGCTTGATGCAGACTTTAGTTTCATCAGTTTAACAAGTGTAACCAGAGCAACGGAGCTGCTCTCTGGAGCTCCTTCAAGCGGAGGTCTGCTGGACTCCAGGAACTGAAAAGCATGACATAATATTATCGTTATGTGGGGAAAACCTCGGTACGGCCCAGATGTTGCAACATCTGTCAAAAAGCCTTCAGCTCGTGTGTTCAGGAAAGTTCTCCTGATAAAGTACGAGATCAGAGTCACACACACAAACACACACACACACACACACACACACACACACACACACACACACACACACACACACACACACGACAGTTAAGATTGAATACAGTTCTTTATGAAGAATCTTGTGAAATGTTCTACACTTCAAAGACATACATCATCATCATCATCATCATCATCATCATCATCATGAGGAGACGCGTCCTGCAGTGAAGGATCAGAATCCACTGAATGTTTCACTGGCGCAGCGTGAACACAAGTCTGTGACTACAAGGACCTCTGCTGATTCTACACCAGAGCTGCAGATGTTCTTCCAGCTGAGCGGTGGAGGCTCCTGGTACAGAGAGCTGGTCCGACACCATGAGTCTGTAATGTGAGGCTCCTGGTACAGAGAGCTGGTCTGTAATGTGAGGCTCCTGGTACAGAGAGCTGGTCTGTAATCTGAGGCTCCTGGTACAGAGAGCTGGTCTGTAATGTGAGGCTCCTGGTACAGAGAGCTGGTCCGACACCATGAGTCTGTAATGTGAGGCTCCTGGTACAGAGAGCTGGTCTGTAATGTGAGGCTCCTGGTACAGAGAGCTGGTCTGTAATGTGAGGCTCCTGGTACAGAGAGCTGGTCCGACACCATGAGTCTGTAATGTGGAGGCCGACACGTGAACTTGACACCGATCCATACCAGTGCGCTGAAACCTAAAAGGTTTAAAAGATAATCCTTCTCAATACCTGTGAACGCGTCTCCTTAAACAACCGGGTTCATTAGACTCAGGGTGAGCGATGTCGTCCTTCAATCAGAGGATCGACGGTTCGAATCCGCTCCGCTGGTCCACATCGGCGTGTCCTAACGTCTCTCTGCCAGATGCAGTGGAATGTAATGTATTACAGTTCCTCAACAAAGACGACATTTTACAAGATTACATTGAACGCACCATGACGTTTACACTTTTCTAGATTAATGCTCGTTGGTGCTGAGCGGAGCGTTAACGATTCATAATGCAACTGAGTGCAACCTCCGTTCACGCTGGCTGCTAGCTCCGTTATTTAGCCGTTAGCAGCATTGTGGTGCCCACCGGCTGCTAACGGCTAGCGGCTAACAGCTAGCGTTGACTAGCTCCCTTCCCCCTGACGAGGTCGTAGTGGTGTTCTCAGGTGATGAGCGGGTCAGTCGATCACACTCGTGTTTCTTATTGGTCTCGTGCTGCGTGAATAAATAAATAAACCATGTGATTTCTGCTGCGTAATAACCGATCCAGCACGTTATCATGCGTCAGAGGCGGTTTTGGTTCTGGTATCGGAACAGCTCTCGTAAAACAGGAATGGAAATAAATAAATTCACAGACTTCTATTTCAGAGCGCTCCATCATTTAAAAAGGCTCCATGACTCACACAACATGCACCAGCACACTGGACTCGGTAGATTGATGTTGTCAATGATCAGCATGGAGCACCTCGGCTTTGTGGGTAAAAACTAGATAAAACAGCTGCAGACACGCTGTGCATCGATGTCTTCTCAGGAAAGTGAAGACAGCAGCTTCCTGTTTGAGAATCAGAAGAAACACAACTTGCAGTCCTGTGATTTCACTTGGAGGCTCGTGTTGTTTGAACCGTGTCCACTGAAACGGGGACGCAGGTCGGCGTGCGAATGATTCATGGTCTACCACAGCCAGCTGTCCAGGTGCTGGACGCAGTAGCAGGACTGCTCCAGGATGGCCGACAGCTCCCCGGAGCCGTCGTCTCTCCAGGTGGGAAGCAGCCGCTCGTTGTTGAGCGCCTGCAGCTTGGGCGTGCCGTCCCGCAGGACGCGGTACAGGCAGGGCCACCGGCTCTGGATCCTCAGCCGGGTCCGGCGGTCCAGCGTGATGCCGCGGACGATCTTCTTGGCGCGGAGCTCTCGCAGGGCGGGCAGCCTCAGGCAGGAGAAGACCAGGCCTCGGCTGGGCGACACGTCCAGGAACTCCAGGGACGAGGACTCCAGCGTGTACGAGATGCCCAGGTTCCTGAGCGGCACCAGGATCTGCAGCGTCAGGGACTTCAGGTTGGGCAGCGACTTGGTGAGCGCCTGCAGCGTGGCGGGCGTCACGCCTTTAAAGACCCAGAAGTACTTGAGCTCCAGCACCCGGAGCTGCTGGAACCGCGCGAGCAGCGACACGGACTCGTCCGACCAGTCGAAGTGCAGCCGCATCTTGGAGACGCGCGGGCAGCTGCAGGCCAGTTGGGTCAGCAGCTGCTGGAAGCTGGTCACCTGTCAATCAAACCAAGAAAGCAGGCCGTGAACCGTCTGCAGGGTCTGTGCAATGAGACACGATGCTATGGGGACAAGGACTCTTTACCACCATGTCTCCTGAGCTTTAGAAGAAGAGTTAGAAGAGTTAGAAGAGTTAAACGAGTTAGAAGAGTTAAAAGATTTAAAAGACTTAGAAGAGTTAGAAGAGTTAGAAGAGAACTACAAGGCGTAAAGCTGCGTCATTACAACACACCAATACATCTCTTATGTGTGTTTACAAACTAGAAATCCGGCCTCATCCCTTCAACACACAGGAGGTCACGAGCCAATCCTGACAGAAAGAACATGGCAACACATTTGTGCATCGAGCCGTGTGCTTCATCCCCTCCTGCAACTGGTTACCTGGTCCATCTTGGTGATGCTGTCCTGGTGGGAGCTGCAGCCGGAGTGCACTTTGAGGTCCAGCGGCTCCAGCAGAGTGAACGTCCAGTTGAGGTCCAGGTGGCTGAGGTCTCTGCAGTGCACGCTGTCCAGCAGGCGACTCAGCAGCTCGCACCACTTGTTGCAGCGGTCCCCCAGGTCGAAGCTGGCCTTCAGCGTGAGCAGGCTGGCCCGCCGCGAGATGAGGTGGTGGGTGTAATGGTGGACCCAGGCCTTCCACCTCTCAAACTCGCGGTTGGAGACCAGCAGCCCCTGCTGGCCCAGGTGGAAGACGCCGCGGCGGGAGTAGTCCGCCACCCGCCACAGCTTCCACGAGCGGACCAGGCGGCTCCAGCTGGAGCAGACCAGAGCGCTGCTGCACTTGTCCACCTCGTTCAGGAAGGACAGGACGTGCAGCTGGCACTCCACCGGCAGGAAGTTGAAGGGGAAGTGGTCGTCCGCCGCTTTCCGCCGGCTCCTCACGGGGACCAGGGGTCTCTTCCGCGGCGACATGGCGGTCGATGATGAAATGATATTGGTGGTCATTGGTGGAGGTCAGAATCTCCACCGGGTGGTCTTGCGGTCAGGCTTCGCCATAAATACCTCTGGCCTGGAGAAGTCTATCAAGTAAGGTGTTGACTCTCCACTTGGACATAAACAACAGGTGGTCTGTGTGCTACAGGTCAAAGGTCACAGACCATATCATGGGACTGCTCCCCTGTAAAGACACGCGTGCACATGGGGTTGAGTGAAAGTTTGAGTCAAAACTAAATCATAAAGTTGGTGTAAAGTCAGTACTTCATCACTTCCCCATAATGTGAATCACACGTGTGTGTGTGTGTGTGTGTGTGTCTGTATTAATGACTCTGCTGGTCCGTTATCTCTTACATAACGGGCCCGTTCACCGCCTGTGTGCGTCACCGCGGGGTTATGGGGTTGTTTTGCCTTGTTATCGATATATATTATTATATTATAGTCTTTACCTTTTGGTCGAGCTCCCTTCCCCCTCAGTTTAAAGAGCTAGCCTGCTAGAAGCTAACGTTAGCAGGAGAAAGCGGTGTACAGAATTGAACCTGAACGCACCGCGTTGTTGCATTTTATTCCAAATGTATAAGAAACTGTGAAACTACTCATAAAATACACAAGTTAAAAAGCTAGAAAACAGTTTTCAGTCACTAGGCCGGCTAGTTAGCTGCCGGACAGCTGAGCTGTGTTGTTGTTTTAGTTGTGGCGCGTTGTGATGACGTCATTGACATGCCTCGGTCTGCCGCAGGAACGCGCGCCCTCTGTCGGTGGCAGAGGGAAGCCTCCAGAACATAGACACACACGGCCTGGCCAAAAAAAAGGTCACACACTAATATTTGGTTGAGGCCTTCAGCTTTGGTTACAGCATTGGCTGTGGCTTTGTTTCATGAGCGTCTGCAATGTCACAAGATTTATTTCCATCCAGTGTTGCATTCATTCCTCACTAAGCTCTTGTGTTGATGATCGTAGAGTCTGACTGCTGCAAAGCTTCTCCAGCACATCAGAGACTCACTGGGTTCAGGTCTGGACTCCATGTTGAACATGATGCCTCATGCTGTCTGAACCTCTGTCAACATCTGAGCCCCAGGAGTCCTGCATCGTCATCAGGGAATATGTCATCAGGGAGGAAACAATCCATGATGGAATAACCCGGTGGTTGCTGAACCTGGTCGTTGCTGAACCTAGACCTGAGCAACTGCAGCAACCCCAGATCACAGCACTGCCACCCAGGCTGGTACAGCAGGAGTTACATCCAGGTGGGCAGTGTGTATACAGTATATAAACGTACATACAGACATCTTTACATGTACTTTACATTGTCTTTAATATGTTTCATATTCATCTTGCTTATTGTACATTGTGTATTTTAGAGCAACAGAGTCAAGTTTCATGTATTGCCAATAAAGCTGATTCTGATTCTATTCAGTATTTATGTATTTACACTATTTGTATTGTAAAAACAGTTGTCTTGTATATTGAGGGTTTATTTCTTATTTAGTCCTTCGTGTTTATTCCTTTACTCTTATTGTCATTATCTGTATTTACTTGTGATGTTGCTGTAATCCTGTAATTTCCCCACTGAGGGACTAATAAAGGATTATTGTATGTTACTTCAGCTCATAACAGTCCTTATCTTTACCTTTATTGGACCAGTCGCATTGTGCTTGTTCTTATTGTTAACGATGTTTTAGTAACGACAGACATTCATATGCACATTACGTGTTTTTAAACGGTGAATTTGCACTTCTTGTTTTATACAGTGATCTATTTTCC
This sequence comes from Clinocottus analis, assembly GCF_023055335.1. Classification (NCBI taxonomy): domain Eukaryota; kingdom Metazoa; phylum Chordata; class Actinopteri; order Perciformes; family Cottidae; genus Clinocottus; species Clinocottus analis. The sequence goes on along the minus strand of NW_027176223.1, from coordinate 264,129 downwards.
ACCAGTAGATGGCATTCTGAGTATGCGACAGAAAAAGCATCCTGTTGGTCTGAAGGAACCAATAAACGCACGTCATGACGACACGAGACGTCTCCTCCATGAGCGCTGTGCGGACACATGCACGCGCCTCTTCACAGGCACGGGGACGGGCGGCGGGCCTTTGATCTGCGTGAAGCGGAAGCTCTTGTCTCCGTGTCGCTCTGTCTCCGTGTCGCTCTTGTCTCCGTGTCGCTCTGTCTCCGTGTCGCTCTGTCTCCGTGTCGCTCTGTCTCCGTGTCGCTCTGTCTCCGTGTCGCTCTTGTCTCCGTGTCGCTCTGTCTCCGTGTCGCTCTGTCTGCAGCATGTAGCACGTCGCACACGTAGAGTCGCGTCACAACAGCACGTAGCCCACGTAGCCCGCCATCATAACACGTAGCACACGTTCAAAACGAGAGCCCCGTGCGGCGTTCAATGACCCTCCTCTGCAGCGAGGCCTCGGTGATTCGCAGCATTGTGCCCAACCAATGCTCTCGTCGACCTGAGTTTCAACATACATTATATTATGAATGGATTATATGGATGTCAGCTGCGAAAAGAAGAGGCAGTGGACACATGTACAGACTGTACAGCCTTAAACCCCCACGTGAACAGCTGTGACCTCCCAGGTCAGCCGGCCGCAAAGACGCCTCCAAGGTTCCACTTTGAATTCAACTTACATTTTCTATAACCCCAAATCACAAATTACAAAAGTACCTCACAGGGCATTACAATCTGTACCTCACATCAGATATCGTCTATTTTTATATAGTAATATAAATGTGTGAAATACTGTTTTATAGTCAATTGATTTGAGTTTACCAGATTATTCCAGCCGCTCTATTATTTCCATCTACTAACATAGTCATTATCCACATTAAGGGTTGATATTTATCAACAATCTTAGTGTGTAAATATTTTATGCAAAGCCTCAACGGTCAACCCTCTGATATGTTTGTAATTTCAATATCGATGTATTTGCTCACGATACCATCCTGATGGGTCCAGAGTTGAATTTACACTTTGGGTAGTATTAATATTTTAACTCTTTCATAGTGTTCAAATCTAACACTCACAATGTTGTCTTATGACACATGAAAGTCTGAATACACAACAGGGATAAGAACACCGTTCAGGGTTTCACATTCATAAAGTTACACCGCTGAACTGCATGCTGGGTCGTCCTGTCAAACTCCATCGGACAGGATCTCACAGGACGTAAGTAAAAAAGAAAGACTGCGAAAAAACCGGATGTACAGATAACTCGGTCAGGAGTGCATTGTGTTAACTCGCTGACACGACCCCGCCCCCAGAGCCTCTTCAGCGCTGCCAGTGCTTTATTAACACCCAAAACAACACTGATCAACTCCAAATATTTTACACTGGAAAAGTAACACTACTCATTTTGCTGTGTACGCGCTGTTCATCGGGTTGTGTGGTGAACATTTCTGCTCTGAGTCTATTCGCCCCCAAAGAACTAAACATTCTCAGACCTCTGGCAGGCCGGGCGACAGGTAAAGACTTCCAACACCGCCAACATTGCATCAATCTCCTGGCAGTGAAGCGGCGGCCATAGCCAGCTGCAAACACCCGTCAGGTGTGACTCTTGTCCAACAGATTCACAGACATGCGACAGGTTCTGCTTGAGGTGAGAACACGGGTCCACGGCTCTGTCCCAGCACCCATCGTGCGTCTCAGTGGAAGCGTCAGCTTCTCCTTTACAGACATTGATGCACTAGCCAGTATTCCAGGACTGGGGGATGACAGAGAGACCTGAACCCGGGCCATGCGCAGGTCGTGGATGGCCATGGCTGATGTGAGGCGCTGCGCTGCGAGTCAGGCCTCTTTGCCTCTTTGCCCCCTGACGCCGGCGTGCGAGCAAACCGGTCGGCCACCGGCGGACCAGAAACTGCTGCCGGATTGAAGCGGCTCAGTCAGGAAAGAGAGTCCACTCCATCGGGGGACTTGGGAATGTGTCAGCCTTTAATGGTTCTCCATCCATGACGCGCAGCAGGTGACGAGCAGGTGCTCTCCGTGACTGCGCGTGGCGGCGGCATTGTTTGCTGTTCAGGTGCAGATCCAGCCGCGCGGCGGCGGCGCTCTGGTACCTTCGCCTCAGGTTAGGCTAATTTACTAAAGGACAGGTCATGTACTGAGATTTGTCTCGGCTTTGAAGAGGTTAACCCAGATCGATCCCATGTTTGTTACAGCGTGGACGTTACAGTTACATCTGATCTGAAGCCATTTCAAAACTGTAAGGTCTCATTTGTGTTCAACAATAAAGATTTACAAGCTCTGGTGTGAAACAATTATAACATAAGACAAGTGTGCTGACAATTAGTTCAACCATACATTATAATAAATCATAAATATAGCATGAATAAATATTTGAAATATATATTTTTCTTTTCTCCATTTTATTGCACACTTTACACACAAATATGTGATACAAAACTCAACTCTTTTTTTTTTACATTAAACCTTTATATGAAGTTAAAGAAGTAATATTAATAATAATGATTTTTTTTAAATAGAAGGGGCATTAATCAAATAAAATAATATTTTAAGAGTTTTTGAAGAGTTCACCATGCATTTTGGTAGTTCGTACTTTGTCTAAGTGTTTAAAGGTTTAAGAGTACTGCTTTTTATAATTCATATCAGGATCCAATGACATTGGGTTTAACTTGTAAACCGTATGTCTTTATTAGTATGTCGTCATCAGAATTCGTGTCCGCCTGTCGGATAGTCCCTGAATGCACCGTGGAGTCTGTTTTGGTCCTGAGGGGCTGTGTGCGAGCCAGCCAATCAGCTGAGGAGAAGGAGCCACGTGACCCCTCAGCCCCGCCCCGCCCGTTCCCTCGTAAAGCGGCGCGTCCCTCTTCCTTGGTTCATTCCTCCGGTGAGCCTCTACCGCCGGTCCTCTGCCGCCGGTCCCCGTTACTCCTGTTCGACGCCAGAGCGAAGCTCCACATTCTACCAACGACACAAATAAAGACAAAAGAAACAACACGCTTTTTCTTTCTTACATTCACAGAGAGAAACACACATTTCGTGCCGAATAACCGACATAAACCTTCGACTGCGACACAAGCCAAGAGGCTCCGCATCCGCCTCCTCGCTCCGTGGGGGGCGCTCAACTCAGAATATTCTATTTCTTCTCTTTAAGAAACCAACATGAAAACCAAGTTCATCAACGGGGTGTCCTCCTCCCCCACGCTGTCGCTGGGCCTCCTGGTGACCGAGAACGCGCTGCAGGTCCAGCCCGACGTCGAGGAGGACCGCAAGGAGCTGGTCCACCTCGACCAGCCGGACCTGGACACCCAGCGCAAGGCGCTGCTGTGGTGCCGAGAGTTCCTCCACGGCGCGTGGAAAAGCCTGGCCAAGGACGAGTTCCACATCACCGTCATCAGGTAGGCCGGCTCGTGGGAACAGGCCCCGTGCGCGAGGAGGCTGCCGCGGGGTGAACGGAGCCCGTGACGTGAACCGCGAGAGGCCGACCCGAGATGCTGGCGGCTGTTCCGACTGCACTGAATGCATCTTTTGTGTTTTATTAGTCACTCCACGCCGTTTGCGTCACAACACACATGTGTATTGTTATTACATGTGTTCGACCTAAACCTCTATTGTAGCTGTGACCCAGTAGAGGTTCTCTTAAAATGACAATCTCTTGACTTTTTTCCTAAAATAAGCTACTGCCTTCGTTTCTTATGAAATGACTTAATGTGGCGTGACATCTGGCCTCCAGGCCTGTGCCCACAGTGTGTGTAAGGGATTAAGGGTTTACAGGCAGTTGAGCGACGTAATGTGAGACTGTGTTGTGTTGTTCTGTGTCTGGAGGCCATGTCTCCTGGAGGCCATGTCTCCTGGAGCCCATGTCTCCTGGAGCCCATGTCTCCTGGAGGCCATGTCTCCTGGAGCCCATGTCTCCTGGAGGCCATGTCTCCTGGAGGCCATGTCTCCTGGAGCCCATGTCTCCTGGAGCCCATGTCTCCTGGAGGCCATGTCTCCTGGAGCCCATGTCTCCTGGAGGCCATGTCTCCTAGTGCCCATGTCTCCTGGAGGCCATGTCTCCTAGTGCCCTTGTCTCCTGGAGGCCATGTCTCCTGGAGGCCATGTCTCCTAGTGCCCTTGTCTCCTGGAGGCCATGTCTCCTGGAGGCCATGTCTCCTGGAGGCCATGTCTCCTGGAGGCCATGTCTCCTAGTGCCCTTGTCTCCTGGAGGCCATGTCTCCTGGAGGCCATGTCTACATGTAACATGTACCATGTGCCCCCACAGGGGCGGTCTGAGCAACAAGCTCTTCCTGTGCAGCCTCCCCGACAGCCTGGCCTGTGTTGGGGACGAGCCGCGGAGCGTCCTGCTGCGCCTCTACGGGGCCATCCTGCAGGTGGGAGCCGCATCTCTTATCTCTTGTTTGCACGCTGTTGTTTTACTGCAGAGACAGAGCTACAAGTAAGCCAGACTCTTCTCCAGGATGTCCTAGGAACCACGTTCCCTCAGCAGCTCGCAGATATTAGTCCTGTTACAGTTTAGCTGTGTGAAAAGAAGAAGGGACAGGAGAAGATAAGTGCTGCTCCCGACCACGTCACAGTTGTAAAGCGTGTCCGGTTCATTTCCTGTCGCCGGTGTATGTTGGAGGCTGACAGGAAGTGAACATGGACGCCGGCAGTTTGCCGAGCACTGCGATTGTGTTGAAAAGGCCACGCACAAACAGCAGACTCATTTATTTGACTTCCTGTAAAAAGGTTGGACTTTTAACTGTTACTGGTTGTAACTGGGGTCAAAGGTCAATATGAGCTGATAATCACAAACAAACAACCAGATAAACATACTACTGTCTGATGTGACCCTGTCGCCCCCAGAGCTTGTTGTGTGTGTGCGTGTGTCTGCAGCTCATATGCTTGTGTGTGTATGTGTGTGTGCGCGCGTGTTAGCCATTGTTGTACATGATGATGTACCCCCATGGCTGTACATGCATGTGTTCTTTGCCGTAGGCTTCCCAAAGGAGCGTGCCCTCCTGGGTACTCTTGTTCCCAGGTGAACCCACCAAAAAACACGGTACAGTATGAGATCCCTGAAATCTCAGCCTAATACAAAGACGTAACACACACTGACTCATGCAGCACGACACCCGGCTGGGACGACACATGAAGGGAACAACGCCAGCGCCCAAACACCTCCTGTCTGTCTCCTTTCTTCCCTAAAGACGCCGGCTCGTGACTCCCAAGAGAAGTTAGCTGGATATTCTTTTTTTAAGGGTGACTCGCCACCTTTTTCACTGAATAAAAAAAACAGTGTTGAGAAAAGTCAAGCGTGTGCAGTTTGGCGGGTTGTTGCTTCACAAAAGCAGAAAGACACTGCATGTCGGTGTTGATCCCAGCACTAAATGTGTAAGAACGACAGAGATAAAACTCTTCAGCACCTCTGATGTCATGCTGAGTGACGGGAGGTCATAGGCTTCAGAGCGAAGCGGCACATGCTAATCTCATGCACGCCGTTAGCTTTGGCGAGAGACGCCGTCCTGCTGCTTCCTCCGCCTGACGTTTGCCCAATGACTCCTGCATTAAGTATTAACTAAAAGCGGCGCAATAAAAGCCGACGGCAGCTTTTATTGCCGGGACGCCTGAGGGAGAGCCACCGCGCTGCGACCTTCACCAAGGTAACCGCAGCCGCCTCCATCAGGACGGCCGCCTCTCAGGAATGATCTGTCTCACCTGAAGAGCTAACAGGATGCAGCAGCTCTGTCACAGAGCACCGCTGCTCGTGATCAAACAAAGCCCAACTGCACTGGACGCCCCGTTTCTCAGCAATGAAGATATGTGCGTAGCATGTGGGATAATTGTAGTTATAAATAAATAGATCTTTTTTTACCCCGGCTATAATAGACCCTTTTACAGCCGACGCCATAAAAAAGGTACGTTAGCATTCTGGCAACAGAAGTTCTTCCTCCCGGCATCAGGCGAGCTTTAAGCGTCGACTCCGTCGCCAACATCACGCGCTGATGTTCATGTTCACTTGATCCAGTTCAGTTCTGCAGAACTCAAGGCTGCAGGTCCACGAGCCGCCGCGCCTGAACGAAGTCAAGGGTTGGAAACGGTAATGAGCACGTTTGAAGTTGGTGAAGGACACCATGTTCTGTTGCCTCGACTCGTAATGACTCGACCTGTAGCTCGTAATGACTCGACTTGTAGCTCGTAATGACTCGACTTGTAGCTCGTAATGACTCGACTTGTAGCTCGTAATGACTCGACTTGTAGCTCGTAATGACTCGACTTGTAGCTCGTAATGACTCGTTGTAATGACTCCACTTGTAACTCGTAATGACTCGACTTGTAGCTCGTAATGACTCGTCGTAATGACTCGACTTGTAGCTCGTAATGACTCGTTGTAATGACTCGACTTGTAGCTCGTAATGACTCGTAATGACTCGACTTCTAGCTCGTAATGACTCAACTTCTAGCTCGTAATGACTCAACTTGTAGCTTGTAATGACTTGACTTGTAGCTTGTGATGACTCGACTTGTAGCTCGTAATGACTCGACTTGTAGCTCGTAATGACTCGACTTGTAGCTTGTAATGACTTGACTTGTAGCTCGTAATGACTCGACTTGTAGCTCGTAATGACTCGACTTGTAGCTCGTAATGACTCAACTTGTAGCTTGTAATGACTCGACTTGTAGCTCGTAATGACTCGACTTGTAGCTCGTAATGACTCGACTTGTAGCTCGTAATGACTCGACTTGTAGCTCGTAATGACTCGTTGTAATGACTCGACTTGTAGCTCGTAATGGCTCGACTTGTAGCTCGTAATGACTCGACTTGTAGCTCGTAATGACTCGTAATGATTGAACTTGTAGCTCGTAATGACTCGACTTGTAGCTCGTAATGACTCGTTGTAATGACTCGACTTCTAGCTCGTAATGACTTGTAGCTTGTAATGACTCGTAATGGCTCGACTTGTAACTCATAATGACTCGTCGTAATGACTTGTAGTTCGTAATGACTCGACTTGTAGCTCGTAATGACTCGTCGTAATGACTCGACTTGGCTCTCTCTGGCGTAAGGTTTCACGGTGGGCTGCATGTTCAGGTTCTCCGTATTGGTTCTGTGTCGGTAACGCCGTCGTCTCTGCAGGTTAATGTCTCGTAGCTCAACAAGCTAGCGCGCGCCGCCGCCCTTCCTTTGCCAGACTGCGTGCGCACACCTGCGATGGTCTTCGGCGTGTAAAAGGGTCTACCCTCAGTCCAGCCAGCTGCAGCTTTAAGGCTGCAGGACAGCGCTCTACCTGCCTCGCGCTCTCTGACCGCCACCCCGCTCTGTCGCCACGAGAAGGGAGTCAGGCCGGCTACTAGTCCAACCGGCCCCAACGCCCGCTGCTGCTGACACCGCAGGCCTGGTTAGGTTTGGATGTTGACCGTTCATGACGGCTTCACATGTACGCGTGCTCACAGAAGTTCTTTCCTGTTTCTTTTGTTGATAGATGTCCTGTAATAAAGGGGACTCCCGAACCGCAAACAAAGAAAACCCTTTCCAAGTAAGTACCTGATGAAGGGCGTGTTGCCCAGTGATGTGTGGAACCAGTCCTCTGCTCTTTACCTGTGTAGCTCTGTCTCAGCTCTGCTCTTTACCTGTGTAGCTCTGTCTCAGCTCTGCTCTTTACCTGTGTAGCTCTGTCTCAGCTCTGCTCTTTACCTGTGTAGCTCTGTCTCAGCTCTGCTCTTTACCTGTGTAGCTCTGTCTCAGCTCTGCTCTTTACCTGTGTAGCTCTGTCTCAGCTCTGCTCTTTACCTGTGTAGCTCTGTCTCAGCTCTGCTCTTTACCTGTGTAGCTCTGTCTCAGCTCTGCTCTTTACCTGTGTAGCTCTGTCTCAGCTCTGCTCTTTACCTGTGTAGCTCTGTCTCAGCTCTGCTCTTTACCTGTGTAGCTCTGTCTCAGCTCTGCTCTTTACCTGAGTAGCTCTGTCTCAGCTCTGCTCTTTACCTGAGTAGCTCTGTCTCAGCTCTGCTCTTTACCTGTGTAGCTCTGTCTCAGGTTCCTTCCTGCTCTCTCAGTCCTCTGACCTCCTGGTTTCTAACACCTGTTTCCACTCAGTGTGTCCCAGCAGAGCTCGGCTGGAGGAACTGGTTGTTCTGATTTCATTCAGCGGGGAGTTTCTGTAGAGAAACCTGAGTGTGAGCCTCTGGAGGCAGCAGCAGAGGGTTGACGCTCTGGTGAGTTGCTCTTCCATAACGCTGCTGCTTTCAGACTGAGGAAAGCAAACGCTTAACTTTGTCTGTTTGCTTCTGAGCTTCTCCTGAAGTCACAATTTGCATATTTAAAGACATAAAACGTATGAAACCAAAAGCACTTGTCTTAATGTCAGTAATGAACCGGGGGTTCAGGGTGACGTCTGCACTCATATCAATCATTTTTGGACATTTTGTTTTGCTTCATGGAGCCATACAAAGATAAAGCCCTCTCGGTAAACCCTTTGACTGTAACAAGAAACGACCTTATTGAATGTTCCAACTGTAGATTTGTTGGGGAATGAATGAAAATATGAGTCCCTAAAATGGTCTTAATTAAAGAAATGTCAAGGCGGGAGAAGGCTAAATGAGCAGAGACGGTTTAAAGGAAATGTAGAGCAACATGAGCGGGTTCAGAGAGGCCGGCAGCCTGAAGCCCCTCCCCCCCTTCCCCCCACCCCGTGACCTAGAAATCCTGCGCCGCGTCACCACGACCTCTGACCTCGCTCCACACGGCTGAGTCACAGCGCCCGTCATGTGATAGCGGTGAGGTCATCAGTTATCTTCCCTTGTGAGTCCAGCGTGGAGGCGACAGCCGGGCAGAGTCTGGGTCTGCAAAGTAAATCCCTCAGGATTATACAGGCCGTCGCTATAATCCCTGCAGGGCTTCACACGTCTCAGCAGCACGGTGCATGTCACATATACTTTACATGTGAATTCTTAAGAAGTAGTCGGCTCGTGTTACTCCTAATACCCATTGTCAGCGCTTATCGCCAAGATGGCGGTCAGAGGTGTGGCGTGACAGAGTGTGTTTACTCAAGGTGTTATCGCTCTGGCAGAAGTTCACCTGGGACCTAAACCAGTGGTACCGGTTGGTCTTGGTTCAGATGAAACCACACACCGTCCAGGTTTATTGACACAGCAGCAGATCAGCATGTTGACAGGTCACCTGCTGCGTGACGTGGACCTGTGTCGATGTTCAGATTCATTTAAAAAGTGTGTGTAGCTGTGGGAACTCCCTCTATCTGACTGGACAGAGATTGAGGGGCTTTTTCAGTGTTTAATAAGAATGTGACAGCTCTTCTGAGCTTCTGCTGATGATTAACTTTCTGAACGACTTGTCAGCCAAACAGAGCGCTGAAACAAACACACGGCTTCTAAACGAGGTCAGAGGAAATGAAACGCCAGTGGAGGGCCGGCCGTCTGCCGGCCGGTCGATACGAGACCGCTAGTGGACCAGCGACAGGCCGACGCCCACGTGACGATTAAAAGATAGCAGTGTTAGACAGAAGCATGGACTCTACTGGACTCTACTGGACTCTACTGGACTCGACTGGTCCGTTGGGAAGCTTTGAGTTCGGCCACGTCGCGTCCGTCGCCATCTTGAATGTTGTTCCAGTTGAATTGTGTTACTCTTGGTGTTCCCCATCTTCTGTCCCTGCAACAGAGCAGTCAACAGGGTTCTGTCTTCTCCGGTACTTCTGATCGTTCTGGATCAAAGGGACTGTGCTGACGGGTCTCTAAGACCCAGACTGAAGTCTTTGGTTGCAGCTGGGGTTGGGCAATAATACAATATGTTTGGCAAATTCAGAAAACGGTTTCATTTGACTCCTTGTATTGCCCAGCTGCAGTTGCAGCAATGTTCTTCATCATTTTCCTCTGAGACGTCAGCTGGACATTAGATAACACGCTTTCAATGATGAGCTGTGAGCAGGAACTCGATACCTGCGTCTCCCAGAGTCAGAGGTCAGCATGCAGCGTCTCGGCAGGCGGTGCAGTCAGGTGTTGTTTTGAGGAATGTGACATCTCGGAGGCAGCATTGTTTGCTGGAGCTGACTTCCTGCTGGACGCTCGGCGTGAAGCACATTCCCTGGCTGGATGCCAAGGACTCCAGAGCTCAGAGCCAAGTCTCTGCAGCGACTATCTGAAGGTCTTTCACTGACGAGTTCAGATATGAAATGTTACACCTACACTTATGTTCAAAAGTTTGATTCACCTAGAAATGTCCTTATTTTTCAAAGAGAAGCACAGTTTATAATGAAGAGGACATGAAATGACTCATAAATCCACTCTCTACATTGTTAATGTGGTAAAAGACTATTCCAGGTGTAAACGTCTGGTTCTTAAAGAAATATCTACATCGTGTATCGAGGCCCATTTCCAGCATCAGTCCAGTGTTCTGATGGTACATTGTGTTTGATCATCGCCTTGAAAACCCTTGGGAACCCTTTTGAAACCTTGTGCAGTGATGCTACACAGCTGAACACGGCTCTGCTGGTGAGAGAAGCTATAAAACTGTTTGAGCTGGTTGAGCCTTTCCTGGAGGAAGTCAAGTCAAAACATGAGTAGAAATATAAAGTGTTCCGCCTGCTAGCTGCCTGCTAGCTGCCCGCCAGCTGCCCGCCAGCTGCCCGCCAGCTGCCCGCCAGCTGCCCGCCAGCTGCCCGCCAGCTGCCCGCCAGCTGCCCGCCAGCTGCCCGCCAGCTGCCCGCCAGCTGCCCGCCAGCTGCCCGCCAGCTGCCCGCCAGCTGCCCGCTAGCTGGTATTAAGAAGCCGCCATCATTTACGACGGTTTCCCTTTGAATCCCTCAACTCCTCATTGCAGCTCTGACCCGAGACATGCTGTGAAGACTCAGCTCACCCCAGCAGAGTTTGTTTCCCACAGTCTGAATCGTCTGCTCAGGAGCTGCTGAGCAGCCCGGCCTTCTGCCTCGCCACACAAAGCAGTGAAGCAGTGAGGAGCCAGCACACATGCATTGTGTGGGGCTCTGGGTCATGTTGTGTAGAGCAGGTTTTTACCCAGACAACCCCGAGCCCCTGCTGGGCTCCAAGATACGCGTTGAGAGACCTTTGTGTGTCTGAGATCAACGGAGAACAGGTTTTCCCTGTTCTTCAGCTTCCACTGGGACTGGTTGCTCTGAGCGGGTCAACTCCTCCTGGAGCCTGAGTCCAGCTCTCCTCACCGCTCTGATGTCACATCCTGAGAACATGGACCTCAGCGGTCCTCCTCTTTCAGACCCACCTAAGCTCTCCTCACCGCTCTGATGTCACATCCTGAGAACATGGACCTCAGCGGTCCTCCTCTTTCAGACCCACCTAAGCTCTCCTCACCGCTCTGATGTCACATCCTGAGAACATGGACCTCAGCGGTCCTCCTCTTTCAGACCCACCTAAGCTCTCCTCACCGCTCTGATGTCACATCCTGAGAACATGGACCTCAGCGGTCCTCCTCTTTCAGACCCACCCATCCTCACTCAGTTCATCTTGTACAGCCCAAATGCACAAATACAAGGTTTGCCTCTGAGGGCTTTACAACCTGTACTGATGGCAAGTAGTATACACATGGTACACCTAATGAGCAGTATACACATGGTGCACCTAATGAGCAGTATACACATGGTACACCTAATGAGCAGTATACACATGGTACACCTAATGAGTAGTGTACACATGGTACACCTAATGAGTAGTGTACACATGGTACATCTAATGAGTAGTGTACACATGGTACACCTAATGAGTAGTGTACACATGGTACATCTAATGAGTAGTGTACACATGGTACACCTAATGAGCAGTATACACATGGTATGTCTAATGAGCAGTATACACATGGTACGTCTAATGAGCAGTATACACATGGTACGTCTAATGAGCAGTATACACACGGTACACCTAATGAGCAGTATACACATGGTACATCTAATGAGCAGTATACTCATGGTACACCTAATGAGCAGTATACTCATGGTACGTCTAATGAGCAGTATACACATGGTACACCTAATGGCCAGTATACACACAGTACATATAATGAGTAGTATACACATGGTATAATGAGTAGTGTACACATGGTATGTCTAATGAGTAGTATACACATGGTACATCTAACGAGTAGTGTACACATGGTACATCTAATGAGTAGTGTACACATGGTACATCTAATGAGTAGTATACACATGGTACATCTAATGAGTAGTATACACAAGGTACATCTAATGAGTAGTGTACACATGGTATGTCTAATGAGTAGTGTACACATGGTACATCTAATGAGTAGTGTACACATGGTACATCTAATGAGTAGTATACACAAGGTACATCTAATGAGTAGTGTACACATGGTATGTCTAATGAGTAGTGTACACATGGTACGTCTAATGAGTAGTATACACATGGTACATCTAATGAGTAGTGTACACATGGTACATCTAATGAGTAGTGTACACATGGTACATCTAATGAGTAGTGTACACATGGTACATCTAATGAGTAGTGTACACATGGTACATCTAATGAGTAGTGTACACATGGTACATCTAATGAGTAGTGTACACATGGTACATCTAATGAGTAGTATACACATGGTACATCTAATGAGTAGTGTACACATGGTACATCTAATGAGTAGTGTACACATGGTACATCTAATGAGTAGTGTACACATGGTACATATAGTTTGACTGAAGCTCCTTCCTAACAGGACAAGACTTTGTTTTATTGTGATTGTTGTTCAGGTTCTGATTCTTTAGGTCCTAATCTTTCCATAAAGGTCTTATTGACGCTCCAGGAGGCTTTTCTGGTGAATCTGGCTCATATCATGCTGGATGTTCATAGTTATGATCAAAATATCTTTTAAAAGTGATTTCTTTGCAGATATACATGTTTTTCCCAAGACTTTGCTGAACAAATACATACAATAAACACAAGTATTGTAATATTTTGGGCTTCTTACGACGACTCAACCAGGGAAACACTCAAACTGTGAGAGGAGGCCTGGAGACAAACTGGTTCCACAGGCTACCAGGCTGGAGCTGGTCATCGGTCAGATTCCACACAGTTCAGTGTCGACCAGAGTTAACGTGAACGAGCTCTGTTACTGGACACACCTGTTTCTCTCTTTACTGTTTCGTCTTTGTCTCGTTTCTTTCTGTTCTTCTTGCGTTTCACAGCTGATGGGTAGCGCTGTGAATGTTTCTCTTCCTGTGTGTCGTCAGGGTGCCGAGGCCATGGTGTTGGAGAGTGTGATGTTCGCCATTTTGGCGGAGAGGGAGCTGGGCCCTAAACTCTACGGCATCTTCCCTCAGGGCCGCCTGGAGCAGTACGTCCCAGTGAGTCACCTCTATGTTTACTCCATGACATGCATCCTGAATGACTGATTACATTTCATTTTCATTGTTCCATTTCAAAAAGAAGGGTTTGGACGTGCTAAAGTATTATCGATATGCAAATAACACCCATCCTCGTTACTGTAGTTCATGTGTTCACACACACACACACACACACACACACACACACACACACACTGGAGGCAGAAGCATGGCGTATTGTATGACACAGAACTGGTTTCTGTTCGTGGTCATTACTAAAATGTCGATTCATCGCCTCCATGTTCATTTTATTTTGGTTAGTGGTGCACCGTCTAGTGTCAATTTTGCTCTTCAATTTTGATGAGCTCCGACTCTAAAAACCCCTGAAACCACACAGCCACACACACCTGGCGGCACGGCGTGGAATTGCAGAGCGACGCGGTCCCTCGACGCAGAACTTTAAATGCTCAACGACGGCGTCACGTGGACGGCGTCACGTGGACGGCGTCACGTGGACGGCGTCACGTGGACGGCGTCACGTGGACGGCGTCACGTGGACGGCGTCACGTGGACGGCGTCACGTGGACGGCGTCACGTGGACGGTGCAGGTACGGCGGCCATGTGACGCAGAAGCATGAACTTAGCTTGACCCTTGTCCCCGTTCACAGAGCCGTAAGCTGGACACCTGGGAGCTGAGCGACCCGAGCATCTCAGCAGAGGTGGCAGAGAAGATGGCCCAGTTCCACGCCATGAGGATGCCCTTCAACAAGGAGCCCAAGTGGCTGTTTGGAACCATGAACAAGTGAGTCACTGAAGTCTGGAGCTCGTCCTGTCCCACAGCTCGTCCTGTCCCACAGCTCGTCCTGTCCCACAGCTAGTCTTGTCCCACAGCTAGTCCTGTCCCAGAGCTCGTCCTGTCCCACAGCTCGTCCTGTCCCACAGCTCGTCCTGTCCCACAGCTAGTCTTGTCCCACAGCTAGTCTTGTCCCAGAGCTCGTCTTGTCCCAGAGCTCGTCTTGTCCCAGAGCTCGTCTTGTCCCACAGCTCGTCCTGTCCCACAGCTCGTCCTGTCCGGCCCTCAACCCATCAGGGTGAAACTCTCTGAGAGTCCACACGAGGCGCCGTTTCTTGAGAGAGGAACAAGTTCTCTCGAGAGAGGAACAAGTTCTCTCGAGACAGAACAGTTTTTAGAGAGAGGGGAACAGTTTTTAGAGAGAGGGGAACAGTTTTTAGAGAGAAGGGAACAGTTTCTAGAGGGAGGGGAACAGTTTCTAGAGGGAGGGGAACAGTTTCTAGAGGGAGGGGAACAGTTTCTAGAGGGAGGGGAACAGTTTCTAGAGGGAGGGGAACAGTTTCTAGAGGGAGGGGAACAGTTTCTAGAGAGGGGAACGGGTTTGAACAGTTCAGGTTAGCGAGTGATTACTCATCGTCTTATCTTCTCATGTGCTGCTGTTGTGATTACCTTAAGTTTGTTTGTTGTTTGTCTGTGAGGTTTACATTGCACAACGTTTACCAGCATGTGGGGATGAAGTCCATTGTCCACTTCTATGGATTCATAGTTTACAGATTATGTATTGCGTTGTTAATCATTGGTAACATGACTCATGTGAAATCCCTGTGACTGACTTAGTACATTTCCATGACACCAAAGAGAGGAATCAGAAACGTAACATGTATTCGTTCATCTGCACACACACACACACACACACACACACACACACACACACACACACCACTTCTTTTACTCTTACTCTTTTATTGATACTACCACTACTCCTTTTTGTAAAATATGATTATTTGATGAAACTATTTTGTGTTGCTTTACAATCAGTAGTCAACACATGAGAGTAAGTGCTTGTATTCGTAGAAGAGGTCATCATGAGGTCACCATGAGGTCATCATGAGGTCATCATGAGCTCATCACGTGGGGTCACAGTTGTGATCACTGATTCACGTTGACTTTTAAATGTATATGCAGAACGTTTTGACTTTCATATGATCCTGATCTCACAGCGTGTCACTTCACCAGATGTTTTCTCGGGAAAGGGAAAGTTAAAGTGTGTGTGTGTGTGTGTGTGTGTGTGTGTGTGTGTGTGTGTGTGTGTGTGTGTGTGCCGTCAACAGATACCTGAGCCAAGTCATGAGGCTGAACTTCACCAGAGAGTCTCACCTGCGGCGCTTCAACCGCCTGCTGGGCCACAACCTGCCCAAGGAGCTGGACATGCTCAAGTACGTTCCCACTGCGTCCACTGAGAGAACATCACTGGACTTCATGAACTTCTTGGGACCTGAACATAACCCCGCGCGCCTCGTCCAACCCCGAGCCTTAAAGTCCTGAAGTCGAATGTATTGTAACCGGACGCTACGGAGGACACAGACGTTAAGCTGCGTTCACAGAAGACACGCTGTGAATGTTCACGACACGTTACTCGTTTACTTGCTCGACAGTAAGCTGCGTTCACGCTGAAAGTGTTGTGAATGTTCCTCGCTCTTGAAAGAGGGCGTGGCTTATCTCCGTAAAACTAGTCAGTGTTTCCTCCATCCACCATTAAAATAGCCTTTAGTTCTGCTTTATACTTGTTGTGTAACTTCCACATAGTGGAAACTTAAACTCCAGGGTGTCCGGGTTCATCATCTCATCCGTAGCATGACGCTGCTATCACAGTTCTTCAGGCAGCAGTTTGATAGCAGCGGTGGGGGCGGAGCTTCTCAACGCTGAACTTTGCGTCGTGCATCAGCTTTGCATGTAAGGTACTAGCGTGTTACATCCACACTGCTGCATTAGGGCAGGTCTCCGCTGCTCTGCTTGGCTTTTGTCCAGGAGATCAGGCGTCTCTCCCCACGGCCTCTCAAGGCTCTGCTGGTGGGCGGAGCCTCCCCCTGCTGGTGGGCGGAGCCTCCCCCTCAGGCCCTGACGGTGTGTTACAGGATGTTCCGACAGGAGGAGAGTTCTCAACACGCTGGCCGCATCATGAAGATCCAACGTTACGCCGGTGTTGCTTTTTCACGTTGAACTCAACACGATGTCGCACCATTTTGGTATTTCAGATGCCACACCGGCGTGACGGGAGCAGAATGGGCGTGACGATCACCACAGCGCTGCTATTGTGTCGTGGAACTTGTGTTCCAGACAGCAATGGCTGGTGAACCGAGGGCCGAGGGGCTTTTTGGAGTGTAGGGAGCTCCTGAACCCGGTTGTCTCCTCAGTTTGCTCACATTCTTGGTTGCTGTTGGTTAGTTGCTTACTGCTGCTCGTTGTCCAACACTGCAGTTCCTCTCATGGCCACTTGAGGCGAGCTCCAACAGCGAGTCACTTCTTGTTGCATGTCGTAACAAAATGTAGGTAAAATGCATAATGTTTACATGGGGTACAATTCTTTATATTACTAATATTAACGCTTAACGTTTGCGTAATTGTTGACGTGGGCTTTTAGTGACGGGTAGTGGTCGCCTCAAGTCGCTAGCTGCTAGCTGCTAGCTGGCCGCCTTCGGCCCACCAGCAATGAACCTCTTTGCCTGTTTTGAGAGTGTCGTGATTTTCCAAGAAGCCGCCTGCCTCAGAAACCTAGAGGTGACTATATGTCCAAATAACAAAACACCGAAACAACAAAACGCGCCCGCTGTCCCGTCGTGCCGCTGTCCCTTTCACACCAACGCTCGGCTCCATGACATTCCACAACAGCGAGGAGGAATGTCACATCCCTCCCACACAGAGAGGATAACAAGTGACACGTGTAGGAAAGTTTCCAAACATGGTGTTGTACAACATTTACAGAATGTGTTCCCGTATGCCACACGGACGCTGACACAACTTGCATTTCAAAAGGAAGGAATGTCAGCAAGTTTCCATACAGCTTCAAACGCTCTCACTGATCCTCCTCCTCGTGTGTTCAGGTCTCTTCTGGAGGCCACGCGCTCCCCCGTCGTCTTCTGCCACAACGACTGTCAGGAAGGTAAAACATGGACGCCGGCGGCCTGCATCTGCTGCACATTAGCATCTGCTGCACATTAGCATCTGCTGCACATTAGCATCTGCTGCACATTAGCTTCTCTCAATAAAAACTAACTTTGTACGTGCGTCACTTCCAGGGAACATCCTGTTGCTGAAGGGCCGCCAGAGCTCAGACAAACAGCAGCTGATGCTCATTGACTTTGAGTACAGCAGCTACAACTACAGGTGAGTCAGCCACCACCGTAGCACAGGTAGCCACTGTAGCACACAGGTAGCCACTGTAGCACACAGGTAACCACTGTAGCACAGGTAACCACTGTAGCACAGGTAGCCACTGTAGCACAGGTAGCCACTGTAGCACACAGGTAACCACTGTAGCACACAGGTATCCACTGTAGCACACAGGTAGCCACTGTAGCACAGGTAGCCACTGTAGCACACAGGTAGCCACTGTAGCACACAGGTTACTACTGTAGCACACAGGTAATTACTGTAGCACAGGTTACCTCTGTAGCACACAGGTTACGACTGTAGCACACAGGTTACGACTGTAGCACACAAGTTACGACTGTAGCACACAGGTTACTACTGTAGCACACAGGTAATTACTGTAGCACAGGTTATTACTGTAGCACAGGTTACTACTGTAGCACACAGGTAATTACTGTAGCACACAGGTAATTACTGTAGCACACAGGTTACTACTGTAGCACACAGGTTACTACTGTAGCCCACAGGTAACTACTGTAGCACACAGGTTACTACTGTAGCACACAGGTTACTACTGTAGCACACAGGTTACTACTGTAGCACACTGGTAATTACTGTAGCACACTGGTAATTACTGTAGCACACAGGTTACTACTGTAGCACACAGGTAATTACTGTAGCACACAGGTAATTACTGTAGCACACAGTTAATTACTGTAGCACACAGTTAATTACTGTAGCACACAGGTTACTACTGTAGCACACAGGTTACTACTGTAGCACACAGGTTACTACTGTAGCACACAGGTAATTACCGTAGCACAGGTTACTACTGTAGCACAGGTTACTACTGTAGCACACAGGTAATTACTGTAGCACACAGGTAATTACTGTAGCACACAGGTTACTACTGTAGCACACAGGTTACTACTGTAGCACACAGGTAACTACTGTAGCACACAGGTTACTACTGTAGCACACAGGTTACTACTGTAGCACACTGGTAATTACTGTAGCACACTGGTAATTACTGTAGCACACAGGTAATTACTGTAGCACACAGGTAATTACTGTAGCACACAGTTAATTACTGTAGCACACAGGTTACTACTGTAGCACACAGGTTACTACTGTAGCACACAGGTAATTACTGTAGCACACAGGTTACTACTGTAGCACACAGGTTACTACTGTAGCACACAGGTAACTACTGTAGCACACAGGTAATTACTGTAGCACACAGGTAATTACTGTAGCACACAGGTAACTACTGTAGCACACAGGTAACTACTGTAGCACACAGGTTACTACTGTAGCACACAGGTAACTACTGTAGCACACAGGTTACTACTGTAGCACACAGGTTACTACTGTAGCACACAGGTTACTACTGTAGCACACAGGTTACTACTGCAGCACACTGAACCTACAGGAGGGAGAGTTGACTGTCGAGTGTCACACGAGGTTCCTGGCAGTCGGCTCGGGGCCAGCACTGCGTTGTTGAAGGTGATCCTGAGGTCTTGGGTGTGGAGCCTTTTCCTGGAAGGAAACGCAGTTCAGTCTGGTCAGGGTTGATGTTCAGGTGGTGTGTGGACATCCACTGAGAGATGTCGGTCAGACAGCAGAGATTCACTCTGGTGTCCCTGTTTCTGATCAGGGAAATGAGAGGATCAGTTGGGTGTCATCAGCATAGCTATGGTAGGAGCCCTGAGGGACCCCAGTAGTGATAGGACCCAGGACGGAGCCCTGAGGGACCCCAGTAGTGAGAGGACCCAGGACGGAGCCCTGAGGGACCCCAGTAGTGAGAGGACCCAGGACACAGCCCTGAGGGACCCCAGTAGTGAGGGGACCCAGGACGGAGCCCTGAGGGACCCCAGTAGTGAGAGGACCCAGGACGGAGCCCTGAGGGACCCCAGTAGTGAGAGGACCCAGGACGGAGCCCTGAGGGACCCCAGTAGTGAGAGGACCCAGGACGGAGCCCTGAGGGACCCCAGTAGTGAGAGGACCCAGGACGGAGCCCTGAGGAACCCCAGTAGTGAGAGGACCCAGGACGGAGCCCTGAGGGACCCCAGTAGTGAGAGGACCCAGGACGGAGCCCTGAGGGACCCCAGTAGTGAGAGGACCCAGGACACAGCCCTGGGGGACCCCAGTAGTGAGAGGACCCAGGACAGAGCCCTATGGGACCCCAGTAGTGAGAGGACCCATGACAGAGCCCTGAGGGACCCCTGAGGGACCCCAGTAGTGAGAGGACCCAGGACGGAGCCCTATGGGATCCCAGTAGTGAGAGGACCCATGACAGACCCCTGAGGGACCCCGCAGAGCCCTGAGGGACCCCAGTAGTGAGAGGACCCAGGACAGAGCCCTGAGGGACCCCAGTAGTGAGAGGACCCAGGACAGAGCCCTGAGGGACCCCAGTAGTGAGAGGACCCAGGACAGAGCCCTGAGGGACCCCACAGAGCCCTGAGGGACCCCAGTAGTGAGAGGACAAGGTTCAGACACAGATCCTTTCCAGGTTACCCAGAAAGTGTGACGGTGGAGGTATGATGAGAAGAGGGAGAGTGCAGTGCCTGAGATACTGAGATATTATGACCAGTCATAAAGAAATAAGATACTAGTTTTCGTCCTTTCATGGAACTTCATAATTGTTTTATTCTTTAAGAAATATTTTTTAAGAACCGCATCCTGGTTTGACTTTTCTTGATTCTGGTTGTTTGGAGAAAGAGAATCCTGTGAAGAGGTCAAAGCGTTGCTCTCAGCAGCGGTTGCTCTCAGCAGCGGTTGCTCTCAGCAGCGGTTGCTCTCAGCAGCGGTTGCTCTTCACGTTGCTGCTGGTGAGGCGTCGGCAGACTGAACCGATCCGAGGCGACGCCCTTTAATCCTGGGAGAGTTGCTCAGAGGCTTGTGACCCAAAAACAAAATTTGACTTAAAGAATAAAAGACTGTCGGCTCTTTTATTCTTTATGAGCACATAGAGCGAGCTTTATTTATTTTGTATCGCCCCAAATTACAAATATCCTCTGAGGCTTTACCGTCTGTACGACGTCCTCACACCAACCTCCTTTCCTTAAGTCCTCCTCACTGTCTGATTCACATCTCTCCCCATGTGAGTCTTCAGGGGAAAGTCTGCTTGGCTCAAGGGCTTCGCGTAACCAGAAGTCCCAACATCACCTTTCACATTATTGATTTAATTCACACAATTTATTCATGTCATTAATCCTTCAATCATGATTGATCCGTTCTCTATAAAAGAGTTTAATGTCTGATGCTTCAATCTTCTGCTCCTCCTCGTCCTCTTGCCAATGTCTTGAGAGAGACTCAATACTTTGCCAGAGAAGAAGCTCCATGAGGGAAAGGAATGCAGCCCAGGGTTTCTGTGTTTCATTCTTCACGTCCCTCTGTTGGTGCCTTCACTGCAGCGGTTATGGAAGTGAGAAGGCCAGTAGGAACAGACGTGTCCAGGCCTGTGGGGTCACCGTCGGGGTTTCCTCTCTGACTCGCATCCAGCAGTCGCTAGATCACAAGGGAAGGGAACAATGGCATCGCTCTTGAGGGAGCGCTTGTTTTCATCAACCTTGGACGGACTTCAGATGTGAATTCCTCAGCCGTTAAATGATGGGAAACGCTTTGGAACACGCTGGCCTTGGATCAGTTGATCTCAGAGGAACAACCCTCCCCCTGTGACACTGATAAGTCTGCTCATATGTAAAGGAACCATCCACGCAAACCGAGCATGTGCCATCACGTATGTGCAGGGAGAACATGCATACCGAGCATATCCCATCATGTATGTGCAGGGAGAACATGCATACCGAGCATGTGCCATCACGTATGTGCAGGGAGAACATGCATACCGAGCATGTGCCATCACGTATGTGTAGGGAGAACACGCATACCGTGTGTTTTTTTGTTTTTTTTTCTCATTGGCTGATTGGTATCGGACGAGGTTGCTGGACTCCCTGGCAGCAGTGGGAGGGATGTGGTCTTGATAGCAGTGTGGGAACCTTGGTGCTAGAATCCCAGATGGTTACTGAAATGCCTCAAACAGTTGCTCATAGGGAAAGAGGGGCGGCAGCATTGAGTGATTTCTTGACGATGATCATTCCTACCCTATTTTTCACTTAGTTACTTTTTACTTCCTTACTCAAACTTAGTTTGATGGTGACACACCTGCACAGTCTGTAGTGTTAATGGCAATGTGCTCTGCCACATCAGCTGTTCAGCCCCTAAAACAAAGGGCTTCAGGGCAGTTGACTGGGAGTCACAAAGGGAAAAACACATACCATGTGAGTGAAGCGTCCACGCCAGGAGGAGCTCAGCAGCACAGCCGGGGTCGCCAAGTCTGAAGGCAAAGACGTCATCGGTGTCTCTCTGACCTTGCAGGGGCTTCGATATCGGCAACCACTTCTGTGAATGGATGTACGACTACAGCTGTGAGGAGTTCCCCTTCTTCAAAGTGAACGCTCAGGCCTACCCCTCCAAGGCCCAGCAGGTGTGTACACCCTCCCTCCCCTCTTCCCCTCTCCTCCCCCCATCCTCACCCTCTCCTCACCCCCTCCTCCCACTGCGTCTCGAGGTGCTCGCTTGCCACCGCTACTCACGCGTCGTGTCTCATACACAGCTGCACTTCATCGAAAGCTACTTGCGCAACGCCGACCAAGGGTTCGACAACCTGAGCAGAGAGGACCAGATGAAGCTGAAGGAGGAGCTGCACGTGGAGGTCAACAGGTGAGCTCAGACAGGTGAACCGCAGCGTGCAGTCGGTGGAAGGAACCGCGCTGACCCTGTGTTTGTTTGGTCTGCAGGTTCTCTCTGGCCTCGCACTTCTTTTGGGGCATGTGGTCCATAATCCAGGCCCGGCTCTCCACCATCAAGTTTGGATACATGGTGCGTAAATATGTGATCACCTTTCTGCTTGGACATGTTGTATTTTGTATAGCTTTACAGGTGCAAGACCAGTCCTGCATTTGAGTTGAGAACACTCTCAGAGACGAGGTGACAGATTATAGTAACGTGACGTCGAAGAGATAGCTACTGACATTAGCATGCTAACCAGCTAGCCCCAGCTGGTCCTGTCTTTTAGTAGCACGTGTCCCTCCGGCTAACGTGAACTTCAGGCCGTGGCCACACATGAAGACTAAAAGCAGGATGTATGTTCAGCCTGAGTGGACCAGTAGCAGAGCAGCTGCCCCAGAATGCTTTGCAGCCGGTGACGTTTAAATGTCAATGTAGGAAGGAGGAAACGCTGCAGTGGCAGTTTTGCCCTGGAGGATGACGCAGTGTCAATATTTACTGTGTAAAGACAAATACTACAGGAATATATTCTTTTTACTCATCTTACCCAGCTAGAACATGAAAGTTATTACTTTATGCTTTTAACACGAGAAAAACCCAATATTTAAATGCATAAGATCAAGACTATTGATTTACTTATTTGGGCAGCTGCATTACGTCAGAATGGAATTAGAGTTATTTACAGATTCACAAACTGGCAATGGGGTAAAAGTTTCTATAATAGATAGAAAACAACAATTAATACAATGTCAGCATACATACTTAAGCAATAAGGGACTAAGGCAGTACTGTATCTACAATAATGTACACTTCAAGGGTGTTAACACAAACCCTGGATGTGTACATTATTGTAGATACAGTACTGCCTCGAGTCCCTGATTGCTTTCATAATACCACATTTTAAATAGTAATTCCACTTCTTGCATTCAGTTGAATACCATGACATGTAAAGTAACTCCTGTCTGCTTTCTTCAGTAGAATGTTTAAATTAAGGATAATTCACATTTCAAATGCAGTTAAAACTCTTCCTGTGCACACACACATTGTTCAAACCACTGTCAACGTAGACGAGGTTTCACTTTGGGGATACGACACATCGAGAATATTTCTTTTTGATGAAAAGATGCAGGTTTGAATGTTTGACTCTTAACATCCTGTTCAGAGAGGAAACGACAGCCAGGACACTATTTACTACTCTTACACTATATAACTGTGCAGGTGTTTCTAGCTGACATGAAACTCAACACTCACTGCAGCGACGTCGCACATTAACAGTTATTCCATCCCTTTGTGGCTCAGCTTTTATTTTGAAACATCTGCAGGAAGTGTTTCATTGATGGAAGCAGTAACCGTGATGTAAAGTAGCAGCAGAGTACCACGAGACGATGTGTGTTGACGCTGTGTACAAGTATGACTTCCACGTGGTATCCAGAGTGAGTGTGTGTGTGTGTGTGTGTGTGTGTGTGTGTGTGTGTGTGTGTGTGTGTGTGTGTGTGTGTATATATTCATGTGTCCTCTGTGCTGCAGGAGTACGCCCAGGCCCGGTTTGACGCCTACTTCCAGCAGAAGAAGATGTGGGCGGTCTAATGGCGCCGTGAGGAGACTCCACCCAGCTTTACTTATGCTTCCTGCCTCGAGGGGATCCGCTGGCTGCTGTTGGCGTTGTGTTGACCAAATGCTAGCAGTTGATCCTGTGGCTAGGCGCTTAAGGTACCCCCCCCCTCCTTAAAATCCATTGCAGCTCTAAGTTTACACTGTGCGGCTCCCAGAGAGCCGCTCCCCTGACAAAACAAAAAGAATACTGACTTGTACTAACCTTCATCGCCGGTCAGAGCTGCTCTCCTCTGCCTGGTTGGACCACATCACTAACACGTGGGTAGAGAGCAGGAGGGGGAACCGCTAGATTGGAAATGTTGACATTGCATCAATGTGTATGTATTGGTCATTCCCTTATGGAAATGTTCTGTTTGAAATAACCAAAATGTGAACTTCTCTTGGTAGATTGCTGCTCACACAAGCAGCCAGTTGCTAACTATGTATATTATATATAGACCTCAATATGCCAGCTGGCCCTGTCTGTTACTGACGGGCCGACGTGTTTGCTGGTGGACTCGATGGACAGGTCGGAGTGATGTCTACACGAGTAGATGTTACACACCTGCTGCTTGTTCCATTTTCTTTATTTTCCTTTTTTTAAATCATTTGTATTTTATTTTCATGTTTTTCAGGCCAAGTACAGTGTAAAGTCATGTGGAATTCTAAGTCTGTGAATAGTTGAGGTTCCTGTTTCTAGGCGGTTAAACGCCGCCAAAACAAAATGAAAGACGTCAAACTTCGGGTATCGCCATCCCTATTCGGTCTGGTTCTTGGTGGCTTCCCAACTAATAATGCAGCTACGCTAACCAGCTGTGACCTTTTCTCCACTTGCTGAATTTTTACTGACGGTTCGGTAGGTTTATGGTATTAATACAAACATCTGAGACAAGTACATCCTCACTTTGTAGTTTAGCCAAAGAGACATTCCAGATATGCTTCATAAGCCTGGGAACGTTTTGCTAAACAGCTGATGGACTCCATTTCTGCTTTTTTACTTATTCTATCACTGCATTGAAGAAATACGTCACTAATTGAAAGACAGTGGTGCCTTAATGTGGAAATGTTTTCTTTAATGATGTCACTGTTTGTTTGTGCCTCCTGCTCATGATCTGGTGTATATAGTCAGTAACGCTCACTGACTCAATCTATGGGCATCGTCTGCTGTAGCAAGGTGAAAACCTCACTGAATGCACCTGTAACAAAGGAAGCACTGTGTCCTGCAGTGAGGTGAGAGGTTAAGATTGTGTCAGATGAGAGAGAACTGACCGATGCATCCTGAGACGGGTCCAGTTCGACCCAGACGCTAAATGTCTACGTCACTCCTCCACGCTCCAAATATGGTCACTTTTGTTCATTGGTTGCGGGAAAAAAACACACATGGCGACGGCCTTAATCCAAGATGGCGACGGCCTTAATCCAAGATGGCGACGGCCTTAATCCAAGATGGCGACGGCCTTAATCCAATATGGCGATGGCCTTAATCCAACATGGCGACGACAATTCGAGGCCTCAAAAGAATGGTTATGTGGAAGTCCACAAACAAACGTGTGACGTCCCATCACTTCGCCCACTCGTGCGTTCTTTGACTCTACCTCACCCTCTCACGTCGTCACAGCGAGCCGCCCTGACAGTCGGTCGGAGCTCCAGACGTTAGCGCTCCCATTTCTGTTTTTGAGTTTGTGTGTGTTGGCACCTCATGTTGGTGAGAAATGTAAGCTAACGTTAGTCACGATTAGCATTCCTCTTTCCACTCTTTTTATTACTAGCGACTACAAGCTAGCGACCCCAAACTAGCAGTGACGAGGACACTTCATTAGAAATGCTAATGCTATCAGCTAACTTTTCCATGCTAGCATTCTATTTTTCATCGTTTCCCGTGTTCAAAGAGTACAGAGTGAGGAAACCAGACTGCAGTGACTCCTCCGCTAAGGCTAACGCTTCAGTTACTGCTGCTAGCCAATGCAGTGACTCTTGCTAGCCAGGTATTTTAGCTAACGCAAGCTCCATGTATTTGCTGTCCCCGGCTGACTTTTAATTGTTTCTAGATAACTCTTTTTAATACAAGAACCTCTTGTTAAAAAAGAAAGAAAACAGGCTCTTAAATATGCACTTTACTTGTTTTGGAGACCTAAAGGTAACGTTGAATGCTCCTAAAGGTAACGTTGAATGCTCCTAAAGGTAACGTTGAATGCTCCTAAAGGTAACGTTGAATGTTCCTAAAGGTAACGTTGAATGTTCCTAAAGGTAGCGTTGAATGTTCCTAAAGGTAACGTTGAATGTTCCTAAAGGTAACGTTGAATGCTCCTAAAGGTAACGTTGAATGCTCCTAAAGGTAGCGTTGAATGCTCCTAAAGGTAGCGTTGAATGCTCCTAAAGGTAGCGTTGAATGCTCCTAAAGGTAGCGTTGAATGCTCCTAAAGGTAGCGTTGAATGCTCCTAAAGGTAGCGTTGAATGCTCCTAAAGGTAACGTTGAATGCTCCTAAAGGTAACGTTGAATGTTCCTAAAGGTAACGTTGAATGTTCCTAAAGGTAACGTTGAATGTTCCTAAAGGTAACGTTGAATGTTCCTAAAGGTAACGTTGAATGCTCCTAAAGGTAGCGTTGAATGCTCCTAAAGGTAGCGTTGAATGCTCCTAAAGGTAGCGTTGAATGCTCCTAAAGGTAGCGTTGAATGCTCCTAAAGGTAGCGTTGAATGCTCCTAAAGGTAGCGTTGAATGCTCCTAAAGGTAACGTTGAATGCTCCTAAAGGT
>NW_027176223.1:167500-232500 GCF_023055335.1 Clinocottus analis | reverse complement strand
CACTTCCCTCAGTGTTCCCTCTGTATGGACTTCTACAAGTATGGACTTCTACAAGTATGGACTTCTACAAGTATGGATACCTCTACAAGTATGAACTTCTACAAGTATGGATACCTCTACAAGTATGAACTTCTACAAGTATGGATACTCCTACAAGTATGGATACTTCTACAAGTATGGACTTCTACAAGTATGGACTTCTACAAGTATGGACTTCTACAAGTATGGATACCTCTACAAGTATGGATACCTCTACAAGTATGAACTTCTACAAGTATGGATACTTCTACAAGTATGGATGCTTCTACAAGTATGGACTTCTACAAGTATGGATACCTCTACAAGTATAAACACATCTATAAGTATAAATTCATCTGTAAGTATAAATACATGTATAAGTATAAACACATCTATAAGTATAAATATATCTATAAGTATAAACACATCTTTAAGTATAAATATATCTTTAAGTATAAATACATGTATAAGTATAAATATATCTTTAAGTATAAATGCATCTTTAAGTATAAATATATCTTTAAGTATAAATACATCTTTAAGTATAAACACATCTATAAGTATAAATATATCTTTAAGTATAAACACATCTATAAGTATAAATATATCTATAAGTATAAACACATCTTTAAGTATAAATATATCTATAAGTATAAATATATCTATAAGTATAAATACATCTTTAAGTATAAATATATCTATAAGTATAAATACATCTTTAAGTATAAATATATCTATAAGTATAAATACATCTTTAAGTATAAATACATCTTTAAGTATAAATATATCTATAAGTATAAACACATCTTTAAGTATAAATATATCTATAAGTATAAATATATCTATAAGTATAAATATATCTATAAGTATAAATACATCTTTAAGTATAAATAAATCTATAAGT
This sequence comes from Clinocottus analis, assembly GCF_023055335.1. NCBI lineage: Eukaryota > Metazoa > Chordata > Actinopteri > Perciformes > Cottidae > Clinocottus > Clinocottus analis. The sequence goes on along the minus strand of NW_027176223.1, from coordinate 231,578 downwards.
ATAAATACATCTTTAAGTATAAATATATCTATAAGTATAAATACATCTTTAAGTATAAATACATCTTTAAGTATAAATATATCTATAAGTAGGTATGGATCTATAAACATGTCATCATATTCTTATGATCTCATTCTGAGCACATATTTGTAACATTAATGGAGACGACTGATCACTGAAGCCGCTGTTTTAATATTGTTATTATATAATAATGTTATAATTATGTGTTATAATAATGGTATGTTTTATTAATGATGTTATATAATAATGTTTTAATAATGGTATGTTTTAATAATGTTATGTTATAATCTTATGTTATAATTATGTTATGTATTAATAATGTTATATTTTGATAATATTATGTTATAACAATATTATGTTATAATAATATTATGTATTAATAATGTTATGTTATAATGTTATGTTTTAATAATGTTATGTATTAATAATGTTGTTATAATAATTGTACGTTCATGTTTTAGGAATGTTGTTATAATAATGTTTTGTTTATGTTATAATAATGGTATGTTTTAATAATGTTATGTATTAATAATGTTATATTTTGATAATATTATGTTATAACAATATTATGTTATAATAATATTATGTTATAATAATGTTTTAACAATATTATGTTATAATAATGTTATGTTATAATAATGTTTTAATAATGTTATGTATTAATAATGTTATGTTATAATAATGTTATATTTTGATAATACTATGTTATAACAATATTATGTATTAATAATGTTGTTATAATTTTACGTTCATGTTTTAGGAATGTTGTTATAATAATGTTTTGTTTATGTTATAATAATGTTATGTTATAATAATGGTATGTTTTAATAATGTTATGTATTAATAATGTTATATTTTGATAATATTATGTTATAACAATATTATGTTATAAGATATTATGTTATAATTTAACAATTTATAATTTAGATTTTTTAGATAATTTAAATTATAAATGTTTTAACAATATTATGTTATAATGTTATAATAATGTTATATTTTGATAACATTATGTTATAACAATATTATGTATTAATAATTTTATGTTATAATAATGTTTTAATAATATTATGTTATAATAATTTTTTAATAATGTTATGTATTAATAATGTTGTTATAATAATTGTACGTTCATGTTTTAGGAATGTTGTTATAATAATGTTTTGTTTATGTTATAATAATGTTATGTTCGCTGCATACATTTACATATAGAAAATATCTTTTCCACAAGTTTAAATAGATTAAACTAATCTGCTGATTTTCAGACGCTTCCAGAACAGAAATCTGAATATTTTATGAACCAGGTTCAACATTCTGGTTTCATTTTGTTGACATTCAATTTAAAGCTTTTGAGGAATTTGACATAAGTCTTTATATCACATAAAACAGAGAATACTGTCACCGGCCAGTCAAAAATGATTTTCTTCAAATGTTTTCATATGAAATATTGTTTGAATCAACTTATGAATGTGAATAAAGCTCTGAAACGAGCTCCAGAATAAAGATGGAGACTTCTGGAGGAGAGTCTCCTGTAGAGGAAACAGCCTGTAAAGACATTGTTGAAAGATGTTTAACTTATGTATATATATATATATATATATATATATATATATATATATATATATATATATATATATATATATATATATATATATATATATATATATATATATATATATATATATATATGGTATATCACCATGAAACTTTCCCTTCTGATTACTAACAAATACAAGTTCTCAGAAATGTTGGACTCTGCACATGAGACATTATTTTATGGTAACGTTCAGTGAATTTAGGAGAAATCTACAGACACAAAGTCCTCAAACACATAAATTAGTATTTTGCTTTTCCATAACATGAAAAATAAAACATAACCTGTTCTCATTACAATACATGTCGCTGAGGCTTTTATCCAAAGAGACTTACAATAAGTTCAACCGTGAGTACGAACTCAGAACAACAGGAATCAAGAGAGAACAATTTCTTCAAGAAAGTCAAACTACAAAGTGCTGTCAGTAAGAGCATCTAAGAGCTACTAAAGTGCTGCTACTGTCTTTATTCAAGGTGGAGTCTAAAAGATGAGTTTTTAGTTTGCGGTGGAACATGTAGACACTTCCTGCTGTCCTGATGTCAATGAGGAGCTCGTTCCACCATCGAGGAGCCAGGAAGCAAACAGTCGTGATTTTGTTGAGTGTTTAGTTCGCAGCGGCGGAGCTCCAAGCTGATTGGCTGAAGCCGAGCGGAGCGAACCAGCTGGTGTGTACGGTTTCACCGTGTCCTGGATGTAGATGGACCCGATCTGTTCCTAGCACGGTACGTAAGTACCAACGTGTTGCAGCGGATGCTGCGGCCACCGGTAGCCAGTGGAGGGGAGGAGGAGAGGAGTAGTGAGAGTGAACTTCTGGAGGCTGAAGATCAGTCCAGCTGCTGCGTTCTGGATGAGCTGTAGAGGTCGAGTTGCATCGGCAGGTAGACCTGCAGGAGGGAGTTACAGTAGGAGATGAGCTGAGCCTGGACCAGAACCTGAGCCGCCCCAGCATCTTTACACGGGTTCAATGAAAGAGTTGCTGAGCAGGAAGAGCAGACTCATCATGAAACTCATCATGAAACTGCTCCAGTGGTCTGAAACAGAACCCGGTACCATGAAGTCCTTTAGTTCTGTCCACATTCGTCGTGTCCAGAAACCTGCTGAGGGCTCATCTGTGCTTTGATTGTTGTCACCATGGTTATGAAAGCCAAACCCCAAACCACTTCCTTCTTCTATCAGAGAAGAAACCAAATATTGCACCAGATGGAGTCCATGCAGGTGCAACCTGAGCGGCCTTCAGCATCCCTCCACCAGAGGGCAGCACGAGACCAAGGAAGTGTCGCGTGTCAGTTTGCATCAGCAGCTTTATGACAGCAGTTATTTTAATACGACCTGCATGACTTTTATAGGAAGCGTTTGTAAACGAGTATCGACAAATCCTTCATCACAGCACCACCGTTTGTTGGTTTTATGACTTCACGATCTGTGCCAGACGTAGAGCATCTTTTGTTTTCTGAACACGATACTGTGATATCGACAACGCGCTTTCAGAGAATCATTTGAAACCAAAGCAGCTAAAACCAGCTTTGTATGGACAGCGAGTTGTGTGCTGGATCCTGCTGAACATGTCCACTTATCTTAGAGTTCAACATGAGATAATCTGCACTCAAAGAGGAAAGAGCAGTCAAGTACAGCGAGTGTTGTGGCTGCGGTTAGCTTAGCATGAAGCGTTTGATATGAACTGTTCGTCCACGCGAAGCAGAAAGTATTTTTTCTGTTACTGATCTGTTTGAAACAGTCAAGAGAGACAGTAGAGCATGAACGTTTGCAGTTCACGTCTCGTTATCCGATCTGGATAAACTGTGCGATGACCTGCAGCACGACTCCACTGAATATCTTTTCAAAATAATAACAATAAAGTGCAACCTGTGCAGACAGAATGATGCAGGTGTGTGAGCGTCAGGCTGCAGGGAGCTGCTGTCCAACTCTTTAAACATGGTGGTAGATGTGATTCAGCCGCTCTTCATTCAGGCTCCGTGTTGAGCTGAGATCTGTTTTGTTCTGAGACGCAGACGCAGAACGGAGATCAGCTTCAGCTTCAACACCGTCATGTTGCTGCAGACGGCTCCACCTTTTCCTTCTTTCTCACCGTCACTGCATTTGTTCCATTCAGACCCATTTTCGTTGTTTCTAAGAAGCTTTTTCTTGCACTCTTTTCTCTCGGACACGTTCCAGTCCAGGACGCTGATTTCCTGTTTCCTGTTCCTGAGTGAATGTGGAGAAACACACGGTGAACAGTGTAACAAGTACACGCAACTGTTAGTGTAAAATGCACAAATGATATTATCCTTATGCAATGTTGGGACACACACACACTCACACACACACACACACACACACACACACACACACGCACACACACACACGCACGCACACGCACACACACACACGCACACACACACACACACACGCACACGCACACGCACACACACACGCACACGCACACACACACACACACACACACACACACGGTTCTGTGAATTAGACAGTGAAATTCAACAAGAAACTCCTAATAAGAGTTGTATTTTATTGTGACACAAAAGTCCAAATTAGAAAATGTCCATTTTTGATCATAAATGTTGAAGGAAGAACGAGCTATGATGTCATGACCACGTGCAGAGAAAAGCAGGAGACTGGAGACATGAAAGGAAGTGAATATAAATCCTGTATTGAGCAGTAAAGTTATGACTCAGGTGGACCTTTGCATCATATAAACGACTCAAATCAATAAACATTCATTCCAAGATCAACATCACAGACAAACCTTTAATGCGTTAGAACATTTAAACCACTTAATGAGAACAACTTCACGGACACAGCGTCAAAAACAAAGAACATCGTCAGACCGCTGCGTACAGAAGGAGGCGGGACTCTGACCCAGGAGGAGCTGGAACGATGCACGTTCTCACGATGTCACCTTCAATAAGACACGCCTACCTACAACAAGACACGCCTACCTTCAATAAGACACGCCTACCTTCAATGAGACACGCCTACCTTCAATAAGACACAACTACCTTCAATAAGACACAACTACCTTCAATAAGACACGCCCACCTTCAATAAGACACGCCCACCTTCAATAAGACACGCCCACCTTCAATAAGACACGCCTACCTTCAATAAGACTCATCTACCTTCAATAAGACACGCCCACCTTCAATAAGACACGCCTACCTTCAATAAGACACGCCCACCTTTAAAAAGACACGCCTATCTTCAATAAGACACAACTACCTTCAATAAGACACAACTACCTTCAATAAGACACGCCTACCTTCAATAAGACACATCCACCTTCAATAAGACACGCCCACCTTCAATAAGACACGCCTACCTTCAATAAGAAACATCTACCTTCAATAAGACACGCCCACCTTCAATAAGACACAACTACCTTCAATAAGACACAACTACCTTCAATAAGACACGCCTACCTTCAATAAGACACGCCTACATTAATAAGACACAACTACCTTCAATAAGACACGCCTACCTTCAATAAGACACGCCTACATTAATAAGACTCATCTACCTTCAATAAGACACAACTACCTTCAATAAGACACGCCTACCTTCAATAAGACACGCCTACCTTCAATAAGACACATCTACTTTCAATAAGACACATCTACCTTAATAAGACTCATCTACCTTCAATAAGACACGCCTACCTTCAATAAGACACGCCTACCTTCAATAAGATACGCCTACCTTCAATAAGACACATCCACCTTCAATAAGACACAACTACCTTCAATAAGACACGCCTACCTTCAATAAGACACGCCTACATTAATAAGACACAACTACCTTCAATAAGACACGCCTACCTTCAATAAGACACGCCCACCTTCAATAAGACACATCCACCTTCAATAAGACACAACTACCTTCAATAAGACACGCCTACATTAATAAGACACAACTACCTTCAATAAAACACGCCTACCTTCAATAAGACACGCCTACATTAATAAGACTCATCTACCTTCAATAAGACACGCCTACCTTCAATAAGACACGCCTACCTTCAATAAGATACGCCTACCTTCAATAAGACACGCCCACCTTCAATAAGACACAACTACCTTCAATAAGACACAACTACCTTCAATAAGACACGCCTACCTTCAATAAGACACGCCTACATTAATAAGACACGCCTACCTTCAATAAGACACGCCTACATTAATAAGACTCATCTACCTTCAATAAGACACGCCTACCTTCAATAAGACACGCCTACCTTCAATAAGATACGCCTACCTTAATAAGACTCATCTACCTTCAATAAGACACGCCTACCTTCAATAAGACACATCTACCTTAATAAGACTCATCTACCTTCAATAAGACACGTCTACCGTCAATAAGACACGCCTACCTTCAATAAGATACGCCTACCTTCAATAAGACACATCTACCTTCAATAAGACACGCCTACCTGCAATAAGACACACCTACCTTCAATAAGACACAACTACCTTCAATAAGACACGCCTACCTTCAATAAGACACAACTACTTTCAATAAGACACGCCTACCTTCAATAAGACACGCCTACCTTCAATAAGACACAACTACTTTCAATAAGACACGCCCACCTTCAATAAGACACGCCTACCTTCAATAAGACACGCCTACCTTCAATAAGACACGCCTACCTTCAATAAGATACGCCTACCTTCAATAAGACACGCTTACCTTCAATAAGACACGCCTACCTTCAATAAGACACATCCACCTTCAATAAGACACAACTACCTTCAATAAGACACGCCTACCTTCAATAAGACACGCCTACATTAATAAGACACAACTACCTTCAATAAGACACGCCTACCTTCAATAAGACACGCCCACCTTCAATAAGACACATCCACCTTCAATAAGACACAACTACCTTCAATAAGACACGCCTACCTGCAATAAGACACACCTACCTTCAATAAGACACAACTACTTTCAATAAGACACGCCTACCTTCAATAAGACACGCCTACCTTCAATAACACACAACTAATTTCAATAAGACACGCCTACCTTCAATAAGACACGCCTACCTTCAATAAGACACGCCTACCTTCAATAAGACACGCCTACCTTCAATAAGATACGCCTACCTTCAATAAGACACGCTTACCTTCAATAAGACACGCCTACCTTCAATAAGACACATCCACCTTCAATAAGACACAACTACCTTCAATAAGACACGCCTACCTTCAATAAGACACGCCTACATTAATAAGACACAACTACCTTCAATAAGACACACCTACCTTCAATAAGACACGCCTACATTAATAAGACACAACTACCTTCAATAAGACACGCCTACCTTCAATAAGACACGCCCACCTTCAATAAGACACATCCACCTTCAATAAGACACAACTACCTTCAATAAGACACGCCTACCTTCAACAAGACACGCCTACATTAATAAGACACAACTACCTTCAATAAGACACGCCTACCTTCAATAAGACACGCCTACATTAATAAGACTCATCTACCTTCAATAAGACACGCCTACCTTCAATAAGACACGCCTACCTTCAATAAGACACATCTACTTTCAATAAGACACATCTACCTTAATAAGACTCATCTACCTTCAATAAGACACGCCTACCTTCAATAAGACACATCTACCTTCAATAAGACACGCCTACCTTCAATAAGACACGCCTACCTTCAATAAGACACACCTACCTTCAATAAGACACGCCTACATTAATAAGACACAACTACCTTCAATAAGACACGCCTACCTTCAATAAGACACGCCCACCTTCAATAAGACACATCCACCTTCAATAAGACACAACTACCTTCAATAAGACACGCCTGCCTTCAACAAGACACGCCTACATTAATAAGACACAACTACCTTCAATAAGACACGCCTACCTTCAATAAGACACGCCTACATTAATAAGACTCATCTACCTTCAATAAGACACGCCTACCTTCAACAAGACACGCCTACATTAATAAGACACAACTACCTTCAATAAGACACGCCTACCTTCAATAAGACACGCCTACCTGCAATAAGACACACCTACCTTCAATAAGACACGCCTACATTAATAAGACACAACTACCTTCAATAAGACACGCCTACCTTCAACAAGACACGCCTACATTAATAAGACACAACTACCTTCAATAAGACACGCCTACCTTCAATAAGACACGCCTACATTAATAAGACACAACTACCTTCAATAAGACACGCCTACCTTCAATAAGACACGCCTACCTTCAATAAGACACATCTACTTTCAATAAGACACATCTACCTTAATAAGACTCATCTACCTTCAATAAGACACGCCTACCTTCAATAAGACACGCCTACCTTCAACAAGACACGCCTACATTAATAAGACACAACTACCTTCAATAAGACACATCTACCTTCAATAAGACACACCTACCTTCAATAAGACACAACTACCTTCAATAAGACACGCCTACCTTCAATAAGACACGCCTACCTTCAATAAGACACAACTACTTTCAATAAGACACGCCTACCTTCAATAAGACACGCCTACCTTCAGCTCCCTCCCTCACGTGGGAGCTAAGTCGGAAGGCGAAGCTCTCTATTTACTGGTCGGTCTACGTTCCAACCCTCACCTATGGTCACGAACTCTGGGTCGTGACCGAAAGAACGAGGTCGCGGATACAAGCGGCCGAAATGAGCTTCCTCCGTAGGGTGGCCGGGCTCAGCCTTAGAGATAGGGTAAGGAGCTCGGACATCAGGGGGGAGCTTGGAGTCGAGCCGCTGCTCCTTCGTATCGAAAGGAGTCAGCTGAGGTGGTTCGGGCATCTAATTCGGATGCCTCCTGGACGCCTCCCATTAGAGGTTTTCCAGGCACGTCCAACTGGGAAGAGGCCCCGGGGAAGACCCAGGACACGCTGGAGGGATTATATCTCCCGGCTGGCCTGGGAACGTCTCGGGGTCCCCCAGAACGAGCTGGAAAATGTTGCGGGTGAGAGGGAAGCCTGGGTCGGTCTGCTGGGTGTGCTGCCACCGCGACTCGACCCCGGATAAGCGGCGGAAAATGGATGGATGGACGCCTACCTTCAATAAGACACGCCTACCTTCAATAAGACACGCCTACCTTCAATAAGACACGCCTACCTTCAATAAGACACGCCTACCTTCAATAAGATACGCCTACCTTCAATAAGACACGCTTACCTTCAATAAGACACGCCTACCTTCAATAAGACACATCCACCTTCAATAAGACACAACTACCTTCAATAAGACACGCCTACCTTCAATAAGACACGCCTACATTAATAAGACACAACTACCTTCAATAAGACACGCCTACCTTCAATAAGACACGCCCACCTTCAATAAGACACATCCACCTTCAATAAGACACACCTACCTTCAATAAGACACGCCTACCTTCAATAAGACACGCCTACCTTCAATAAGACACAACTACTTTCAATAAGACACGCCTACCTTCAATAAGACACGCCTACCTTCAATAAGACACAACTACTTTCAATAAGACACGCCTACCTTCAATAAGACACGCCTACCTTCAATAAGACACGCCTACCTTCAATAAGACACGCCTACCTTCAATAAGACACATCCACCTTCAATAAGACACACCTACCTTCAATAAGACACGCCTACCTTCAATAAGACACGCCTACCTTCAATAAGACACGCCTACCTTCAATAAGACACGCCTACCTTCAATAAGACACATCCACCTTCAATAAGACACACCTACCTTCAATAAGACACGCCTACCTTCAATAAGACACAACTACTTTCAATAAGACACGCCTACCTTCAATAAGACACGCCTACCTTCAATAAGACACAACTACTTTCAATAAGACACGCCTACCTTCAATAAGACACGCCTACCTTCAATAAGACACGCCTACCTTCAATAAGACACGCCTACCTTCAATAAGATACGCCTACCTTCAATAAGACACGCTTACCTTCAATAAGACACGCCTACCTTCAATAAGACACATCCACCTTCAATAAGACACAACTACCTTCAATAAGACACGCCTACCTTCAATAAGACACGCCTACATTAATAAGACACAACTACCTTCAATAAGACACGCCTACCTTCAATAAGACACGCCCACCTTCAATAAGACACATCCACCTTCAATAAGACACGCCTACCTTCAATAAGATACGCCTACCTTCAATAAGACACGCTTACCTTCAATAAGACACGCCTACCTTCAATAAGACACATCCACCTTCAATAAGACACAACTACCTTCAATAAGACACGCCTACCTTCAATAAGACACATCCACCTTCAATAAGACACAACTACCTTCAATAAGACACGCCTACCTTCAATAAGACACGCCTACATTAATAAGACACAACTACCTTCAATAAGACACGCCTACCTTCAATAAGACACGCCCACCTTCAATAAGACACGTCCACCTTCAATAAGACACAACTACCTTCAATAAGACACGCCTACCTTCAACAAGACACGCCTACATTAATAAGACACAACTACCTTCAATAAGACACGCCTACCTTCAAAAAGACACGCCTACATTAATAAGACTCATCTACCTTCAATAAGACACGCCTACCTTCAATAAGACACGCCTACCTTCAATAAGACACATCTACCTTCAATAAGACACGCCTACCTTCAATAAGATACGCCTACCTTCAATAAGACACGCCTACCTTCAATAAGACACATCTACCTTCAATAAGACACGCCTACCTTCAATAAGACACGCCTACCTTCAATAAGACACATCTACCTTCAATAAGACACGCCTACCTTCAATAAGACACGCCTACCTTCAATAAGACACATCTACCTTCAATAAGACACGCCTACCTTCAATAAGACACATCTACCTTCAATAAGACACGCCTACCTTCAATAAGACACATCTACCTTCAATAAGACACGCCTACATTCAATAAGACACGCCTACCTTCAATAAGACACATCTACCTTCAATAAGACACGCCTACCTTCAATAAGACACATCTACCTTCAATAAGACACGCCTACCTTCAATAAGACACAACTACCTTCAGTAAGATACGCCTACCTTCAATAAGACACATCTACCTTCAATAAGACACAACTACCTTCAATAAGACACGCCTACCTTCAACAAGACACGCCTACATTAATAAGACACAACTACCTTCAATAAGACACGCCTACCTTCAATAAGACACGCCTACATTAATAAGACTCATCTACCTTCAATAAGACACACCTACCTTCAATAAGACACGCCTACCTTCAATAAGACACATCTACTTTCAATAAGACACATCTACCTTAATAAGACTCATCTACCTTCAATAAGACACGCTTACCTTCAATAAGACACATCTACCTTCAATAAGACACGCCTACCTTCAATAAGACACAACTACCTTCAATAAGACACGCCTACCTTCAATAAGACACAACTACTTTCAATAAGACACAACTACTTTCAATAAGACACGCCTACCTTCAATAGGACACGCCTACCTTCAATAAGACACAACTACTTTCAAAAGGACACGCCTACCTTCAATAGGACACGCCTACCTTCAATTGGACACGCCTACCTTCAATAAGACACCCCTACCTTCAATAAGACACAACTACTTTCAATAAGACACGCCTACCTTCAATAAGACACGCCTACCTTCAATAAGACACAACTACTTTCAATAAGACACGCCTACCTTCAATAGGACACGCCTACCTTCAATAGGACACGCCTCCCTTCAATAAGACACGCCTACCTTTAATAAGACACAACTACCTTCAATAAGACACATCTACCTTCAATAAGACACGCCTCCCTTCAATAAGACACGCCCACCGTCAATAAGACACGCCCACCTTTACGTGGACGTCTAGATCACACGCAGGTTGTAAAAAAGCTCATTTTCCACCAGGTGAAAACTTCCAGCAGCAGATTGACGAGTTTGAGGCGCCACAAATTCGTGTGAGTTGAAATCTTCCAACTCTGGCGAAAAAAAAGAGTCGGGGTCAACCAATCAGCGTTGAGAAGCTCCGCCCATCATCACCGCCGTCATTCAGACGCTGCTGTGGGACCACAGATGATATGATGAAGCCAGACTCCATGCAGAGGACTCTCCCGCTATGAGGAAGTTACACAACACGTAAACGCACAACTCCACACTTACTGTTGTCACAGAGATACACCTTAAGGATAGAGCTGCAGAACCTTCTTCCTATAGGAATAAGTTGCTCTGTAAGAATAAGTTGCTCTATAGGAATAAGCTGCTCTATAGGAATAAGTTGCTCTATAAGAATAAGTTACTCTATAGGAATAAGTTGCTCTCTAAGAACAAGTGGCTCTATAGGAATAAGTTGCTCTACATGAATAAGTTGCTCTATAAGAATAAGTTGCTCTATAGGAATAAGTTGCTCCATAGGAATAAGTTTCTCTCTAATAACAAGCGGCTCTATAGGAATAAGCTGCTCTATAAGAATAAGTTGCTCTATAGGAATAAGTTGCTCTATAAGAATAAGTTGCTCTAGAGGAATAAGTTGCTCCTATAGGGATAAGTTGCTCTAGAGGAATAAGTTGCTCCTATAGGGATAAGTTGCTCTATAGGAAGAAGTTGCTCTATAGAGCTGCTGACCTGCATGCTGTTGCTGTGTCTCAGAGGTCAGGACAGAGGGCGTCTCTTGCTGGACTCTCACCTCTGTGATATTGACTTCACTGTTGGTCAATGAGATAGTTGATGGTAGTTCCTCCAGGCGCAGGTACAGGTGCAGGTGGAGGTTCAGGTGGAGGTACAGGTGGAGGTTCAGGTGCAGGTGGAGGTGCAGGTGGAGGTTCAGGTGCAGAGTGGAGGTACAGGTACAGGTGGAGGTACAGGTGCAGGTGGAGTTGGAGGTGGAGGTTCAGGTGGAGGTACAGGTGGAGGTTCAGGTGCAGGTGGAGGTACAGGTTGAGGTTCAGGTTCAGGTGGAGGTACAGGTGGAGGTACAGGTGGAGGTTCAGTTGCAGGTGGAGGTACAGGTTGAGGTTCAGGTGGAGGTGGAGGTGCAGGTGGAGGTTCAGGTGCAGAGTGGAGGTACAGGTACAGGTGGAGGTACAGGTGCAGGTGGAGGTGGAGATTCAGGTGTAGGTGTAGTTCAGGTGTAGGTGTAGGTGTAGGTACAGGTGGAGGTTCAGGTGTAGGTACAGGTGGAGGTTCAGGTACAGAGTGGAGGTTCAGGTACAGGTGGAGGTTCAGGTACAGAGTGGAGGTACAGGTACAGGTGGAGGTTCAGGTGCAGGTGGAGGTACAGGTGGAGGTTCAGGTACAGGTGGAGGTTCAGGTGCAGAGTGGAGGTACAGGTGCAGGTGGAGGTTCAGGTGATGTGATGCGGCGCTGAAGGCAGCTGACCTGTGATCTCCAGCTGACCCATGACCTCCAGCTGACCCATGACCTCCAGCTGACCTTGATCATGTGACTGGTGTTCAGGGTTCAGGTCCCCGACACGCTGGGCTGCAGCATGTGAACACAAACAGCACTTCCTTGTGTTTCCTGTGAGAGGCGACCTTTGACCCCCGCTTCTTGCTCCCAGCGTCCAGTCAGACGCACGGCGTCCCACGGGAGCGCGGCGGCCTGTGCTCCACAAGGTCCTCGCTTTCCTTTTGCTGGAGTCTCTGCATATTGTTTTTAACTCTGAAAGTTATAAATACTCCGGATGTTGAGCATGAGAGGCTGAAGTGTCAGGAACCAGAGGCTGAACAGAGAGTTGCTCTCAGAGTAAACACGGCAGCGTTTCCTGAAGCTTCACAGAGCAACTTCTGCTCTTTGGGTTGAAATGTCTCCGCTTCCCTGGACTCCACTTTAAACACTGACATCAATAAAGTCAACTACTCACACAGGACTATATTTAGTCCAAAATCTACACTTTCTTTTTTTATCAGGACAAGAAAAATGTCCCTTCTGCCGACAAATGTGTCCTGCACTCCGTCAAGAAAGAAGACTTCTTTATCATGAAGAAGACTTCTTTATGATGAAGAAGACTTCTTCATGATGAAGAAGACTTTCTTTATGATGAAGAAGTCTTCTTCATTATGAAGAAGACTTTCTTTATGATGAAGAAGACTTCTTTATGATGAAGAAGACTTCTTTATGATGAAGAAGTCTTTTTTCTCATGAAGAAGACTTCTTCCTCATGAAGAAGACTTTCTTCCTCGTACATTCCTGGCGGCAGCGTGGAGGACAGGAGGACACGTCCTCTCTCTCTACTGTCACTGTTCAATAAAGACATGAAATTGCCCCCAAAAATCCATAATTATGAATGATTTGTAAGATTAATAGACATATTATATATTATATATATTATATATTATATTATATATATTATATTATATATTATATTATATTTTATATTATATATACATATTGTTCCTCCAGGGGAAAACGCAGAGTTAGAAACGTTTTGACAGGCTAATGGCTCCAGCAGCTGTTAGCACCACACACACACACACACACACACACACACACACACACACACACACACACACACACACACACACACAAACACACAAACACACAAACACACACAAAGACACAAACACACGGTTTAGTGCCACACTCTGCTAGCGTCCGGACCAGGGCCCAAAGTGTAGGGCCCTGGTCTCCACCAGGGGCCTTACAGGGGCCAAAGTGTAGGGCCCCTGGTGGAGACCAGGGCCCTACACTTTGGCCCCTGTAAGGCCCCTGGTGGAGACCAGGGGCCTTACAGGGGCCAAAGTGTAGGGCCCTGGTCTCCACCAGGGGCCTTACAGGGGCCAAAGTGTAGGGCCCCTGGTGGAGACCAGGGCCCTATACTTTGGGCCCTGTAGGGCCCCTGGTCCAGGGTGGAGACCAGGAGGAGCGTGGATGATGTGTGATGTGTTCTTTCTCTCCTCTCAGTAGCTTCATGCGCTTGAAGAGCAATCAGGACACAGATGTTTGGGGAAAGAAGACAGCACTTTGTCCTGGAGCTCCTCCCCCTCATCCTGGTGAGCTGGTGAAGGGAGCGAGGGAGCGAGGGAGGGAGAGAAGGAGGTAAGGAGGGAGGGAGGGAGGGAGGGGCGGAGGGAAGGAGGTAAGGAGGGAGGGAGGGAGCGAGGAAGCGAGGGAGGAAAGGAAGGAGGTAAGGAGCGAGGAAGGGAGGGAGGGAATGAAGGAGGTAAGGAGGGAGGGAGGGAGGGAGGGAGCGAGGGAGCAAGGGAGGGAGGGCAGGAGGGAGGGAGCGAGGGAGGGAGGGAGGGAGGGAGCGAGGGAGCGAGGGAGCGAGGGAGGGAGGGAACGAGGGAGGGAAGGACAGAGGGAGCGAGGGAGCGAGGGAAGGAGGGAGGGAGGGAGGGAAAGGAGGGAGGAAAGGAGAGAGGGAGCGAGGGAGCGAGGGAGGGAGGGAATAAGGGAGGGAAGGAACGAGGGAGCGAGGGAGGGAGGGAACGAGGGAGGGAAGGAGAGAGGCAGCGAGGGAGCGAGGGAAGGAGGGAGGGAGGGAGGGAAAGGAGGGAGGGAAGGAGAGGGGGAGCGAGGGAGCGAGGGAGCGAGGGAGGGAGGGAACGAGGGAGCGAGGGAGGTAGGGAACGAGGGAGGGAAGGAGAGAGGCAGCGAGTGGGCGAGAGAAGGAGGGAGGGAAGGAGGGAGGGAGGGAGGGAAAGGAGGGAGGGAAGGAGAGAGGGAGCGAGGGAGCGAGGGAGGGAGGGAAGGAGGAAGGGAGGGAGGGAGGGAGGGAGGGAGGAAGGGAAGTAGGGAGAGAGGGAGGGAGCGAGGGAGGGAAGGAAGGAGGCAGGGAGGGAAGGAGGGAGGGAGGGCTCCTCGTGTTCATCAGAGTTTTATCGTTGTCTAAGTTTAGATCTTGGCTCGCAGACGGCTTCTCAAGTAACAAGGCTGCCTCCAGCCGCCGCACACAGACACACACAGACACACACAGACACACACAGACACACACAAGCTTTAAAGGAGACCACCAAAGACAGAAAAGTGGCAAGTTGAGAGAAAATCAGAGGATAGAGGAGAGAGGAGAGGAGGCTGTGGACACCAGATGCTATCACATAACCTCTGTCTGTGACCGGAGACTCAGACGGAGAGAGGAGGAGGAGGAGGAGCAAGAGGAGGAAGAGGAGGAAGAGGAGCAGGAGGAGGAAGAGGAGGAGGAGGAGCAGGAGGAGGAGGAGCACAGAGCGGACTGTTGTGTTTGGACTCGTCTCCTCAGCGTCGCTCTGCTCTCTACCTGGACGATGGCAGAGGAAACAGAAGCGGGAGTCTCTCCGACCGCCGGGTCCGAGCAGCAGGCCCCGCACTTCCTGCAGGACGTCGTCTTCCACGGGAAGCTGCAGGTGAGTTACACACACACACACACACACACACACACACACACACACTGAGAGGAGGCAAGACGCTGTAGAAGGATGGTCGGTCCACAAGGAAGACAGGAAGTGTAGAAGAAATAAAACACACAATGTGACATAAACAGATTGTTTGAGGCTCAGAGTTCAACAGTTATGAATATTATTATTATTATTACTACTCAACAAGTACTACAGACACACCGAGAATACTAAACAAGTACTACAGACACACCGAGAATACTAAACAAGTACTACAGACACACCGAGAATACTAAACAAGTACTACAGACACACAGATAGTACCAAACAAGTACTACAGACACACCGAGAATACTAAACAAGTACTACAGACACGCTGAGAATACTAAACAAGTACTACAGACACACCGAGAATACTAAACAAGTACTACAGACACACAGAGAGTACCAAACAAGTACTACAGACACACAGATAGTACCAAAGAAGTACTACAGACACACAGATAATACTAAATAAGTACTACAGACACACCGAGAATACTAAACAAGTACTACAGACAGACTGAGAATACTAAACAAGTACTACACTGAGAGTACTGAACAAGTACTACAGACACAATATAAGTACTACAGACACATCAAGAGTGCTAAACAAGTACCACAGACACACCTAGAGTACTAAACAAGTACTACTGACAAACTGATAATCCTAAATAAGTACTACTGACGCAATAAGAGTACTAAACAAGTACTACAGACACAATGAGAGTACTGAACAAGTACTACAGACACACTGTGAGTACTAAACAAGTACTACAGACACACTGAGGGTACTAAACAAGTACTACAGACACACAAAGCGTACTAAACAAGTACTACTGACACAATATGAGTACTACAGATACATCAGGAGTACTAAACAAGTACCACAGACACACTGAGAGTGCCAAACAAGTACTACTGACACACTTATGACCCTAAATAAGTACTACTGACACAATAACAGTACTTAACAAGTACTACAGATACACTAGGAGTACTAAACAAGTACTACAGATACACTAGGAGTACTAAACAAGTACTACAGACACATTAAGAATACTAAACAATAGCGCCAAGTGAAATATAAAAACTAAGAGGAATATTCCTCACCAACAGTTCTTCCTGTCGGTCGCTGACTCATCGTCTGTTTGGATAAAAAAACGCCTCCACAATGTCATCATTTTAGGTCTTGTTCAGGATTTAGGATTTTTATTCAGGAACACAGAGCTGTAGACGTAAAGTACAGACCTCCTGGTCACCGTCGTACATGGACGACCGACACGGAGATCAAGAGAGAAGCTCTGTGTTACTGACGGGAGGTTCCTGTTCCTGCTCTGGTGGTCTCACTGCTTCAGTCTGCTCTGGTGGTCTCACTGCTTCAGTCTGCTCTGGTGGTCTCACTATCAGTCTGCTCTGGTGGTCTCACTGCTTCAGTCTGCTCTGGTGGTCTCACTGCTTCAGTCTGCTCTGGTGGTCTCACTGCTTCAGTCTGCTCTGGTGGTCTCACCACTTCAGTCTGCTCTGGTGGTCTCACTGCTTCAGTCTGCTCTGGTGGTCTCACTATCAGTCTGCTCTGGTGGTCTTCACTATCAGTCTGCTCTGGTGGTCTCACTGCTTCAGTCTGCTCTGGTGGTCTCACTATCAGTCTGCTCTGGTGGTCTCACTATCAGTCTGCTCTGGTGGTCTCACTGCTTCAGTCTGCTCTGGTGGTCTGTAGCCAGTTGCTCATTAAGAGAGCGTAAGAAAATAGAAGAGACACGATGCCTCAGTCTGACACAGACTACAGACACAGACTACAGACATAGACTACAGATTACAGACACAGTCTACAGACACATACTACTGGCCACGGACCACAGTCACAGACAACTGACACACACTATAGATTACAGACAACAGACACAGACTACAGCCACAGACTATGGACACAGACCACTGACTTCAGACACAGACTACAGTTTACAGACACAGATTACAGACACAGACTACATGCACAGACCACAGACACAGACTACAGACTTCAGACACAGACTACAGTTTACAGACACAGATTACAGACACAGACTACATGCACAGACCACAGACACAGACTACAGACTTCAGACACAGACTACAGTTTACAGACACAGATTACAGACACAGACTACATGCACAGACCACAGACAAAGACTACAGACTTCAGACACAGACTACAGTTTACAGACACAGACTACAGAGTGCAGACACATGCTGAATACACAGCCACAGACAGGTTGTATACACAGACTACAGACTACAGGCACAGTCTACAGGTTACGGACATAGACTACAGACACAGTCTACAGGCTACAGTCTGCAGACTACAGACACAGACTACAGGTTTCAGTCTACAGGTTACAGACATAGACTACAGACACAGTCTACAGGTTACAGTCTACAGACTACAGACACAGACTACAGGTTACAGTCTACAGGTCACAGAAATAGACTACAGACACAGTCTACAGGTTACAGACTACAGACACAGACTACATGTTACAGTCTACAGGTTACAGACATAGACTATAGACACAGAAACAGACTACATACTGCATCTTACAGACTACAGACTACAGGTTACAGACTACAGGTTACAGACTACAGACAGACTACAGGTTACAGACTACAGACAGACTACAGACTACAGGTTACAGACTACAGGTTACAGACACGGCGCCTTACAGAGTGAACTGACGCCCTGAGAGGAAAATTGAGAACAAACTGTGATCTAAAATATTTTCTCTTCTGTGACTTGAAAACAAGGAGGAAAAAGTTTTTTTCACCATCTTTATCTCAGTTTCTTCTTTATCTGTAAAAACATAAAATAATGTGAAAAACATGTTTCGATTTGTTGTTGTAATACTAATTATGGCCACAAGAGGCTGAGTGCTACTACGCCCATGAATAACTAAGACGAAGGTTAATTTCACTATCCGCTCACAATGTGTGTGTGTGTGTGTGTGTGTGTGTGTGTGTGTGTGTGTGTGTGTGTGTGTGTATATATATATATATATATATATATATATATATATATATATATATATATATATATATAGTGTGTTAGCAGGAGTATTGAGCAAGTTAGCGGACTAACTTTTTACTGATAACAATATTGTCTCAAAAGGGCACAAAGAGTAAAAGTAATTAAAAGTATTACATTACTCTTTGTGTTACACTTTCACAGTACTGTTTTTTTTATTTATTATTATTTTTTATTATTATATATTATTTTTTATTTTAGCAGGAAAAGCCTCATTGAGATGAAACATCACAAGACAGCAGCAGCACATCATTTCACACAGTTCAGATAACACAGAAGACATGTAGAACACAGTCATCGTGTGCTCGTGCACACCTCGTGCACACCTCGTGCACACCTCGTGCACACCTCGTGCACACCTCGTGTTCACCAGTCCAGAACATCTACAACCAGATGAACCTTCCTCCAACTCTTTCAATCTATTTTGGGTTGCTATTATATAATAACACGTGTTACTGGGTAACATTTAACACTTAATGATCAGCCAGTTGTGTAACATTACAGTCTCGCTTTTCTGTTGCAAAGACGCTTGGATAGCTCTTACTTTTAGCACGTCAACAACAACAAAAATGATTTTCAGTCATAAAACAGGAAATGGCAGTGGACTGTACTTGTAAACTACGTGTGATTCACACACATTCACACACTGATGGCTGCTCGTGCACAACACACTTCAAGAGCTCGTTGTCCATGAACTCATAACAGCTTCAGATAAAAGTCTCACGAGAAGTTTCATAACTGCAGCAGAGCTGAACGGTAACGTTTGACCTTGTGGAGAGAACGTTCTCTCTCTTTCTCCCAAACGGATTCTACTTTCCTTCATTCAACGACGCTCTGCTGGCTTACGCCACATGAGAAGATGACATGAGAAGATGACATTAGAAGATGACATGAGAAGATGACATTAGAAGATGACATTAGAAGATGACATTAGAAGATGACATGAGAAGATGACATGAGAAGATGACATGAGAAGATGACATTAGAAGATGACATGAGAAGATGACATTAGAAGATGACATTAGAAGATGACATGAGAAGATAACATGAGAAGATGACATGAGAAGATGACATGAGAAGATAACATGAGAAGATGACATTAGAAGATGACATGAGAAGATGACATGAGAAGATGACATTAGAAGAAAACATTAGAAGATGACATGAGAAGATGACATGAGAAGATGACATGAGAAGATGACATTGGAAGATGACATTAGAAGATGACATTAGAAGATGACATTAGAAGATGACATTAGAAGATGACATGAGAAGATGACATTAGAAGATGACATTAGAAGATGACATGAGAAGATGACATGAGAAGATGACATTAGAAGATGACATGAGAAGATGACATGAGAAGATGACATTAGAAGATGACATTAGAAGATGACATTAGAAGATGACATGAGAAGATGACATTAGAAGATGACATTAGAAGATGACATTAGAAGATGACATTAGAAGATGACATTAGAAGATGACATGAGAAGATGACATTAGAAGATGACATTAGAAGATGACATGAGAAGATGACATTAGAAGATGACATTAGAAGATGACATGAGAAGATGACATGAGAAGATGACATTAGAAGATGACATGAGAAGATGACATTAGAAGATGACATTAGAAGATGACATTAGAAGATGACATTAGAAGATGACATGAGAAGATGACATTGGAAGATGACATTAGAAGATGACATTGGAAGATGACATTAGAAGATGACATGAGAAGATGACATTGGAAGATGACATTAGAAGATGACATTGGAAGATAGGGCAGGACACAAGTCTATCTCTGGCACACTTGAACGTATCATTTGAGTTGTTAAACCCTGGTATTTACAGTGCAGGCTTCTCTGTGCAGGTGTGTCCTCAGTGTCTCCTTGATGTCCTCAGTGTCTCCTTGATGTCATCAGTGTCTCCATGATGTCATCAGTGTCTCCTTGATGTCATCAGTGTCTCCATGATGTCATCAGTGTCTCCATGATGTCATCAGTGTCTCCTTGATGTCCTCAGTGTTTCTGTGATGTCATCAGTGTCTCCATGATGTCATCAGTGTCTCCTTGATGTCATCAGTGTCTCCTTGATGTCCTCAGTGTCTCCTTGATGTCATCAGTGTCTCCTTGATGTCCTCAGTGTCTCCTTGATGTCCTCAGTGTTTCTGTGATGTCCCCAGTGTCTCATTGATGTCCTCAGTGTCTCCTTGATGTCCTCAGTGTCTCCTTGATGTCCTCAGTGTTTCTGTGATGTCCTCAGTGTCTCCTTGATGTCCTCAGTGTCTCCTTGATGTCATCAGTGTCTCCTTGATGTCCTCAGTGTTTCTGTGATGTCCTCAGTGTCTCCTTGATGTCCTCGGTGTCTCCTTGATGTCCTCAGTGTCTCCATGATGTCCTCAGTGTCTCCTTGATGCCCTCAGTGTCTCCATGATGTCCTCAGTGTCTCCTTGATGTCCTCAGTGTCTCCTTGATGTCCTCAGTGTCTCCATGATGTCCTCAGTGTCTCCTTGATGTCCTCAGTGTCTCCATGATGTCCTCAGTGTCTCCTTGATGCCCTCAGTGTCTCCTCAGTGTCTCCTTGATGCCCTCAGTGTCTCCATGATGTCCTCAGTGTCTCCTTGATGTCCTCAGTGTCTCCATGATGTCCTCTGACAGCTGCTGATTTTAAATAACACGATGTTCACTTCCAAACATGTGATCCACAGAGCTGCCTTGCTGCTTCGTTATCCACGCAGACAAGACGGTTGTATGGAGATTGATCAGATTATTATTCTTTGATGAAATTATGACTACTTGTCTTTAACTTTGTTTAAAAGAATGTGTTGGTACAAGTACTAATCCTAAATGTTATATTAATAATCTCAAAAGTTGGAGCAGAGTTTAAAACAATAATGATCAGAAGTGGAGCAGCAGAGGTCAATAAATCTATTTTTAGCCCCTATTTTGGGTCAAAGTCTAAGAACACTGGATCCTACGATACCCTTAAAACAACTAACCACAGATTTAAATTAGACACTTCCAACCTGGTGAACGTGTGAGTCTTTCTATGTTTGTAAAGCAAACTTTCTGCGCGCTAGCATAGCTAACATAGCTAACATGGCTAACCCTGTGTATTTCGTTACAGAGAGTAAGCACTTCTCTTGGCATTTAGCTGAGTTGTGTGTTTTCTTGATAAGTAACTAACAGAGGATATGTTTTAAGCAAGTATGCCTTCAGTTGTATAAACTAAAGCACAAATATTAGGAATGAAATGCTGGTTGCTGTGTGGTTTGCTAGCAGGGTTTCACATGTGTAGCAGCTCAGAGGGATGATTGTTTAATAATGTAAGGTTACTGCAAAATTGTTCATTTTGAGTTAAAAAAGACACACACTATCCAACAGATTAACATTGGTTTTCATAAATCTTTGTTGTTATTGACTCAGAGCTCTGAAATGTTTTTGTTCTCCTCAACCTGAGTTGGTTGAAGTAAGGACACATGAGGGACATCATTGGGGAAAATGACTGTACTATATTCACTGTCACTTTTAAATTAGTGTCAGCTTTATGTTTTGAGGAATCTGAGCAGCTGTTCTGGTGTTTTCATTCCTCATTTCTCTCTTGAGAAGCGATGAAGTTTTGCGCTTTTTCTGCAACCGCTCACAAGAGAAGCCGTGACCTGGATCCAACACAGGAACCAGCAGCCTGCCCGTCACAGTAACTGATCTTCAAGTGTAAACTGGGTGGAGTTCCCCTTCAGATGTCGCTGCGTGCTCTCTGTGTCGTTTGATCCACAGACGCCTTCCCTAAGATCTGCAGCCAGACCGTTATAAGTAGACTTCATAGAGAGAAATACTGTAGGCTCAGGTCACAGCTCAGGATTCACACTATTTAAGTCTCACGTAGAGTTCATGAGGAAGCGCCACAGACTGAGACCCTCCTCCTGAAATCATCATCTGGATCTATGCCATCTGAAATATGGAAACATTTTGGAAACTGTGAAGTGGCTGCACTGCACGATGATGAAGTGGCTGCACTGCATGAAGATGAAGTGGCTGCATTGCACAATGGTGAAGTGGCTGCACGGCACAATAGTGAAGTGGCTGCACTGCATGATGGTGAAGTGGCAGGCTGTCACGTCACAGCAAGAGGGGCCCGGGTTCAATCCCTGGAGGTTTCTCTACTTGGAGTTCAGGTTAATTAGAGACTCTAAATAGCCATAAAGGTGTGAGTGTGAATGGTTGTCTCCATGTGCCTGAGCTGAACTGAGCCGGTCCAGAAGAACCCTGTTGATGTCAGCTGGTCGATCCAGCACCCCACAACTCTGAGCAGGATAACTAACTTGATATTTTTTGCTCATACAGGTGGAAATATGAACATTGTTAGAATCTATCTGGATGTTTTTGATCATGAACATGTCTTGCCTCCCCTCCCCTCTTGTCTGCACGCTGCCAGCTGCTGAAGGCTCTGACCCCAGAGGAGAGCACCCAGTGCCAACACGGCCTCTTCTTCCTGGACGGTCAGCGCCGCGTGGACTACGTCCTCACCTACCCCGTGAAGAAGCCAAACGCGGGCCGCTCCGGCCGCCAGGCGGCGCACCTGCTGACCGAAAACGCCGTCGCCCGCAGCCTGCGGCGCGGCCCCCCGAGCCGGGCCGAGCACCCCCGACAGCACCGAGCGCAGAGGGCGAGGGACCCGGCGGCCTCGGCGTCGCCATCGTCGGCCGACATAGAGCTGGGCAGTCTGACGGAAACCCTCAACGGCCACGAGGATCACAAGATTCTCAGAAGGGAGGAGTTTGAGGGGAAGCTGAGAGACATGGGGCTGGAGCTGGAGAAAGACGAGGACGTGAGTTTACTTCTTTACTCATTCATACTGAAACACTCACCTCCACACAAGAGCTCCACCCGATATCTGTCATCTGCTTTACTGACATGTTTCTTTATAAAATGTAATTTTTAAAGGTATCACAGTTAGCGGCAAGTCAGTGGCGGCCGTCACGGCCTGCTGAGCCTTCTCTGCTGGGCTCACGCCGTAACTTGAACCTGGTTAAGCAGATTTATTTTCCAATCAGATCCAATTCTCTGTGGTAGAAAAGGGGGTTGAACTAGATGGTGACGACCCGCTAGGGTTCGTCTGTACGTGTGATTCCTCACAGAGACGAGGATCCTCAGCAGCAGCACCATGAATCTGCACACTCCAGTCCAGTGGGTGGCAGTATGCACCTAGGCAAGTCGGTTGCGATCTGCCGTTTAAACTTGAAGAAGAAGCCGCGCCCAAACAGCTGAGGCACTGAAGGCAGACAAAAAAACACAAGTCAAGGTACCAAAGTAGGAGACACAGTTGAAGAGAAAACATCAGGAAGGAGGAGAACCCAAAGCAGAACTGGCCTCTATGGTTGACAGCAGCTGTGATGGTGGTGGTTGTACTGGTGAGGGCTTGCTCCTATGGGGAATAAAACAAGCATGTCTCACTGGTTGGAAGCCAAATGATGACCAGCAGCTCAGGTCGACATGCAGAGAAGCAACACACAACTTTCTGGATATGATATACATCTCAAATGGCGGTCCGAGTAGAAGTACCAGTAGTAGTACTAGTAAAAGTACCAGTACCAGTAGTAGTACTACTGGTAGTACTCGTGCCTTCCTGTACCCCTCAAGGTTCATGAAGGCACCCTAGCAGGTACTTAATATATTAACATAAGTGTAAGTTATTCAACTGAATTGTATATACTCTATATTACATGAGACACCGATGGCTCAGCGCTGTCCTTCACATTGTTTTTCAACCAAAAGTGTTTTGCATGTACATCACTTTAAAAAGGTTGAGAACCACTGATATAAAGTACCAAACTATTAGTTTTGCAGATTCAGATATACACAATCAAATCATTGAATAAACAAAGATATATTATTATGTAATATTATTATTACATAAAGTATTTATAATGAGCTCCACCTTCAAGGCAAGAAAATACAGAAAGCCCGAGCGTTCTTTTCTCCCCTAAACCAGGATGGTGATGAGCTCGGCTTGACTGGCTCAGTGGGGAGCAGGGTCGTCCTTCAATAAGAGGCTCGGCGGTTCGATCTCCGGCTCTGCAAGTCCATGTCGATGTGTCCTTAAAGCAAGTTACTTAACCCTACTTTGCTCCTGCAGCTGTGCCCACGCAGTGTGAATGTGTGTGGGTGTTAGTTAGTCCTGATGGTGGCACCTTGCATGTAACTCCTCCCACATGGGTGTGAATGATGTCATGTAGTGTTAAAGCGCTAGAAAAGCGCTATACACGTCTACTGGAGACATAATTTAAGCACAAACTGAACCATATTTAAAGAGGATGTAGAGAAAAGTGGAAATACTGGAAGAATAAATAGTTGATAAACATAGATCTTACAGAACAAGATCTTCTTTCTCTCTCATACTGATTCTGACAAGTAAACTCAGAGTCTCTTCTGTTCCTTTCGTCACACCTTTATGTGAACACAACACACACACATCAAAGTTACTCTGATGGCAGTCCTCTCTCTCATTTAGATTTGTAAATAAATGTTTTGCACTCTGAGCTGCAAGGCATAAAATACATTTTAGTGATAATTACAAGTGAATAATGAGCTAGCAAAAAACAGAGGCAGTTTCAAAGTGTGACAATCATTTGACGCAAAGTACCAAGTACCACCTTGATAGTTCAGACTCATTTGGGTTCCCTCCAGACTTCCTGTGTGGAAGCTGGTAGGAAGCCTGACATGTGATGGACAGTATGCAGACCTTTAGGATGAGACAGAGGAACAGGTGATGGACGGTATGCAGGCCTTCAGGATGGGACAGTAGAACAGGTGATGTACGGTATGCAGGCCTTCAGGATGGGACAGTAGAATAGGTGATGGACGGTATGCAGGCCTTCAGGATGGGACAGTAGAATAGGTGACGGACGGTATGCAGGCCTTCAGGATGGGACAGTAGAACAGGTGATGGATGGTATGCAGGCCTTCAGGATGGGACAGTAGAATAGGTGATGGATGGTATGCAGGCCTTCAGGATGAGACAGAGGAACAGGTGATGGACGGTATGCAGGCCTTCAGGATGGGACAGTAGAACAGGTGATGGACGGTATGCAGGCCTTCAGGATGGGACAGTAGAACAGGTGATGGACGGTATGCAGGCCTTCAGGATGGGACAGTAGAATAGGTGATGGACGGTATGCAGGCCTTCAGGATGGGACAAGGGAACAGGTGATAGACGGTCCGCAGGCCTTCAGGATGAGTTAGAGGAACAGGTGATGGACGGTATGCAGGCCTTCAGGATGGGACAGAGGAACAGGTGATGGACGGTATGCAGGCCTTCAGGATGGGACAAGGGAACAGGTGATGGACGGTATGCAGGCCTTCAGGATGGGACAGTAGAATAGGTGATGGACGGTATGCAGGCCTTCAGGATGAGACAGTAGAACAGGTGATGGACGGTATGCAGGCCTTCAGGATGGGACAGTAGAACAGGTGATGGACGGTATGCAGGCCTTCAGGATGGGACAAGGGAACAGGTGATGGACGGTATGCAGGCCTTCAGGATGGGACAGTAGAACAGGTGATGGACGGTATGCAGGCCTTCAGGATGAGACAGTAGAACAGGTGATGGACGGTATGCAGGCCTTCAGGATGGGACAGTGATCTGGTGTCTCCTTGCAAAGGTTCAATAAAGGGACATTGGAAACCTCTCCTGCTCTCTTCTTCTCTTCTCCTTGCCTCTTCTCTTCTTTCTCCTCACCTGCCCTTCACTGGAGTCTACTGTACTCGTGTCATAACTCTGTCTATCGAGGTAAACAAACACTCGCAGTAATATTATAGTTATTTTTTTAGTGACAGTAATAACTATGTTTTTATCAACAAGGATTTGGGGATCTGGAAGTGGATGTCTGCCAGAGGAATGTGAAGTTTACTTTTCACAAGTAGATTTTTTTAGTAACAAGACTTTGGTTGTGGGCGTGGCTTTGGCTTTGTTTATATTAAAGGAATATAAGATATACAAGAAGTCAGGAGACATCCACTTCTAAACGTCTTCAGCCATTTAGGACGAAGACTATTTTTTGGCAAAAGTATTTGCAGGGTTGCAGCTTATATATATCTGTGTAGCAGGCGTGTAAAAGTGTGAAGTGATATTCTGCCTATGCATGAGATGTCCTGGTGCCAGCATATAAATAGAACATAAGGCTCTCCACAGCGGAGACTTGGAATGGCTGAACTGGCCTGCTCAGAGGGCCGGACTCCTGTTTACCTGAAACTGGGCACGAGGGCCAAACGCACATTTTAATCACACACACACACACACACACACACACACACACACACACACACACACACACACACACACACACACACACAATGTTCACCTTTGGTGAACTTTACATGATGACATCAGACTAAATAACCACACACACCTCAGTCAGTTATTCTGCTCATGCAGCTTATCAGGCATCATCATAATTATTAGTACCATATATTATTGATACATTAATACATGTTATTAATGGTACATTAATACATGTTATTAATGGTACATTAATACCATGTATTCATAATCATTTGCGTTTGAACTTTTAGCAGTTTTTTTTCTAACTTTTGTGTTTTATTCTTAAAATACATTTTGGTTAAAAAAAAGTAATTTCTGGTTCATTTCTCCTCTTCAACATTTTGCAATATGGCATGAGAGTTTACAGCATGTGATACAACACGTGATACAATACAATAAAGTGTGTGTGTGTGGGGGGGGGGGGGGGGGGTCGATCCAGGATGGTATCGTGATATTCTGCGTGGCGATATAATACCCAAGTATCGATCTTTCATGAAATCAATGATAAACATTTTGGTCCTTGAATAATGAAATGAATTACTTTTTTAGCTTCTTCATTTTGCTGCAATATAAATTATTGAAGTTAGATGAACAGATTGAAACCTTTATCTTCTTAGATACAATATGTTGACAACGTTTTTCATGGGAGACAATTTGCGGTGGAAAGGAATAAATCGCAATAATCGATTTATATCGTATTATCGTGATAGTATTGAATCGTTGGACCGCTGGTGATTCCCACCCCGACAGTTAAGACTGTTAGTGAGGATCCACTCCGGCCACAGAGCTCCTGCGCCTCCTCAAGCATGATGTTCTCCTGTCGCCTTCTCAAGCATGATGTTCTCCTGTCGCCTCCTCAAGCATGATGTTCTCCTGTCGCCTCCTCAAACATGATGTTCTCCTGTCGCCTCCTCAAACATGATGTTCTCCTGTTGCCTCCTAAAACATGATGTTCTCCTGTCGCCTCCTCAAACATGATGTTCTCCTGTCGCCTCCTCAAACATGATGTTCTCCTGTCGCCTCCTCAAACATGATGTTCTCCTGTCGCCTCCTCAAACATGATGTTCTCCTGCGCCTCCTCAAACATGATGTTCTCCTGTCGCCTCCTCAAACATGATGTTCTCTTGTTGCCTCCTCAAACATGATGTTCTCCTGCGCCTCCTCAAACATGATGTTCTCCTGTTGCCTCCTCAAACATGATGTTCTCCTGCGCCTCCTCAAACATGATGTTCTCCTGTTGCCTCCTCAAACATGATGTTCTCCTGCGTCTCCTCAAGCATGATGTTCTCCTGGCACCTCGAGAAAAAACAAAGGATGTCGGTGACAATGTTGAAAAGGCTTTCTGGTTCCACAGAAAGCTGGACTTCCTCCAGCGATGGTCCTCACTGCTCAGAGGGTTGTTGTGCTTGTTCTACCTTGAGTGTCATTTTTTTAGATTTTTGACAAGCAGCGTTGTATTTAGTATTCCTGATGACATCAAACCATGTATGAGTTGTTCACAATTGAGCGGTATTTGTTTGCCGTGTGTCTCTTAGACCAAGATTTCAGGAGTGGGCTTCGTGAAGGTTCACGCTCCGTGGAACATTCTCTGCCGAGAGGCCGAGTTGATGAAGCTGAAGATGCCCACCAAGAAGGTAAGACTCTCGGTGTGGTTCCCTTTCTGTCAGGTAAACAAGGAAGAACACACTTTTCTCTGAACACTTTTCAACAACACACCTTTGCTATTGTCGGAGCTCAGAGGAGGTGTGGAAGTATAAGTGAAATCATGTTTTCCTCCATCAGCTCTGATATCTACGTATTTGTGTGGAAAAAAACATGTTGGAATTTTATTTTGAAAAGAGACAATATGCATGTTTTGAGGTAAAACTGTATTTCTTGTGAACATGGACATTTATTTTGAAAAGACACTCTGCTTGTAACGATGTTCACTGACACATCCAGAACCGCCGCTCGAGGGAGAATCATAGTTTGAAGCTCAGAGACACATTTACAGAGTTGGTCTCTGGTTTGGTAGAAAGAAATGCTTTGGGAGGATGTTTCCTACCTCCAATATGTCGTGTGTCAGGCCGACGTGCTTTAATACTGAACTGTTTCTCCGCGGTGTAAACAGAAGCTCTTGACGGAAGGCTCACAACGGCCAAGGGCTAGATATAATAAAACGTAAAACATAAATTAAAAGTAGTGAGACATCTAGATTTAGAAACAGAAGAACCTCCATGTTTTCAATGGATTATGGATTATTGGAACATCTGCAAACAGCTTACCCTCAACTGGCACAGTGTGGACACCTTCATTAATCATTTATTTACAGACAATACGTAAGAGGGTTCCTGTCCTCAGGCAAGAGAATCAGTCTGAACAGATGCTGCACACAACCAGGGTATTTTAAGAAAGCCATGGACTGAAGGACGTGTTCATCCTTTAATAGCCCTCAATGCCAGTTCACAGCCCGCCTCTCCTCTCCGCTCTGAGTTCACCTGACCTTCATGCTAAGAGCAATATAAGAACATGTTTAATTCTGTAAAGATTTTAATCTGGAAAGCACTTTGTATGCTTGAAAGGTGCTTTGTAAATATTATTATTAATATTATTATTATTATTATTATTATTATTATTATTATGTGTCGTGGAACAGTGGACCAGCTCTTTACCCTTGCGGGACTACTGGAGGGGTCTTGGGAGTTTGCCCAACCAGTCTACATGTGCTTTGTGGACTTGGAGAAGGCTTTCGACCGGGTCCCTCGGGGGGTTCTGTGGGGGGTGCTGCGGGAGTACGGGGTGCCGGACCCGTTGGCACGAGCTATCCGGTCTCTATACGCCTGCAGTAGGAGTTGTGTCCGTATCCTCGGTATTAAGTCAGACACGTTCCTGGTGGGTGTTGGCCTCCGCCAGGGCTGCCCTTTATCACCGGTCCTGTTTGTGACTTTCATGGACAGGATTTCTAGGCGCAGTCGGGGGGCGGAGGAAATTGCTCCCTTCAGGTGGGGACAACATGCCTGCCCAAAGCGAAGGAGTTCAAGTACCTCGGGGTCTTGTTCACGAGTGAGGGTAAGGTGGAGCGGGAGATCGACAGGCGGATCGGTGCGGCTGCAGCAGTAAAACAGGCGCTGTACCGGTCCGTCTTGGTGAAGAGGGAGCTGAGTCGGAAGGAGGAGCTCTCTATTTACTGGTCGGTCTACGTTCCAACCCTCACCTATGGTCACCAACTCTGGGTCGTGACCGAAAGAACGAGGTCGCGGATACAAGCGGCCGAAATGAGCTTCCTCCGTAGGGTGGCCGGGCTCAGCCTTAGAGATAGGGTAAGGAGATGAGGTTCCTTTGTAGGGCTCAGCCTAAGAGATAGGTTAAGGAGCTCGGACATCAGGAGGGAGCTTGGAGTCAAGTCGCTGCTCCTTCGTATCGAAAGGAGTCAGCTGAGGTGGTTCATTTAATCCGGATGCCTCCTGGACGCCTCCCATTAGAGGTTTTCCAGGCACGTCCAACTGGGAAGAGGCCCCGGGGAAGACCCAGTACACGCTGGAGGGATTACATCTCCCGGCTGGCCTGGGAACGTCTCGGGGTCCCCAGAACGAGCTGGAACATGTTGCGGGTGAGAGGGAAGCCTGGGTCGGTCTGCTGGGTGCTGCCACCGCGACCCGACCCCGGATAAGCAGATGAAAATGGATGGATGGATTATGTGTCTAGGAATAGGGTTCTATGTTCTGATCTCAGGTTTCTATGTTCTGATCTAAGGGTTCTCAACTTTAATGAAATTCATTTGTTTGAAGGAGATGTTTTCCCAGGAATATAAAATAGATATTTGATATGATAGTAGCTGATTAACTCCCCACCACTAGCTCTGAGCAGCTTATAATACATCATTAATGTGAACTACTAATTTCAAGGTATAAAACAAAAACATAAAGTAAAGGAATAACATTCATAATCTTTCATGTTGTTCACTGACGTCAGAGCAGTTGAAAATGTTTGAGTTTTACGATCCACTTCACCCCTAATATGAAAATGTATTAAATAAAATATTAAATAAATTAAATATTCTACCAATGTATTTGATGTGTTTAAAGTACAACACACAGAAGGGAACATTGATTGAAAAGTGTGTGATTGTCTATGTGTGTGTGTCCTGATAGGTGTATGAAGTCAAGCAGTTGCGCGGTGTGGTGGAGAAGATCAGCTCCCTGGTCAGTAAAGTTGTGGAACCTCTCCACCCGCAAGTTGAGGAACATCAACCCAAGAACATCAAACACCTGTCACACACATTCTCCAGAGAGAAGCAGCACCTGTAAGTGCATCTCTTACACTCTGATGAAAAGAAGTGGATCCTTGTAGCCTGAAGTTGGATCTTTGTAGCCTGAAGTTGGATCCTTGTGGCCTGAAGTTGGATACTTGTAGCCCGAAGTTGGATCTTTGTAGCCTGAAGGTGGATCTATGTAGTCTGAAGTTGAATCCTTGTAGCTTGAAGTTGGATCTGTGTAGCCTGAAGTTGGATCCATGTAGCCTGAAGTTGGATCCATGTAGTCTGAAGTTAAATCCTTAAAGCCTGAAGTTGGATCCTTGTGGCCTGATGTTGGATCCGTGTAGCTTGAAATTGGATCCACGTAGTCTGAAGTTAGATCCTTGTAGCCCACAGTTGGATATTTGTAGCCTGAAGTTGGATCCATGTAGCCTACAGTTGGGTCCTTGTAGCCTAAAGTTGGATATTTGTAGCCTGAAGTTGGATCTGTGTAGCCTGAAGTTGGATCCTTGTAGCCTGAAGTTGGATCCGTGTAGCCTGAAGTTGGATCCGTGTAGCCTGAAGTTGGATCTGTGTAGCCTGAAGTTGGATCCGTGTAGCCTGAAGTTGGATCCGTGTAGCCTGAAGTTGGATCCTTGTAGCCTGAAGTTGGATTTGTGTAGCCTGAAGTTGGATCCTTGTAGCCTGAAGTTGGATCTGTGTAGCCTGAAGTTGGATCCGTGTAGCCTGAAGTTGGATCCGTGTAGCCTGAAGTTGGATACTTGTAGCCTGAAGTTGGATCCTTGTAGCCTGAAGTTGGATCCGTATAGCCTGAAGTTGGATCCGTGTAGCCTGAAGTTGGGTCCGTGTAGCCTGAAGTTGGATCCTTGTAGCCTGAAGTTGAATATTTGTAGCCTGAAGTTGGATCCTTGAAGCCTGAAGTTAGATACTTGTAGCCTGAAGTTGGATCTGTGTAGCCTGAAGTTGGATCCGTGTAGCCTGAAGTTGGATCCATGTAGCCTGAAGTTGGATCCGTATAGCCTGAAGTTGGGTCCGTGTAGCCTGAAGTTGGATCCTTGTAGCCTGAAGTTGAATATTTGTAGCCTGAAGTTGGATCCTTGAAGCCTGAAGTTAGATCCTTGTAGCCTGAAGTTGGATCCTTGTAGCCTGAAGTTGGATCCTTATAAACTGAAGTTGGATCCGTGTAGCCTGAAGTTGAATCCTTGTAGCCTAAAGTTGGATCCGTGTAGCCTGAAGTTGGATCCTCGTAGCCTGAAGTTGGATCCTTGTAGCCTGAAGTTGGATCTGTGTAGCCTGAAGTTGGATCTGTGTAGCCTGAAGTTGGATCCGTGTAGCCTGAAGTTGGATCCGTGTAGCCTGAAGTTGGATCCGTGTAGCCTGAAGTTGGATCCTTGTAGCCTGAAGTTGGATCCGTATAGCCTGAAGTTGGATCCGTGTAGCCTGAAGTTGGATTTGTGTAGTCTGAAGTTGGATCTTTGTAGCCTGAAGTTGGATCTGTGTAGCCTGAAGTTGGATCCGTGTAGCCTGAAGTTGGATCCGTGTAGCCTGAAGTTGGATACTTGTAGCCTGAAGTTGGATCCGTGTAGCCTGAAGTTGGGTCCGTGTAGCCTGAAGTTGGATCCTTGTAGCCTGAAGTTGAATATTTGTAGCCTGAAGTTGGATCCTTGAAGCCTGAAGTTAGATACTTGTAGCCTGAAGTTGGATCTGTGTAGCCTGAAGTTGGATCCGTGTAGCCTGAAGTTGGATCCATGTCGCCTGAAGTTGGATCCGTATAGCCTGAAGTTGGGTCCGTGTAGCCTGAAGTTGGATCCTTGTAGCCTGAAGTTGAATATTTGTAGCCTGAAGTTGGATCCTTGAAGCCTGAAGTTAGATCCTTGTAGCCTGAAGTTGGATCCTTGTAGCCTGAAGTTGGATCCTTATAAACTGAAGTTGGATCCGTGTAGCCTGAAGTTGAATCCTTGTAGCCTAAAGTTGGATCCGTGTAGCCTGAAGTTGGATACTTGTAGCCTGAAGTTGGATCCTTGTAGCCTGAAGTTGGATCCGTATAGCCTGAAGTTGGATCCGTGTAGCCTGAAGTTGGGTCCGTGTAGCCTGAAGTTGGATCCTTGTAGCCTGAAGTTGAATATTTGTAGCCTGAAGTTGGATCCTTGAAGCCTGAAGTTAGATACTTGTAGCCTGAAGTTGGATCTGTGTAGCCTGAAGTTGGATCCGCGTAGCCTGAAGTTGGATCCATGTAGCCTGAAGTTCGATCCGTATAGCCTGAAGTTCGATCCGTGTAGCCTGAAGTTGGGTCCGTGTAGCCTGAAGTTGGATCCTTGTAGCCTGAAGTTGAATATTTGTAGCCTGAAGTTGGATCCTTGAAGCCTGAAGTTAGATCCTTGTAGCCTGAAGTTGGATCCTTGTAGCCTGAAGTTGGATCCTTATAAACTGAAGTTGGATCCGTGTAGCCTGAAGTTGGATCCTCGTAGCCTGAAGTTGGATCCTTGTAGCCTGAAGTTGGATTCTTGAAGCCTGAAGTTAGATCCTTGAAGCCTGAAGTTGGATCCTTGTAGCCTGAAGTTGGATCCTCGTAGCCTGAAGTTGGATCTTCGTAGCCTAAAGTTGGATCCTCGTAGCCTAAAGTTGGATCCTCGTAGCCTGAAGATGGATTCTTGTAGCTGGACCCTTGTAGACTGAAGTTGGATCCTTGTAGCCTTAAGTTGGATCCTCGTAGCCTATAGTTGGATCCTCGTAGCCTGAAGTTGGATCCTCGTAGCCTGAAGATGGATCCTTGTAGCTGGATCCTTGTAGCCTGAAGTTGGACCCTTGTAGCCTGCAGTTGGACACTTGTAGACTGAAGTTGGATCCGTGTAGCCTATAGTTGGATCCTTGTAGCTGGATCCTTGTAGCCTGAAGTTGGATCCTCGTAGCCTGAAGTTGGACCCTTGTAGACTGAAGTTGGACCCTTGTAGCCTATAGTTGGATCCTCGTAGCCTATAGTTGGATCCTCGTAGCCTGAAGTTGGACCCTTGTAGACTGAAGTTGGACCCTTGTAGCCTATAGGTGGATCCTCGTAGCCTGAAGTTGGACCCTTGTAGCCTGCAGTTGGACACTTGTAGACTGAAGTTGGATCCGTGTAGCCTATAGTTGGATCCTCGTAGCCTGAAGTTGGATCCTCGTAGCCTGAAGTTGGATCCTTGTAGCCTTGTACAGCGGTATCGAGCGCTGCACTGTTAGTGTGGTTCACACCACAGTAAGTTGTCCTAACTTGAACAGACAATAACGAGAGCTGTTGTTTGTTTTTAACAAACAGGTTTGACCTCTCAGACAAAGATTACTTCTTTGACACCAAAACCAGGAGTTCAATAGTAAGTACACTGAAGTTTGTCTGCATGAATCTACCAAGACCAAAATATCCTTCCATGAACAACTGTGGTTTTTAGCCAACATGTTTTCTGACAGAAATCTGACAGATTTCATATAATTTTGAACATATCGAGTGAAACCTTGTTAGAAGGGCAACAACCAAAACGTGATGTTTTTAACACCGGCTGATCTCCCAAAGACGACGGTTTCATACAAGGAAACTAAATTGTCAATTACGTTTCGAGGGAAACAGATTTTCTCCCAGATTGCGTTTGCTTTGGACATACTGCAAATATGTTTCTGATCTTAGGGCACAGGCCGTGTAGGGAGGAGGCCGGGCTGTATAGGTGGGTCAACACTGGACTTTAACCCTTTAAGCCCAATTGTTTGTGTCCTGTGTGAAGCCGGGAGTTAAGTAAAGACATAAAACACGGAGTCAGCATTTTTGCACTCCCAGTTCCCTCGTCTCGAAATGTTTTTTACGCTTTTACGTCAGTTATTTTCTTCAACCAATCGGTTCGCGCTTAAAACATCTTGAAAGTGGTGTTCCTTTGTGACGATTATCTTGCTAAACGAAACATGTTGTAAATGTTTGTTTGCCACTTCGTTTGTTTGTTTTTGTCGAGGGAACCAGAGTGAAGCTTCTGGGGTTTGCCTCCATAAATGTCATCTCTGCAGCACTCTGTTAACTTGAATTTATGTCCTTAAATAAAGTAGCTCACATACTTATTTTAAGCTAAAGGAAGTTTTTCTGAACCTAAGTTGTTTTGTTGAGCTTTTGATTGAATTTACTATGTTAACAATGTTAACAGCGACAGTAATCCAGAAGAAAACTGTTTTCCTCGAAACATTGCTGATAGTACAGTTTAGTTGTATGGGAATGTAGTTTTGTTGGAGACAAGGTTGTTTGAACACCACAAAAAATAAGAAGGATGATACAGAACTACAGAGGTTATGCACAGACATTTGGTTGTGGTTATGGCTGGTATTGCAGATTAGAGCTTCATCATTGTTTTACGACAGTGTCTATAAATCACAGTATTTTAAGTAGATATTATTTCTCCAGCAGCTTGGTGAATAAAGTTCAGTTCTTCTGTTTTTCATTTCCTTTCAGGTTTTTGAGATACTAAAACGAACAAAATGCAAGGCCAAGTACAGCATGGGTGAGTCTGGATGTGCGTTACTGGCCTCCTTGTGTAGATGGCTCACTATGATCACACACACGTCTGTGCCCTGTGTTCAGCAACTATGTCACTTCAGTAGCCAGCCAGTGGGGAGAAGTAGCCCGCTACGGGGTCCTGGGTGCTTGAACGCACCAGAACGTGAGCTGTTAGCTGTGTTATAAGCAGTGCTGTGAGCAGAACAGCCAGTCCCTGTGCTTACTGCACACACTGCATGCATGGGAATGACGTACAATTCAATAGACCTTTGTTTTTGATGAAGTGAGGTTGTACAAATGTTGCTATGTTGTTAGCTTTGTTATGTAGCCAAGCAAGACTGTGCTGCTAACGTCACCTGGCTAGCTCTCCTCCTGCGTAGTTTGATGGATTTGTTGTTACCACAGGATGCTTGCCACATTTCTCTGGAGTGTATTTATTGTTTGAATAGTTTCTGTCATATTCATGTAATGTGCTGTAACTCTGTTATTGCTCATTCTGGTCACATGACATCTGTTGCTTCTGTCCATCCTGGAGATCTCATCTCTGTTGCTCTATGAAGCTTCTTCCTGTTTCCCTGTGAAAGGGTTTTACTGTCTTTATTTGGGGAGTTGTTCCTGATCAGATGTGAGGTTCTGGGACAGGATGTCATGAGTACAGATTGTAAAGCGCTCCGAGGATAATTTGTAATTTGTTATTTTGGGCTCTACAAAATCAACTGAATTGAATGGACTCCTTAGTGTGGTGAAGCTTAATTCAATGTAGAATAGCTTAAAGCTTAGCTTACCACACTTTTCTGGTAACTTCCCAACACTGTCTATGAGTAATATAATTCAGAGGTGTGCGAGCCTCAATGACGCAGCTTTGGTAACACTGACTGTAAATATGTACAACTCACATTAGCTCCTGTTTGTTTGCTCTCGGCAGGGATCACCAGCCTCCTGGCGAGTGCTGTCTATTCAGCAGCTTATCCGCTCCACGATGTGAGTACTGCTAGTCCCGGTGCTGATCAATATCATCGGCTGTCCTAGTAAATCAGGTTTATATGAAGATGAGGTAAAAAGATGTCAGCAAACTTGGTTTCCAGTCAGTTACTCGGTAACTAGCTGTCGTGTTTCTCTTTCCTACTTCAGGGAGACATCAATGAGGAGAGCGCAGCCCCCAATGACCGAAAGGTGAGAACGTTGTTTCTAAACGTAGAGAAGGGCTCACGTTAGTGTTAGCTCTTCTATGCTACGCTAGCTACTGAAGGTATACTGAGTGTCTACACATGGTGCTTTTGCTTTTAATGACTGTAACAGTGAATAAAGATCCATTTACAGGAACAGAGTCATTCCTTCATGTCATCGTCTTCTGTCTTGCTGTTGAGGTGCTTCACTTTTCACTCACAGGGAAATAAACTCTGCCAAGATAAATGTGGCAGGATAAAGTGTAAAGGTATGATACAACTGTACACATAATGCATGACAATACTTTCCATTGTCTTCCTCAGCTCTTGTATGAAGAGTGGGCGAACTACAGTGTCTTCTACAAGTACCAGCCCATCGGACTTGTGCGGTAAGGAAATGTATTTAGAAACATCATTTACTGGCAGTTGTCCTACTGGAAACTGGTGCAATGTGAATTTGTCATTAATAAGTCAATAGCACTAACTGATTTTTGGTGATGTCACAGCTAAATTAGTGAAAAGGTGCGTTTAGGTTTATTATCAGGCATGAAAATCCCTCACCCCTCGACGAAATTCGCCGTTTTGAAACCAAAATAGGCGACCGACGTGAATCACGTAGATTCGATAAATGTTTTTTTTGGAGGGCTGGGGTTCAGTGAACTGTGAACAGATGTGCGTGCCAGAAGGGAGTGCGAGAGCATGGTAATATAATATATAATATAGTAAGTTAAGTTACCCAGGAGCTCTGCTGACATAGACTTAGCTCACGTTAGCTCCAGCTTGATGAATTGAGTCACTAAACACAGCAGGAGAGAACGCAACATTAGCCCGCTAGCTAACGCTCCGGTAGGAAAGTTATTAGCTAACGCTTCTGTTATTGAGGAGCTAGATTCTGAGGTGAAGAGGCTGAGGGGACCAGACGTCTGGATTTAGTCCGGACAGTCCGGGTGTTCAATGCCCTTTCCGGGTGTTCAATGCCCTGTCCGGGTGTTCAACGCCCAGTCCGGGTGTTCAACGCCCAGTCCGGGTGTTCAACGCTCAGTCCGGGTGTTCAACGCCCAGTCCGGGTGTTCAACGCCAAGTCCGGGTGTTCAACGCTCAGTCCGGGTGTTCAACGCCCAGTCCGGGTGTTCAACGCCCAGTCCGGGTGTTCAACGCCCTGTCCGGGTGTTCAACGCTCAGTCCGGGTGTTCAACGCCCAGTCCGGGTGTTCAACGCCCTGTCCGGGTGTTCAACGCTCAGTCCGGGTGTTCAACGCCCTGTCCGGGTGTTCAACGCCCTGTCCGGGTGTTCAACGCTCAGTCCAGGTGTTCAACGCCCTGTCCGGGTGTTCAACGCTCAGTCCGGGTGTTCAACGCCCTGTCCGGGTGTTCAACGCCCTGTCCGGGTGTTCAACGCCCAGTCCGGGTGTTCAACGCCCTGTCCGCGTGTTCAACGCTCAGTCCGGGTGTTCAACGCTCAGTCCGGGTGTTCAACGCCCTGTCCGGGTGTTCAACGCTCAGTCCGGGTGTTCAACGCTCAGTCCGGGTGTTCAATGCCCTGTCCGGCGTCCGGCGCAGCATCAAGTCGGACGCGTATTTGTCCTCCTTTTTGGAGCCGCGCGACCGCGCCAGCGTTTCTGAGATTGGACTCTGAGACGCGGAGAAAAGTTGTTGTTATCATCTTCATAAAGAGGACATCTTTGATGTGACGAGTCTTGGCCAATCAGCGTTAAGATGTCTCCAGCGGCCGTTTCTCAATACGCGATCTTCTCTGTACTTGATGAGAAAACTCACAACTGAAAGTTGACGTTCTCTGAATACTACTGTTGTTGAGCCACACAATGTCATTTTAGGATGTTTTCAGGCAAGAAGTTGGTTGTTTGAGCATCAAATCAGCCGATTTAAACATTACGGAAAGTGCCGCATGACATTGGAAAGCTTCGATTGATGTTTGTTGGTGCGTTCAGGTTCATTAAGCTCACTCGGTCTTTACAGCATCTCAGTTTTAAAGTGTCAGGTAGAATATTGATAGCCATATGACTTCCTTGCATTTTTATGAATGTCTGTTGTTCATTTTTGGAGATTCTACTCATCATTGTAGCTTTATCTAATAATCCTGATGATTTGACTCTTTCTTTGTGTTCAGGAAGTATTTCGGGGAGAAGATCGGTCTGTACTTTGCCTGGCTGGGTCTGTACACCCAGATGCTGATTCCTGCCTCTCTAGTGGGGGTCATTGTGTTTCTGTACGGATGTGCAACAGTCGACGACAACATACCGAGGTGAACACACACACACACACACACACACACACACACACACACACACACCACTCACTCTGCTACTGTTTTGGAATGCTTTGCCTTTTGGCATCAATCTCATTCGTCGTGAGAATATTTTACTTTGTAAACCCAAAGGTCTGAGGATTTGTAGAGGAATCTCTGATCCGACCTCCAGAGTCTTCTTGAGACACGTTGTGTAAATGACCCGTAATGTAACGTCTTCAAGGGACACTTTCACATCGTGGGAAGTTCTCAAAGATGGCGTCTGATGTCTGTCACGATGTGCAGCAGGGACTCGCTGTCAGGTCTGGTTGGGTCCCATCGAGCCTCTACGGAGACAAACCGTGTTCACAGCATGTTGATCTTTGAAAAGAAATGGAAAGAAGAAGTGGGAATATGTTTTTTCGGGAGGTAGATTGACCAAACGGCTTACTAATGTAAACTGTCTAAATTACAGTAAAAATGACTCTTTGGCACATTAGATAAATATTTGGTGTGAGAGGTTTGATCGTGAACATTTGCAAAGAATATTCCATATTTCCATTTCGTCCCTGATGTGTCGGCTGAGTATCGGTACGCTATACCTTTAGGGGAGCCAGTCAGTCCCAGGTGGTATCTAAACATCACAGCAGGCCTTCTTCAGTTCATCACGTGTCATTGGTCCGGTTCTGCTGCAGTGGCCTTCAGAGAGGACATGTCAGAAGGTTGGGTTCAACGCATCCTGTAGGTAAAGCACTTCCTGTACGGCTCAGCGTTCGGTCAGCGCAGCACACGGAGGAACTGATGGCTTCAAACCTTTACCGTCGACTGATTAGACACCCACATGAGAAAAGGCAAGAGAAACAGAGAAATCCTCCTTCTAAAGAAAATCTGAGGATGGAGATTTAAATAGAGGGAATGAAGAGGTTTGATGAACGAGTAGGGGAACTAGGGCCTCTTCCTCGACCTGCTTCTCATCACCCACAGGATATTATGACACACGCCGACGGCACACCTTGACACTCCACACAGACACAGACACACACCACACACACTCTCAGTACAAGTGTCAGTGTGTGAGTCTCACCCGGACAGCTCACAGAGAGACGACCCAGACCTCCTGTCTGTCACTCAAGAGGCCTGCGGCCTCCTGCCGGATGGACAAAACCCACATTGCCAGAGGAATAATAGTGGATATTAATCTTCTAATCTTTCCACATCTGGAACACACCAAATAAATGGTTATAACTATTATATTAAATGACATGAAAAAGGTTTTACATACAACTTGAACTCGGGGGTTTGAGAGCCGGGGTATGAGAGGTACGATCGGTCACGAGGTCATAGGTCGTGAGGTAATAGGTCGTGAGGTAATAGGTCGTGAGGTAATCGGTCGTGAGGTCATAGGTCATGAGGTAATCGGTCATGAGGTCATAGGTCGTGAGGTAATAGGTCGTGAGGTAAAGGTCGTGAGGTAATAGGTTGTGAGGTAATAGGTCGTGAGGTAATCGGTCATGAGGTAATAGGTCGTGAGGTCATAGGTCGTGAGGTCGTAGGTCGTGAGGTAATAGGTCGTGAGGTAATCGGTCGTGAGGTCATAGGTCGTGAGGTAATCGGTCGTGAGGTCATAGGTCGTGAGGTAATCGGTCATGAGGTAATAGGTCGTGAGGTCATAGGTTGTGAGGTCATAGGTCGTGAGGTCATAGGTTGTGAGGTCGTAGGTCGTGAGGTCATAGGTCGTGAGGTAATCGGTCGTGAGGTCGTGAGGTCATAGGTCGTGAGGTAATAGGTCGTGAGGTAATCGGTCGTGAGGTCATAGGTCGTGAGGTAATCGGTCATGAGGTAATAGGTCGTGAGGTCATAGGTTGTGAGGTCATAGGTCGTGAGGTCATAGGTCGTGAGGTCATAGGTCGTGAGGTAATAGGTTGTGAGGTCATAGGTCGTGAGGTCATAGGTCGTGAGGTAATCGGTCGTGAGGTTGTGAGGTCATAGGTCGTGAGGTCGTAGGTCGTGAGGTCGTAGGTCACGAGGTCATAGGTCACGAGGTAATAGGTCATGAGGTAATAGGTCGTGAGGTCATAGGTCGTGAGGTCATTGGTTGTGAGGTCATAGGTCGTGAGGTCATAGGTCGTGAGGTAATAGGTCATGAGGTAATAGGTCATGATGTAATAGATCATGAGGTCATAGGTCATGAGGTAATAGGTCATGAGGTAATAGGTCATGAGGTCATAGGTCATGAGGTAATAGGTCGTGAGGTCATAGGTTGTGAGTGATCATTGATTCCTTTTTTAGGAATCTAAAGATGCTGTATTGATTATGTAAGTATAACAGTATCACACACGATTTTATTCATCATATATTTATACATGAATGTGCAATTGTTTGTTTTTCACTACAAATGAAGTTCTTTACATCACAAACATTTTGGTTTTAGACTAAATGTAAAGTCATGTGATTGCTGTATATTTCCGATCCATTTTCGCAGTTTTGAGATTATAATTATTATTATAATTATAATTGTAATAATTAGAAGCAGAAGCCAGACTGTGGAGGCATGATGCTGGCTTCTTCCTCCTGCTTAAAGTCCACCCACTTAGTAAAAGTTACATTATGAATATTAGAGCGATGCCTTCAAAATCGTAGTAGTTCATGAAATATGAACGTGTATGTTGAGTGTGTGAGTGTGTGTCCGTGCACACCTGGCCTGACTGTGTGTGTGTTGTTTTGCAGCATGGAGATCTGCCACCCGAGGAACAACATCACCATGTGTCCTCTGTGCGACCGCGTGTGCAGCTACTGGAGGCTGAACACGGCCTGCGCCACCGCGCGGGCCAGCCACCTGTTTGACAACCCGGCCACCGTGTTCTTCTCCATCTTCATGGCTCTGTGGGGTGAGGGAACACACACACACACACACACACACACACACGAGGACGAGGACCGCAAAACCCACCGCTGGGTTTGAAAACCGCTTTTCCTATAAAATCAAAGACAGAAGCTGTAAAAACAGACATTATCGTGTGATTTTCAACTTTCCAGGGGTCCTCGAACAAGTCGCGTGTGAGGAAAAGCAACCAAACATGAGTTTACGTTCATAATATTTCATCTAAAACCTTTAACTCTTCTTCTACATTTCAACCCTTGGATCCTGTTAGGAGAAACATTTTGCATTATTCTGTGTTCAAGTTGGTCATAAGTGTACCTTATGACCCAGTATTTAACTATCAAAACCTCCGGCTTCACTATAGTACATATATATTAATGTGGACGTGCAGGACGAGACTCTGGCATCAGAAGCGTCCGGGTTTCCGATTGTAGTCATAGTTGTAGTATCGACCAATCACATTTGAGCGGGCTCTGGCCTCCTTCAGGTAAAATGTCTGTTGAGCTTCACATTAGTTAATACATTAGCTAAACACATCTTCTCTGCTGTCTGCTCCTCAGCTGCCATGTTCATGGAGCACTGGAAGAGGAGGCAGATGAGACTGAACTATGAGTGGGACCTGACGGGGTTTGAAGACGAGGAGGTGAGTGCTGAGCAGACAACTGAAGGTGTTACAATGCTCTGGATCACAGGAAGTGTCAGTTCGCTGCATCCTGCAACCGGCAACCTGCAACCGGCATCCTGCAACCGGCAACCTGCAACCTCACCACCAGACCTCACTCTCCAGTTACAACTCATGGGAAACCAGCCAGGAGTGAAGTCGTCCAGGAGAGAAGACATTGAATCCTCACATGTAGTGAAATTAAAGGAATAAACTGATGCTGATGT
Source organism: Clinocottus analis (assembly GCF_023055335.1). NCBI lineage: Eukaryota > Metazoa > Chordata > Actinopteri > Perciformes > Cottidae > Clinocottus > Clinocottus analis. The sequence continues at coordinate 188,255 of NW_027176223.1, read as the reverse complement.
TTTTACTAAGAGCCTCTCTCTGTCTCTCTCTCTGTCTCTCTCTGTCTCTCTCTGTCTCTCTCTCTCTGTGTCTCTCTCTCTCTCTCTCTCTCTCTCTCTCTCTGTCTCTCTCTGTCTCTCTCTGTCTCTCTCTCTCTCTGTCTCTCTGTCTCTCTCTCTCTCTCTCTCTCTCTCTGTCTCTCTCTCTCTCTCTCTCTCTCCCTCTCTCTCTCTTCCTCTCTCTCTTTCTCTCCCTCTCTCTCTCTCTCTCTCTCTCTCTCTCTCTCTCTCTCTCTCTCTCTCTCTCTCTCTCTCTCTCTGTCTGGGTTTATTTTTCACAGGAAGCTCTGAAGGTTTGGATAAATCCATTTTACTTGGTTAAAGTTCTCTTTTTCAATCTTTAAGTCTTTCTGCTTCAGGTCATAATGCGTCACACAGACTTCTGTGTGTCACTATGAATGCTACTGGCGTAACTGAGGTTTCCTCCATCCGCATTAGAATGAGGCCATCACAACATGTCCTGACTCCAGGAGGCCTCATGCTGACCCGACACTAACACCGCTCACAGAAACATGCACTGCTCTGATGTGCACATCTGTGCCTTCAGAACACTGCACACATGAACAGACATGCTATGTAATCCCACACTGAGCTGACCTGGACATTGACGTGTCTTAAAGCAGAGCTCTGGTGGAGAGATCCTCCCTCAGAACCGGTGACTTCATGCTTTTCTCCCCCTTGCTTCTCTGAATGGATCCTGGGATGGAAGCAGTTTATCTTCACAGGAGATGGACACAATACGGCTCTAGGATCACTTAAACATATATTTCTGTTCAAACACACAAACTACAGCCTGGTGGAATCCCAAAGTCAGACTAATGAATGATATTAATCTTATTAATGTCAGCAAAATTGTGCAAATTGTCAAATATTTCTGATAATTCCATGAATTCACCAGTCATAAGTGATAATACCCAGTAGCTTCATGACATATAGGTCCCACTCCCAGGTTCCACAAACTGCTGCTGTCAACCTTTAACATGCCATCACTTTCCTGACCTTTCACCTCAAGCTTTGTTTTCTTCTTCTCCTGCTCACTTTTCTTCTGGCTGTGAGTTCTCATTTCACTTTCTTAAACAATGTTTAATATCGATGTTGTGTTTGAAAACCAGTGTTCGTTGGTGAGTATGATGGTGAGTATAGTAATGAGTATAGTAATGAGTGTGGTGGTGAGTATGATGATGAGTATGATGGTGAGTATAGTAATGAGTATAGTAATGAGTGTGGTGGTGAGTATGATGATGAGTATAATGGTGAGTGTGATGGTGAGTATGATGGTGAGTGTGATTGTGAGTATGATGGTGAGTGTGATGGTGAGTATGATGATGAGTATAATGGTGAGTGTGATGGTGAGTATGATGATGAGTATAATGGTGAGTGTGATGGTGAGTATGATGGTGAGTATGATGGTGAGTATGATAGTGAGTGTGATGGTGAGTATGATGGTGAGTGTGATGGGGAGTGTGATGGTGAGTATGATGGTGAGTGTGATGGTGAGTATGATGGTGAGTGTGATGATGAGTATGATGGTGAGTATGATAGTGAGTGTGATGGTGAGTGTGATGGTGAGTATGATGGTGAGTATGATAGTGAGTGTGATGGTGAGTATGATAGTGAGTGTGATGGTGAGTATGATGGTGAGTGTGATGGTGAGTATGATGGTGAGTATGATGGTGAGTGTGATGGTGAGTATGATGGTGAGTGTGATGGGGAGTATGATGGTGAGTGTGATGGTGAGTATGATGGTGAGTATGATGGTGAGTGTGATGATGAGTATGATGGTGAGTATGATAGTGAGTGTGATGGTGAGTGTGATGGTGAGTATGATGGTAAGTATGATGGTGAGTATGATGGTGAGTATGATGGTGAGTATGATGGTGAGTGTGATAGTGAGTGTGATGGTGAGTATGATGGTGAGTGTGATGGTGAGTATGATGGTGAGTATGATGGTGAGTGTGATGATGAGTATGATGGTGAGTATGATGGTGAGTGTGATAGTGAGTGTGATGGTGAGTATGATGGTGAGTGTGATGGTGAGTATGATGGTGAGTATGATGGTGAGTGTGATGGTGAGTGTGATGGTGAGTATGATGGTGAGTGTGATGGTGAGTATGATGGTGAGTGTGATGGTGAGTGTGGTGGTGAGTATGATAGTGAGTGTGATGGTGAGTGTGATGGTGAGTGTGATGGTGAGTATGATGGTGAGTGTGGTGGTGAGTATGATGGTGAGTATGATGATGAGTATGATGGTGAGTGTGATGGTGAGTATGATGGTGAGTGTGATGGTGAGTATGATGGTGAGTGTGATGGTGAGTGTGATTGTGAGTGTGATGGTGAGTGTGATGGTGAGTATGATGGTGAGTAAGATAGTGAGTGTGATGGTGAGTGTGATGGTGAGTATGATGGTAAGTATGATGGTGAGTATGATGGTGAGTATGATAGTGAGTGTGATGGTGAGTATGATGGTGAGTGTGATGGTGAGTGTGATGGTGAGTATGATGGTGAGTATGATGGTGAGTATGATGGTGAGTGTGATGGTGAGTGTGATGGTGAGTATGATGGTGAGTGTGATGGTGAGTGTGATGGTGAGTACGATGGTGAGTGTGGTGGTGAGTATGATAGTGAGTGTGATGGTGAGTGTGATGGTGAGTGTGATGGTGAGTATGATGGTGAGTGTGGTGGTGAGTATGATGGTGAGTATGATGATGAGTATGATGGTGAGTGTGATGGTGAGTATGATGGTGAGTGTGATGGTGAGTGTGATGGTGAGTATGATGGTAAGTATGATGGTGAGTATGATGGTGAGTATGATGGTGAGTATGATGGTGAGTATGATAGTGAGTGTGATGGTGAGTATGATGGTGAGTGTGATGGTGAGTATGATGGTGAGTATGATGGTGAGTGTGATGGTGAGTATGATGGTGAGTATGATAGTGAGTGTGATGGTGAGTGTGATGGTGAGTGTGATGGTGAGTATGATGGTGAGTATGATGGTGAGTGTGATGATGAGTATGATGGTGAGTATGATTGTGAGTGTGATGGTGAGTATGATGGTGAGTATGATGATGAGTATGATGGTGAGTATGATGGTGAGTATGATGGTGAGTATGATGGTGAGTATGATGGTGAGTGTGATGGTGAGTATGATGGTGAGTGTGATGGTGAGTATGATGGTGAGTATGATGGTGAGTGTGATGATGAGTATGATGGTGAGTATGATAGTGAGTGTGATGGTGAGTGTGATGGTGAGTATGATGGTAAGTATGATGGTGAGTATGATGGTGAGTATGATGGTGAGTGTGATGGTGAGTGTGATAGTGAGTGTGATGGTGAGTATGATGGTGAGTGTGATGGTGAGTATGATGGTGAGTATGATGGTGAGTGTGATGATGAGTATGATGGTGAGTATGATGGTGAGTGTGATAGTGAGTGTGATGGTGAGTATGATGGTGAGTGTGATGGTGAGTATGATGGTGAGTATGATGGTGAGTGTGATGGTGAGTGTGATGGTGAGTATGATGGTGAGTGTGATGGTGAGTATGATGGTGAGTGTGATGGTGAGTGTGGTGGTGAGTATGATAGTGAGTGTGATGGTGAGTGTGATGGTGAGTGTGATGGTGAGTATGATGGTAAGTATGATGGTGAGTATGATGGTGAGTATGATAGTGAGTGTGATGGTGAGTATGATGGTGAGTGTGATGGTGAGTATGATGGTGAGTATGATGGTGAGTGTGATGGTGAGTGTGATGGTGAGTGTGATGGTGAGTATGATGGTGAGTGTGATGGTGAGTACGATGGTGAGTGTGATGGTGAGTGTGGTGGTGAGTATGATAGTGAGTGTGATGGTGAGTGTGATGGTGAGTGTGATGGTGAGTATGATGGTGAGTGTGGTGGTGAGTATGATGGTGAGTATGATGATGAGTATGATGGTGAGTATGATGATGAGTATGATGGTGAGTGTGATGGTGAGTATGATGGTGAGTGTGATGGTGAGTGTGATGGTGAGTATGATAGTGAGTGTGATGGTGAGTATGATGGTGAGTATGATGGTGAGTGTGATTGTGAGTGTGATGGTGAGTGTGATTGTGAGTGTGATGGTGAGTGTGATGGTGAGTATGATGGTGAGTAAGATAGTGAGTAAGATAGTGAGTGTGGTGGTGAGTGTGATGGTGAGTATGATGGTGAGTGTGATTGTGAGTGTGGTGGTGAGTATGATGGTGAGTATGATGGTGAGTGTGATTGTGAGTATGATGGTGAGTGTGATGGTGAGTATGATGGTGAGTATGATGGTGAGTGTGGTGGTGAGTGTGATGGTGAGTATGATGGTGAGTGTGATGGTGGGTATGATGGTGAGTGTGATGGTGAGTATGATGGTGAGTGTGATGGTGAGTATGATGGTGAGTATAATAGTGAGTATGATGGTAAGTATGATGGTGAGTATGATAGTGAGTATGATGGTGAGTATGATGGTGAGTGTGGTGGTGAGTGTGATGGTGAGTATGATGGTGAGTGTGATGGTGAGTATGATGGTGAGTGTGATGGTGAGTATGATGGTGAGTATAATAGTGAGTATGATGGTAAGTATGATGGTGAGTATGATAGTGAGTATGATGGTGAGTATGATTGTGAGTGTGATGGTGAGTATAATGGTGAGTATGATGGTGAGTGTGATGGTGAGTATGATGGTGAGTAAGATAGTGAGTAAGATAGTGAGTGTGGTGGTGAGTGTGATGGTGAGTATGATGGTGAGTGTGATTGTGAGTGTGGTGGTGAGTATGATGGTGAGTATGATGGTGAGTGTGATTGTGAGTATGATGGTGAGTGTGATGGTGAGTATGATGGTGAGTGTGGTGGTGAGTGTGATGGTGAGTATGATGGTGAGTGTGATGGTGGGTATGATGGTGAGTGTGATGGTGAGTATGATGGTGAGTGTGATGGTGAGTATGATGGTGAGTGTGATGGTGGGTATGATGGTGAGTGTGATGGTGAGTATGATGGTGAGTGTGATGGTGAGTATGATGGTGAGTATAATAGTGAGTATGATGGTAAGTATGATGGTGAGTATGATAGTGAGTATGATGGTGAGTATGATTGTGAGTGTGATGGTGAGTATAATGGTGAGTATGATGGTGAGTGTGATGGTGAGTATGATGGTGAGTAAGATAGTGAGTATGATGGTGAGTATGATGGTGAGTATGATGGTGAGTAAGATAGTGAGTATGATGGTGAGTATGATAGTGAGTATGATGGTGAGTATGATGGTGAGTAAGATAGTGAGTATGATGGTGAGTAAGATAGTGAGTATGATGGTGAGTGTGGTGGTGAGTATGGACTCTGCGAGGCCCTGACGGACCACCGGTCAGCGTCCTGCTCATCTTCGCGGCGTGTTGGCAGCTGTATTTGTTGTCTTCGTCTTTTCGGATTGTGCCGATGTCTCCGAATCACATACAGCGACCAATAGCAGCTGATCAATGACTCGTGTCTCCTTCCACGACCATGAAGTTCCATCACTGATGTTTCACTGTCTATGTCTGTCTCTTGTGTGTCTGGCGCCCCGTCACAGGACCACCCCAGAGCCGAGTATGAGTTCAGGGTCATGCAGAAGTCTCTGAGCAAAGATCAGAAAGAAAAGCATGAGGTAATTACATGGCAGGCTCTTCGAGTTGTACTTGTCACAAGACCATTCCTATTTTAAGAACACTTTTCTACAGCCCTGCAGTTGTTTCTCACCTCTGCATTGTTCCAGTGAGCATGTGTTGACTTTGTTTTTGATTTGTATTTCTCTATTTTAGAATGAAAAGCTCACCTGTCAAGACCGCCTCCCGGCCTACATGACTAACATTGTCATGATGCTGTTGATGGTAAGAAGCTGCATGAAACAAGGTGGAATGATGACCTCTCCCCACTCCCCTCTTGTTAACCCTAAAATCCTTTCCATTGTCAGATCGGCGTTACGTTTGCCATCGTGTTTGGCGTGATCCTCTACCGGATCTCCACCAAAGCCGCCCTTTATATGAGCTCCAACCCGGTCACGCGGAGCCACGCCCAGCTGACGGTTAAAACCACCGCGGCCATCATCAACCTGGTGGTCATCCTCATCCTGGATGAGGTGTACGGAGCCGTGGCACGGTGGCTCACAGTGTTAGGTGAGGCTAGGTTACTAGCTCACACGTCGAGGAGAATACGTGTTTTCGTGGTCTACTGTGAGCTCAGCTGGTTGTGCAGCCTGACAGCAGCAGTAAGGAAGGACTTCACACGGGGGATGAAGGCGCTGTGCAGCGCTGCCAGTGTCCTGCATGGGGTGGGAGGTGTTGTCCATCAGGAGAGAACGGTTCTCCCACCACCTCCACAGCATCCAGAGGACACAGCGCACTGCTTTACCTCCTTCCTCACCAGAGAACCCTAACACCACCATACTCCCCATCATCCCCTGACCCTGATGCCACCACAGAGTCAAAGAGTCTTCAGCAGCTCCCTGCACTCCAGAAGACCTCCCTCTCCTCAGCAGGAAGAGTCTGCTCTCCCTGTTAATAAAGTGTGTGTGTGGTCTCCATTAAGAGAACCGTTGTATCAGGATACGTTGCGTTAGTGGACAATGGGACTACTTTTCTTCACGCTCTCACATTGTATTCCATAAGTTCCAACATCATCCTCTCACCACAAGCTCTTGCATTTTGCAACACATTAACCTTCATACATGTCAAATAGTCACTGTTATTGCCTGTTTTTCACTGCAATTTTCCCAAATGTTCTCTTTGTTCTCAGAGGTTCCTAAAACAGACAAGAGTTTTGAGGAACGACTGATCTTCAAGACCTTCATTCTCAAGTTTGTCAACGCCTTCACCCCCATCATCTACATTGCTTTCTTCAGGGGAAGGTTGGTCTCCTCGTTGTATTTCAATGTGTGGTGTTGATGCTAATATGTTCTAAAAACTATAAATTAAGAAAACCCTAATTAACAAAGAACCCTTTTCAACCGGTTCATTCATTTCCCTTCCAGACTGGTGGGCCGACCCGGCAGCTACCTGTATGTGTTTGAATCCTACCGGATGGAAGAGGTCAGTTCTCCCTTTTACACACCACCATCAAGGTATTGGGAGCAGTATGTTCTGACCTGAGGCCTTTACACACCGAGAACAAACAACACGATTGGTGCAGAGGACCAACCAGCAGGTTCCCTACTGACCCAGAGCGCCGTCTGCCAGTCTATCTGGGCTAAACTGTTTAGTCTAAGCAACAGTTCACTCTAGGAAGCAGTTATGCAGTGTATAAGTCAAGGGCTTTTATTGTGAAAGGTATGAACAAAAGCAGTAGATCTGGTCCGTGCTGCCTTTGTCAATATTGAAAGGACTCATACAGTTCGCTGTCTGGTTTGTGACTTCAGAGCATCATGTTGTTCCACACTGCAGTGTACGTATATATATATATATATATATATATATATATATATATATATATATATATATATATATATATATATATATATATAGCTGAGCTTGACCACACTTGATAGCGACGTTTCGCTGTGTTGTTCCCAGTGTGCTCATGGAGGCTGTCTGATGGAGCTGTGCATCCAGCTGAGCATCACCATGTTGGGGAAGCAGCTCATTCAGAACAACCTTTTTGAGATTGGCGTCCCGTAAGTACGCGTCGCTTTGAACTGGCCGTCAGAAACCTTTATGCACGGATGCGTAGCGTGAAAGAGAAAGAGAGACACGTGCAGGTGTTTGTGTTCACACTTCATGTGTGTTTGTGCGTTCCTCAGCAAGCTGAAGAAGCTGATTCGCTACATCCGGTCAAAGCGAGGCGCCTTTCAAGAGGAGGAGCGGCAGAAGAAGCTGCAGCGATATGAAACGGACCACTTCCTGGAGCCGTTTGCCGGGTTGACGCCTGAATACATGGAAATGAGTCAGTACCACCCTCTGAGCCCTCGGCAGCCGGCAGAAACAGAAGCAGAGCGTTCACATAGACAAACACCTGGCTGATGTTGAACTGGTCAGAAACCATGACTCAGAGCGTGTAGACAACAGGCAGCAGGTTCACATTACATCCACACGTACGGAGCGCCAGCGGCCAACACGCACCAAGCGCTCAGGTCAGGGTCACAGGGTCAGAGGTCAGAGGTCATCACAGACACCGAGAGGGCATCGGCGTCTCTGTCTTTTCACCGCTCAGCGATAAAGGGTCCTGACACTAAACTGTGTTCAGACTCAGGACTCAAACTCGCACAAAGACTTGATCGATAGCCCCTGTACCACCCACACACCGACTGTATGTACCTTCAAACCATCAGCAGCCGTCATATCTCAATCACAGTTATTAAGCACCAGAAAAAACAATCAGTGTTGTTTATAGCACTGAAATGTGCAGACGTGACAAAGAACTCCACAAAAGTGGTGAAAAAGAACAATATTAGCGCCCATAAAACCCCATAATGCTTTAAAAGGATTGTATCTTCTCTCTTCCTCCATGTCCAGTCATCCAGTTCGGCTTCGTCACACTGTTCGTGGCCTCCTTCCCTCTGGCGCCGCTCTTCGCTCTGCTCAACAACATCATTGAGATACGACTGGACGCCAAGAAGTTTGTGACGGAGCTGCGAAGGCCCGTGGCAGCGAGAGCCAAAGACATCGGTGGGTTAACCTCGACACACTGCAGCGCTTACACAAAGACATAACACGTATGAAAGTACCCGACAGTAGAGGCGAGCTCCTGCTGAAATGCTCCTGTAAAAAGATTCATTACAACAAACACACCACACGCTTTCCTTCACTGAAGAGAAAGAAGTGGTTTCTGTGAAGTGCAGCTGTTGATACATGTTGTTGTGTCTGCAGGGATATGGTACAACTTACTAAGAGGGGTTGCAAATGTGGCCGTCATCATTAATGTAAGTAAAACGTGCAGGTATTCTTTGTATTGACTGTAGTGTACGATGCAGGTATTCTTTGTATTGACTGTAGTGTATGATGCAGCTATTCTTTCTCTTGACTGTAGTGTATGATGCAGGTATTCTTTGTATTGACTGTAGTGTACGATGCAGGTATTCTTTCTCTTGACTGTAGTGTATGATGCAGGTATTCTTTGTATTGACTGTAGTGTACGATGCAGGTATTCTTTCTCTTGACTGTAGTGTATGATGCAGGTATTCTTTGTATTGACTGTAGTGTACGATGCAGGTATTCTTTGTATTGACTGTAGTGTATGATGCAGGTATTCTTTCTCTTGACTGTAGTGTATGATGCAGGTATTCTTTGTATTGACTGTAGTGTACGATGCAGGTATTCTTTCTCTTGACTGTAGTGTATGATGCAGGTATTCTTTCTCTTGACTGTAGTGTATGATGCAGGTATTCTTTCTCTTGACTGTAGTGTATGATGCAGGTATTCTTTCTCTTGACTGTAGTGTACGATGCAGGTATTCTTTCTCTTGACTGTAGTGTATGATGCAGGTATTCTTTCTATTGACTGTAGTGTATGATGCAGGTATTCTTTCTCTTGACTGTAGTGTACGATGCAGGTATTCTTTCTATTGACTGTAGTGTATCATGCAGGTATTCTTTCTCTTGACTGTAGTGTACGATGCAGGTATTCTTTCTATTGACTGTAGTGTATGATGCAGGTATTCTTTCTCTTGACTGTAGTGTATGATGCAGGTATTCTTTCTATTGACTGTAGTGTATGATGCAGGTATTCTTTGTATTGACTGTAGTGTACGATGCAGGTATTCTTTGTATTGACTGTAGTGTATGATGCAGGTATTCTTTCTCTTGACTGTAGTGTATGATGCAGGTATTCTTTCTCTTGACTGTAGTGTACGATGCAGGTATTCTTTCTCTTGACTGTAGTGTATGATGCAGGTATTTTTTCTCTTGACTGTAGTGTACGATGCAGGTATTCTTTCTCTTGACTGTAGTGTATGATGCAGGTATTCTTTCTATTGACTGTAGTGTATGATGCAGGTATTCTTTCTCTTGACTGTAGTGTACGATGCAGGTATTCTTTCTATTGACTGTAGTGTATGATGCAGGTATTCTTTCTCTTGACTGTAGTGTATCATGCAGGTATTCTTTCTATTGACTGTAGTGTATCATGCAGGTATTCTTTCTATTGACTGTAGTGTATGATGCAGGTATTCTTTCTATTGACTGTAGTGTATGATGCAGGTATTCTTTCTCTTGACTGTAGTGTATGATGCAGGTATTCTTTCTATTGACTGTAGTGTATGATGCAGGTATTCTTTCTATTGACTGTAGTGTATGATGCAGGTATTCTTTGTATTGACTGTAGTGTATGATGCAGGTATTCTTTGTATTGACTGTAGTGTATGATGCAGGTATTCTTTCTATTGACTGTAGTGTATGATGCAGGTATTCTTAATTGTTTGGCTCCATCCAGCCCGTTGGTGTTTACATTCACATGCACATGTGTGAACTTTCGTCACTAAAGTAAAATAGTCCACTTTTAACTGCTGTTCAGCACTGGCCAAAGACAGACACAGCTCTCTCTGCTCCTGCAACAAATAGCGTCAGGAAGTCAAAGAAGCCATAATTCCTTTGTAATACAGGGCTCTCAAGTGTCACGCATTTCGGTCTTTAGCCACACGTTCTAACTCCCATTTCCTCCCTCATCTCCGACTCCCTGTCCTCCACCACCTCCCTGTCCACCCAGGCGTTTGTCATCTCCTTCACCTCAGACTTCATCCCTCGGATGGTCTACCAGTACATGTACAGCCCCGACGGCTCCATGCATGGATTTGTCAACAACACGCTGTCCTACTTCAACGTCAGCCACTTCCAGCAAGGCAAAGAGCCCATGGACCCGCTGTACCTCGGCTACCCCGTCGAGATGTGCAGGTGGGAAACCAGTTAGAGACCAAGTGGGACTCCAGCTCATTGAACTTCTCTCCTTTCATTGTGTGTGTGGGCTTTTCCTCGCACATCTGAAGGGATCTTATCTTATCTTATTAGTCTCCAGCTAAGAAATTGCAGATTTTGTCAGGCTGGGGTTGGATTGTTGTGGGCTGAGCAGGGCTCCAGTATGGTTTGTACTAACAGAGGAGAAAGCGCTCCGTACTGGTGCTCCGTACTGGTGCTCCGTACTGGTGCTCCATACTGGTGCTCCGTACTGGTGCCTCACACTGGTGCCCACGAAACACTAACATTCCACATCCTGCTGGAAAAGCCCTTCAAAGTGCAACACCCTATCTGACGGACTTATCTGTTCTGATTTACAACGTCATCAAAGCGGCCTGACGAGCCCTTCATGGTGGTCTTCCACTGCCAGGTGATCATCCTTCTGGGAGGTTGCCCCTTTATCACACTGCTGGATGAGATTATTAGTTAAAAACCTTTTTCAGAATCAAAGATGAAACCAGAAGATGTATTTTTGTCTGTGAAGGTATAAGGACTACAGAGAAGCGCCGTGGTCGAACACCCCATACGAGATCTCTAAGGAGTTCTGGGCCGTGCTGGCTGTCCGACTGGCTTTTGTCATTGTTTTCCAGGTAAGATGAAGCATGCAGGAAAGTAGGCAATAATTACACCCAAACTGCATACTTTATTGCATATTTCATTATATTTGGTGTGTGAATAGTCTCCTCTAAGAAACCTCCTCTCTCCTGCAACCATCAATAAGGGGATTGAGACCTCCATTGTGATGGTAAACCCCCTCTGAGTAAAGCGTTAAAATGAAATGTTTAAGCATTAATAACAACTTATAGTGGCTCCAGAGGCCGATGGCAGCGTCACAGCATTACAACAAAGAAAACATATTTAACTGTGATATTAAGTGGATGTGTCTTGTCCACACAGAGATATAAAGTGGAACTCAAGAGCACTGCATTCATACGTAGCTGTTATACAATCATATTTCTATTTGCTGGAATATGAAATGAAAGCATGATGGGCAGTGTTAAGAAGCAAACATGAATAAAACATTAACATGACAAATGAATACATTTCTTTACACTACTTACTGTCTCACAAGCTGTATATGGAGTGGAGGAATCTGATTCTGTGTGAATCCTGTTTCCCGTAACATTAACATGGCTCATGTTTACATAATGAATTAGAGGAAATGATGGTGACAGGATTCTCTTGCATCCGTCTCTGCCAGAACGTTGTGATGCTCATGAGCGACATTGTGGACTGGCTGATTCCAGACATCCCGAAAGACATCAGCCTCCAGATCCACAAGGAGAAGATTCTCCTGGTGGACCTCTTCCTGAAAGAGGAGCAGGGCAAGGCCCGTCACCAGGAGAGCAGGGCCTGGACCGAGTGTAAGGACAACTGCAGCCGGAGCGGCAACAACAACAACAACAACAACAACAACAACAACAACAGCAGCACGGCCGCTCAGCCGCGCTCGGGTCTGCATGCTAGCAGCACCAACAGCCTCTAACGCTAGCGACAAAGAACTCTTCCTTTCGTGAAGCAGTTCCCCGTTAGCAAGTCTCGCTAGCAGCCCATTAGCAGCCCATTAGCTCAGGCTAACCCAAACTGTGTTTCATGTCTTTGTTCAGAACATTCCAACAACTGGGAGAGCAGCTGAGGAGGGAAGGGGAATATGTTGGGGCCAAATATGTTGCAATGTGCGAGGAGAGTTATGAGTTCCCAAAGTTTCAATCAGTGCTCAGACTTCAGCTACAGGAAGCCGTAGCTTTGCACGCGTAGCTTTGCGCGCGTAGCTTTGCTCGCGTAGCTTTGCGTGCGTAGCAGTGTTAGCGAATGTATTTGACGATGCATGCTCAGAATCTCTAAATGTGCATATGATTTATATTTGTGTATCAGACCCGTGAAAGTGGACTCAGTGTAAATGGACTTTTTATTAATGAGTGAAAAGTCCAAGGATGTAAAAGAGAGCAGTCACACGAAGGGTCGCTGAATAAAGGCAGAAGAAATGGTTTTCTGTTGCTAAACTTTTTTGTTGAAGAAAAGAAAGATTTTGAACGTGTTTATTAATCTTGCAAAAGGCAGCTATTGGAAACGTAAAAGGTAAAGTAGTGTAGTAAAAAAAAGTTGTGTTGTGTCAACACATTCTCATTCCTGACTCGTCACATGTGGACTCTTGGTCAGGACCTCGCTTCGTGGTTGGAGGTAGTTGGAAGGCCGAGTGCCATCATTTGACGCCTTGGGAACGAGACTGGGCCGGCTCATTTTTGTACTGATCTATCAACTGCTCCCGAAAGAATTATATTAATAAACATAAACAAACGTTTGTAATACTTACATGTTTTAGTCAGAAAGAGATCTCAACAAATGAACACCACTTTTATGATTTTTGAAGCGTGAACACAATCAGCAGGAGTAAGAAGCTAACGGTGCTAAAGCGCTAAAGGAGGGCCGGCAGTCGTCTCGTTTGGACCATTCAAATAGTCCGTTGACTTTGAGACGAGGGAGGAAGTGCAACAACGCTGACTGTTCACAGACATGTTGCTCATTACAGGACTAACAACTCTTAATACACATCAGGATGTGACTTTGCGACATATTTGGCTCCACGGTGTCGTACAGTGTCTGTGCTGTGTACGATGCACCTTTTCATGTCACAGAGGATTGAAAATGTCTCATTGTGGCAGGCGTCGCTTCATTTGCCAGGTTTTGTAATAAGTGTAGCTCTGTAGTAGTTCTCTATTCACGATGTTAAAAGGTTTGCCTGCAGCTGTAGCGTAGTATGTTTTAGCTAAAGACTTGTTTTACTCTGTTTCCAACTATTTTGAATTTGAATTGCTGTGACTGCGAGTGGAGCAATGACGCGGTCTCTCCTGCTCAGATAAAATGTGGAGGGGAGGAGAATGTGAGTTTCCATGTATACTCTGAATAAATATTGTATTTGTACGGCATCTTTATTCAGGACAGTATCTTTCTTTATTTACGTAGTTATTGAAGGCCAACCGTGATGTTTTTCATGAAGCTAACTGCAGCCGTTAGCATTGTTTTGTTGCCTAAACATACACCTCAACTGCTTCACAGAAACGTTGTGGTTTATGACAGAAAAAGCCCCAAGATGGATTCTAGTGATGCATAAAAATGTTATTCACGCAACTTCCCATGAGATCGGGCTGAACACAAGACTCAGTCAAAATTTAAATTTTTCAACGCCGGATGTAGCTCAACCGGATGTAGCTCAACAGGATGTAGCTCAACAGGATGTAGCTCAACAGGATGTAGCTCAACCGGATGTAGCTCAACAGGATGTAGCTCAACAGGATGTAGCTCAACCAGATGTAGCTCAACAGGATGTAGCTCAACCGGATGTAGCTCAACAGGATGTAGCTCAACCGGATGGAGCTCAACCGGATGGAGCTCAACAGGATGGAGCTCAACAGGATGTAGCTCAACAGGATGTAGCTCAACAGGATGTAGCTCAACAGGATGGAGCTCAACAGGATGGAGCTCAACCGGATGTAGCTCAACAGGATGGAGCTCAACCGGATGGAGCTCAACCGGATGGAGCTCAACCGGATGTAGCTCAACAGGATGTCGCTCAACAGGATGGAGCTCAACCGGATGTAGCTCAACAGGATGGAGCTCAACCGGATGGAGCTCAACCTGATGTAGCTCAACAGGATGTAGCTCAACCAGATGTAGCTCAACAGGATGTAGCTCAACAGGATGTAGCTCAACAGGATGTAGCTTAACAGGATGTAGCTCAACAGGATGTAGCTCAACAGGATGTAGCTCAACAGGATGGAGCTCAACAGGATGTAGCTTAACAGGATGTAGCTCAACAGGATGGAGCTTAACAGGATGTAGCTCAACAGGATGGAGCTCAACCGGATGTAGCTCAACAGGATGTAGCTCAACCGGAAGCAACACAATAGGCACGCCGTTTGCGCTTGTAAGCTAGGCTAACGTTAAAATGAAATGAATGAATGGTGAGCGCGATACGGCAACATGAATGATGAGACGTGGTTCCCTTGACAAGACTGAAGTGCTATGAGCCGTTTGTCATCGTGAGCTGAGCTAGCATCATCGTAGCTATCCAGTCAGAAATACCACTCGATGGACGAGCACACAGCTGATGCTAACTCTGCGCCCCCTCGTCATAGCCAGACACTGGATGACTTCAGACAGAAACACATGGACACCACAACCAAGAACACACTCACTGCAGCCAAAGCTAATGATGCTACTGCGTGTAGCCTGTTAGCGCTGTGGAGGACGAGGATCTAGTGATATAATACACATAGCATCCAACGGGCCACGGGTATGTGTATGTATGTGTGTATGTGTATATATATGTATATATACACATATATATATATATATATATATATATATATATATATATATATATATATGTATTTGTGTATGTATATGTGTACGTATGTGTGTATGTATATATGTATATATGTATGTATTCATTTCACTTGCTTGCACGTATATATATATATATATATATATATATATATATATATATATATATATATATATATATATATATATATATATATATATATATATATATTTATACTTATTTCTTACTTATGTATATATCTGTTACCCCTGTTCCTGTTATTATTTATTTTATTTTATCTGTGTGTTTAGCTTAGCTTATTGCATTGGATGTCTGTAAGTGTAGGATGCTTCTAGTATGACAAAAAAATTTCTCCTTGGAGATTACTAAAGTACTTTTCATTCATTCAATTGAAATGTGCATTTATAATTTTATTTTGTAAACCCTTGTTTACCTGAAATGTGCACTTTATAATTGTATTTTGAACCGCCCTGTTTGGCAGTTGTTTTTTTCAATAAAATAAAACATTTGCATAAAGCAAAGAGCATTAAAATGAAGCAGAAGAAAAAAGAGATTGATTGCGATTAATCGCGAGTTAACTATGACAAATGTGATTAATCGTGATTATATTAATCGCTTGACAGCACTAATATATATATATATATATATATATATATATATATATGGGAATATATATGGTTACATATATGATAACTGAAGCTGCATCGGAAAGTATGCATGTGATAACTGGGAATAAAACAATAAAAATGTATTTCTACATATATGTGTATACAGATGTATATATACTATATGTATGCGTGTGTGTGTGTGTGTGTGTGTGTGTGTGTGTGTGTGTGTGTGTGTGTGTGTGTGCATATAATTGACAGTATAACATGGAACCACTATAATACTGAGAGTACTTTTCCTCTATTACTCTGGTCTGTAATCAGTTCATGGACATATGTTTCTGAAGACTTTTGTTTTGAAGGATGAAAACAAATCTTCCGGAACACGAGGAGCACGATGAACACATCTTTCCGGTGCGCTGTTTGCCTTTGGTAACTCTCCTCCGTGGGTTCCCTGAACGTCTCACGAGTGTCTGGGTGAACCTGCATGAACGGCCCTGTTTTCACGTGTAGTTTCTGCGGTACAGTTAGCTTAGCATGCTAACTGTAAGGGGTGAGAAGCGCTGGTGTGAGTTACCCACAATGCCTCTGTGTGTGTCCTGAGCGGCTCCCGAGAGGAACAGACGCGTTTATTTCCTGATAAAATGGCTGCAGTCCGAACGCTGAGAGCTCTGGTGACTCAGAGACAAAGCGCGGCCGCTGAGGAGATACTGGAGCTGTTTCACAGGGCCGGAGCGGAGAGCCGCCATCTTTGTTCTGCAGGACGTCACAGACTTCTGACCGCCGCTGCACTTGGACCAGGTCACACAGCTCTTATTTATTAGAGATATTAGGAGGTATGATTGTTGCTCACAGTTATTCCAGAGAAATTATTGTTGCTCATATCTATTTCAAAGATATGATTGTTGCTTATTTCTTTTTCAGAGGTATTATTACTGGTCACATTTATTTCACATTTATTGTTTTTCCACATTTATCCAGAGATTTCTATCTCGGTAGAAACATGATTTCACAATATCTCCTGGTTCATGAATCTCCATAGATTGTGTTGTTCAGGTCACTTTGCGATATTTCTGTCATTTCTGTCTGTGTTTGTTTTCATTCCTGTGGTTGTATCTGGACATGCTTGATGGAGCTGGTTCTTCAGTCTCGCTCAGCCTGCACTGATGCTACATGGTGAGCATCCTCTCAGAGAGGAGTGTCTCCTGCTCCTCCATCACTCTTTGTGCAGCAGTTTGTGGAAATCCCAGAAGCCCTGCCAGATCATGCACAGCTGGCAGGGCCTCGCTCTCTGCTGCTGCAGTGTCGCCCCCCGGTGTTCAGAGAGCGAACCCCTCACACCAAACATGCAGACGTTTGCATGAGCGTCAGCCGCGGCACTGAGGATGTTTCAGTATTCAGCAAGATCTGACATCGGTTGAGAGAGCGATAGCTGGTGAACCTGAACAAACAAGGATCAGCCAATATGGAATTTCGATTGGGGTTGATACTATGACCAATCTTATTAATCTTGTAATTGTAAAAACAAATTGTTTTGTTGCAAGAGATTTTCCTACATACACAGTGTTTCTGGAGCCTTCACCATCCCATGAAGAAGGAAGACGTTTCATTCTCGTGAGCTTGTTGCTGAGATGGAGTGCTGGTGGTAGAGAGGTGGTGAACTTCTTTGTGATGTTCATTAATTATATGAACTATCACAACTGTTTGTTGAGATTAATGATCTGATTAGTTGATTCTGCATTATAATTACTTTCCTCCCTTTCTCTCTCCAGAAGTCCATCAGCTGATCCCCTGTGAACAGGTTCCCTGTGAGCATCAGGTGTGGAGGACCATTCTGGACCAGGAGGACCCAGAGCCTCCACACATTAAAGAGGACCAGGAGGACCCAGAGCCCCCACACATTAAAGAGAACCAGGAGGACCCAGAGCCTCCACACATTAAAGAGAACCAGGAGGACCCAGAGCCCCCACACATTAAAGAGGACCAGGAGGACCCAGAGCCCCCACACATTAAAGAGGACCAGGAGGACCCAGAGCCCCCACACATTAAAGAGGACCAGGAGGACCCAGAGCCCCCAGACATTAAAGAGAACCAGGAGGACCCAGAGCCTCCACACATTAAAGAGGACCAGGAGGACCCAGAGCCCCCACACATTAAAGAGGACCAGGAGGACCCAGAGCCCCCAGACATTAAAGAGAACCAGGAGGATCCAGAGCCTCTACACATTAAAGAGGACCAGGAGGAGTTCAGGTGCGGTTGTGAAGGAGAGCAGCTTCAAACACTGGAGGAAGAGGATGCCAACAAGTTCCCATTCACTGCCGTCTTTGTGAAGAGTGACGATGAGGAGGGGACCGCTCAGTCCTCACGGCGTCCTCAGAGGCAGACGGGTCCAGGAGCTGATGAGGACCGTGGAGGACCAGAACCAGCCAGGAGGCTGAGGGTGCTGGTGGAGCAGCGACTCACTGCAGCTGTTGAAGACATATTCGGGATGTTTGAAACAACGTTAGCCGAGTACGAGAGAGAGATGGAAAGACTGCAGAAGCTGCTGGAAGGGTCTGTGAAGAGTGATGAGGAAATGAACACATCAGGTTTGTAAAAGGTTTTTAACAAATTACACGTTTGGTTTATATATATATATATATATATATATATATACACACACACACACACACACACACACACACACACACACACACACACACACACACACACACACACACACACACATATATATATATATATACACACACCTACATATGTTGCACAGCATTGATGCAGCAACCAGAATCCTTAGAATCACAACGAATGACGCCGCATATGAGCCTCCAGACGCACCGTCCTGAGGGGAAGGCACAGGTTGTATTGAAAGGGAGCGCACTACAAAGTGACGGCGTTACAACATGCACCAGCTGTTGCTCTCACTGAGACTACCGGACATCGCTGCAACACAGTTATCTTGTGGCGTAACCCTCCAACACATGACTGATGTTTTTTAAATGTGTTTTTATTTAGGAACTTTTCCTTTTCGGCAGAGTGCTAATACCGTTAAAGGGCGCAATACGCGACTTCCATTTCAACTCTGTTATTTGCCTTCAAAATAAAAGCCTCTTATCTCACGGCAGACAAAAAACATGCAACAAACAAAATTGATTGACAAATCGTTTCTAACTTTAGAAGACACATTGAGCTACTTACACAGTAAGAGCGGAACATTTTATTCATTTTAGCACTGTAACGTTTCCAATAAATGTAGCACACTTAGCACGATAGTGTATAAATATGATGATGCTGCTGCAGACATCTGCCAGTCCAACACGTCCAGCGCTCTGTCACAGTGTCACTGCAGAACAGTGTTAACAAGGTCCTGACCGCCAAATGCAGAACAGTTATGGGCCTTAAAACACAATCCAGCAAGTGCTGCTGAATTATAACAGCAATATACAAAAAAGAGACTGAAAAGGTATAGGTGGAAGTAAAAAGATGCTTATACATTCCTATCCTAAATTGGTCCATGTTCAGTCTGTTGCTTACCTTGAAGATGTTAAAGACCAGCAATTGATTCACTTTATTCAAAAGCAATAAGTGCTTTTCATTTTTTCAGTTCAGTTTTTCTTTCTCCGTGAGAAAAGTCCAGTCTGTGTTGTCTTGAACAAGTGCAGAAATGTTACTGACTTTAAAGTGATATGCCCATAGTGTGTATCAGACGGCTTTGCGCATGCACGATTAATGTTCAAATTGCTCTATAAAATATATATATATATATATATATATATATATATATATATATATATATATATATATATATATATATATATATATATATATATAAATATACACTAAATATAAAATGCTGAACAATTTTCTTGTCCTTCATGTTAGATGATCCACAGCTGTTGTTTAAAGAAGAGGGATTGTCTGAGCGGCAGCACAAGTGGAGGATCAGTCTGGACCAGGAGGATCCAGAGCCCCGACACGTTAAAGAGGAACAGGAGGAACTCTGGGGGGAAGGAGAGCAGCTTCTAGCACTGAAGCAATGTGAGGAAGAGAAAGCTCAGTCCTCACACCTTCATCAAAGACAGACAGATCAACAGATGAAAAGAGAAGCCTTCGAGGGCTGTGGAGGACCAGAACCACATTCTTCTGGTCAGGACAATAGAAACAGGGATGACTTTTCACAAGAGATGAGTCCACCTCATTTAACTTTGGTTCCTCTGACACATAAAGAGGGCTCTGTGAGCTGTGATGGTTCTAATCAAGTGAGGGAGTCCGTTAACAGCATACTAAACGGAGGAGGGAAACCATTTCGTTGCTCTATTTGTGCAAAAGGTTTTAGTCACAAATCAGATTTGAAGAGACACTTAAGGTTTCACGCCGGGGAGAGGCCGTTCAGTTGTGTCTTCTGTGGCAAGCACTTCACGGAAAAGGCAGATTTGAAAAGACACACAAGAGTTCACACGGGGGAGAAACCCTTCAGTTGACCAAACTGTGGAAAAGGGTTTAGTGAGAAGACCGATCTGACGAGGCACGTCAGAGTTCACACAGGAGAGAAACCATTTAGCTGCTCAGTTTGTGGGAAAATATTCAGCCAGAATGAAAACCTGCGACGACATAAGAGGATTCACACGGGGGAGAAACCCTTCTGCTGTCCAGTCTGTTCGAAGACATTTGCCCACAGAGGGGCGCTGGTGGTGCACGTGAGAATTCACACAGGAGAGAAACCATTCGGCTGCTCGCTCTGTGGAAAAAGATACAGTGAAACAGGGAATCTGAAGAAACACATGAGGGTCCACGCCGCGGAGAAGCCTCTATGTTGTAGTGTTTGTGGGAAGAAATTCAGTTATTCGTCTCAGGTCAAAA
>NW_027176223.1:147500-160000 GCF_023055335.1 Clinocottus analis | reverse complement strand
AAAATAAAAAGTGCACATGCTCTACATTCACTGCTTGTTTGGGATGTGGTGGAGTCCTGATGCATTACTGCCCTGCATGCAGGGGCCAAAGAGCCGGGGCCAGACAGCCAGGGGCTAGAGAGCCAGGGGCCAAAGAGCCGGGGCCAGAGAGCCAGGGGCCAAAGAGCCAGGGCCAGACAGCCAGGGGCTAGAGAGCCAGGGGCCAAAGAGCCAGGGGCCAAATAACCAGGGCCAGAGAGCCAGGGGCCAAGGAGCCAGGGGCCAAAGAGCCAGGGGCTAGAAAGCCAGGGGCCAAAGAGCCAGGGGCCAAAGAGCTAGGGGCCAAAGAGCCAGGGCCAGAAAGCCAGGGCCAGAGAGCCAGGGGCCAAAGAGCCAGGGACCAAGGAGCCAGGGGCCAAAGAGCTAGGGGCCAAAGAGCCAGGGCCAGAAAGCCAGGGCCAGAGAGCCAGGGGCCAAAGAGCCAGGGGCCAAGGAGCCAGGGGCCAAGGAGCCAGGGGCCAAAGAGCCAGGGGCTAGAGAGCCAGGGGCCAAAGAGCCAGGGGCCAAAGAGCTAGGGGCCAAAGAGCCAGGGCCAGAAAGCCAGGGCCAGAGAGCCAGGGGCCAAAGAGCCAGGGGCCCTGCTGGCTGTCACCTGAACTCAAAGACTCACAAGGACCAGAACGACACAAAACTCAACTTTACAGAGACACAACATGACTGCAAAGTAAGTTAATAATGGTTAACATATTCTGACCAATTCATTCATCAGGTAACAGTAAAACACGTTCTTCCTTTAAATGAAGAGAGCAACACTCAGAGGAGGAAATCAGCAGCTTCAATAACAAAGTTACTGTAAGAATTCATGACCAAGAAATATATCCACTCACTGCCCTGTCACAGACACGGACATGGACGCTAGAACACGGACGCCAGGACACGGACATGAGGACACGGACGCCAGGACACGGACATGAGGACACGGACATGAGGACACGGACGCCAGGACACGGACATGAGGACACGGACATGAGGACACGGACGCCAGGACACGGACATGAGGACACGGACGCCAGGACACGGACATGAGGACACGGACGCCAGGACACGGACACAGACGCCAGGACATGGACACCAGGACACGGACATGGACGCTAGGACACGGACGCTAGGACACGGACATGGACGCTAGGACACGGACATGGACGCTAGGACACGGACATGGACGCTAGGACACGGACATGGACGCTAGGACACGGACATGGACGCTAGGACACGGCGAGGTCCAACCACAAAAGTCCTATAAAAACAAACGTAACCGTGACGTTCATATTCATAGTACACAGGCAGAAAAGGAGAAAACAAGCTACATGCATAATTCTACTGTAAAAAATAATGTTAATCTTTATGAATATTTGTTTAGGCACCAGAAGAAGGGGGTCCAATGGCCATTGCCCCTCATCCCCTAACCCTGCATTAAAGCTGCATTCTCTCTCCTGACCACCAGGGGCGACTCCTCTGGTTGTATAGTAGTCTATGCTTCATGTGTTAAAGCTGCATTCTCTCTCCTGACCACTAGGGGGCGACTCCTCTGGTTGTATAGTAGTCTATGCTTCATGTGTTAAAGCTGCATTCTCTCTCCTGACCACTAGGGGGCGACTCCTCTGGTTGTATAGTAGTCTATGCTTCATGTGTTAAAGCTGCATTCTCTCTCCTGACCACTAGGGGGCGACTCCTCTGGTTGTATAGTAGTCTATGCTTCATGTGTTAAAGCTGCATTCTCTCTCCTGACCACTAGGGGGCGACTCCTCTGGTTGTATAGTAGTCTATGCTTCATGTGTTAAAGCTGCATTCTCTCTCCTGACCACTAGGGGGCGACTCCTCTGGTTGTATAGAAGTCTATGCTTCATGTGTTAAAGCTGCATTCTCTCTCCTGACCACTAGGGGGCAACTCCTCTGGTTGTATAGAAGTCTATGCTTCATGTGTTAAAGCTGCATTCTCTCTCCTGACCACCAGGGGGCGACTCCTCTGGTTGTATAGAAGTCTATGCTTCATGTGTTGAAGCTGCATTCTCTCTGCTGACCACCAGGGGGCGACTCCTCGGGTTGTATAGAAGTCTATGCTTCATGTGTTGAAGCTGCATTCTCTCTCCTGACCACCAGGGGGCGACTCCTCAGGTTGTATAGAAGTCTATGCTTCATGTGTTAAAGCTGCATTCTCTCTCCTGACCACCAGGGGGCGACTCCTCTGGTTGTATAGAAGTCTATGCTTCATGTGTTGAAGCTGCATTCTCTCTCCTGACCACCAGGGGGCGACTCCTCTGGTTGTATAGAAGTCTATGCTTCATGTGTTAAAGCTGCATTCTCTCTCCTGACCGCCAGGGGGCGACTCCTCTGGTTGTATAGAAGTCTATGCTTCATGTGTTAAAGCTGCATTTTCTCTCCTGACCACCAGGGGGCGACTCCTCTGGTTGTATAGAAGTCTATGCTTCATGTGTTGAAGCTGCATTCTCTCTCCTGACCACCAGGGGGCGACTCCTCTGGTTGTATAGAAGTCTATGCTTCATGTGTTAAAGCTGCATTCTCTCTCCTGACCGCCAGGGGGCGACTCCTCTGGTTGTATAGAAGTCTATGCTTCATGTGTTAAAGCTGCATTCTCTCTCCTGACCACCAGGGGGCGACTCCTCTGGTTCTATAGAAGTCTATGCTTCATGTGTTAAAGCTGCATTCTCTCTCCTGACCGCCAGGGGGCGACTCCTCTGGTTGTATAGAAGTCTATGCTTCATGTGTTAAAGCTGCATTCTCTCTCCTGACCACCAGGGGGCGACTCCTCTGGTTCTATAGAAGTCTATATAAGTGACTCTACTTCTCTCTTGATGTATTCAGTAAACATTGTAAACATGAGTTGATGTCTCAATCTCTAGTTTCAAGTCTTCTATACAGCGTGATGTTATTTAGTACATTATAGATTGATAGAATTTGTAGTTGTCCTGCCAAATCGACCTGTCAGCTCGTTGTTGGCTCTTACCTGACAGAGTTAACTGTTCTTCTGGAAGGGAAATGTTTCCTCTCCCGGTACTTCTCCTTTAAACAATAAAGAGTGACTTGGCAGAAGGCTGTGAACAGTGTTGGGTGTCCTGCAGCCTCTCTAATGGCTGACCAGCCAACAGAAGCAGTAAATTTCACTAATGACTTTCCAATGGTCTTTAATTCTCCATTTAGGAGGAGAGGAAATGTCAGGGCCGATGGAAAGGTTAATGTGACTTTCACCCACTAATAAACATGCCTTGATCAAAGAACAATGCAATTAAAAGCTCTCTTTTATTCACTGGACACACATGCACGCTCGCACATATGCATACGCACGGATATTACAACGATTTCCCAATTAGATTTTCAATTTTGGAACTAAATGGATACAGTTAATGAAATAGTCTTTTGGGAACAGACTGGTTTTCTAGAGCACGCTCTGAAGAGAGGGTGATGAATTTGCAAAGAGGGAATCCTTCCGATTTGTCAGTAAATGTAATATATTTGATTACAAGAATGTAAGTGCTGATATTAAAGAGAGGGCCAGAAAGCAAAATGATCACAACAAAATAAACGCAAACTGACGAGGGGGCTGATGATGATGCTGGGATGATGCTCTCTCTGCAGCTTTCTCCGGCAAAGAAGCTGAATGCAGACTGCTTTTAAAACCGTGGAGGCGTTCAAACAAACCAGTTATTGTTCTGTGAAGACCCGACGGGCTCTAGAACTACTGAGCCCTGCTGCGTCTCCTGAGGCAACACTCCGATGATGTATGATGTGCATCAAAAGACCTGCATCCACTTTTTTAATTTTAAAGTACGCCCACACAGTCTTGGCACGCGCCATCGCACCTTCCCAATGGAGTAGAATCCGTCTCCAACCCATTCTCACTTTCATTTCGCCAAATACCCGCGCTTGGTCGCTGGCCCTTGGCGTCTGACACGACACACCTTCAGCATCTGTTTGGGACGCAGCGGGCTTCCAACCGACTCCAACGCAAACCCATCACCTTCTGTGTGACAGTGTGTCTGGGGAGTTTCAACGGGCTAAACCAACTCAGGACTTTCAACCAGGACACCACTGTTAATGTCCTGTGTAAAACGATGCAGTTTTGTGAACTTCCACACTTTATTTTAACCCAGACAAGAAGTTATCCTAAACCTGACCCAAAAGTACATCTTAAAACTGAATGAACTGGACATTTATTTTGAAAAGGCAATAATACTAACAAGTAGAATCTGACACACCCAAAAGAAGGGAACTTAGTAGAGGTCGACTGACAGTTAAAGACTTTAAAGGTTGATGTTCTATCGATAGTTTGGATCGAATAACAATTGATTATAGGCCGACACCAATCAATAGCTGATTGTATTGCATGAGAAATAACTTTTGAGCAGGAAAATCAGCTTTTGCGGGAAGTTCAAAATTACATTTTTTAACCTCATCGCCAAAATAATACAGTGAAATATCTCAAACAATATAATGAACCTCTCAGAAGCCCAATGAAACCCGTTGAGGTGTGAGGAGGAGTTCGGGACCCACAGCATCAGTGAGGCTAGAAGACAAATTAAATATGAATGCAAGAGAGCGAGATCAATTTGATTCCTCCCGACTGAAGCATAATCAACATTTCTGTAGTTCTGTGATGCAGCTTTAAGCACTTGTTCAGACGACTCATTAGGAGGAAATGAGATGCACCTTTCTCTTGTGGCCGGCTGTGGATTTTCTACCTGAGCCTTCAGTGCCTCAGCTGTTTAGCATGAACTTACATTAATAAACACGTAGTATTACTGTCTATAATGTCAAACACCTAACTTTGCTTTAGAATAATTCCTTTCAGAGGTTCTTGCCCCTGTAGCGCTTCAGCCTGGACCAGAATGAGAGGAGAGGAAGCAGAGAGTTACTGCTGACGACAGACTGAGGCAAGCTGCTGAGCTGTTCACCCACTGAAGCATGCCATCCATTCCCCCAAACACACACACACACACACACACACACACACACACACACACACACACACACACACACACACACACACGCTGAGCTCCTGAACACATGCAGAACACCAACAGGACTGCAGGAGCAGCTGGAGGCCCAGTGACCCTCAGAGAGGAGACAGGACCGAGTGCCACACCGTCTCAATCTGCCGTCATCTTCTTTCACCAGACGGCGGTGTGATGGCCTGATATGTATAATCTGTACTTGCGCTTGGTCTTTACCTCATTGAACTATTTGTCTTGTTTTCGGGGCCCTGAAATAGTTCAGAGATAATTAATGACACTTATCGAGTGTCTGTATTTGCAGAGTTGGGGCTGAGAACGTTTTGCTGTCTCCTAAGCTACGTCCTAGCTACGCTTGGATGCTATGGCACATTCTGGGTCTGGCCCATTGTCTCCCAAAACCACATCCTGGAGTCGTCCAGGAGGCAACCTGGTCTGACTCCCGTCAACGGAAAGCAGCATCGCTTCGACTCCAGCCTGATGTCTGAGCTCCGTCCTCTGAGCTCGTACCTCTGAAGCCGCCTGAGAGGGAATCTCATTTGGTCCTCATGCATTTGTGATCTCATTCTTTTGGTATTTTCCTGGAGCTCCTCTAGCGTACGGGACACTTTCTTCACCTCAGAATCTGTCCATGAGCCCAACGTGATCCATCACTGCTCTGCAAAAGCCCGGGAACCTTTTGCACATGTATCGAGACCCAGAATGTTAAACTTTAGATTTAGATAACAAAACTCCTCGGTCTGTTCACGCGATGTCATGTGACTCAGTGACATAATGTCCTCAGTAAAAAGAACTCTTCTTCTGTGTTTGTCCATTGCAGCGCCGCTTCCTCCCTCATTGGACTTTCTTGCTCTTCATGTTCTGTCAGTTGCTGAACATCTGAAGCTGACGGGTTTACGTTGACCTCACACCCTCGCTAAACTCCAGAGGCAGAGACCGGTCCTGGTGGCCCACAACCCCAAAGTCCATCCAAAGATTTTAAACCCTCATAGTGGAGTTCATCAGCTTAATGATGAAGAAACAAAACACTGAAAGAACAGAGAAAAGAGATTCAAATATCCTGTTTTAAAAAACTGAGTTGATCTATCCCAGCCGAGTTTATTGGTAGATGTGTGTGTGTGTGTGTGTGTGTGTGTGTGTGTGTGTGTGTGTGTGTGTGTAATAGTAAATTGCTGACTTCATTAAGGCAGGCCTCCTCTCCTCACTCATTTAATTACTAGAGAAAAGGTTAGTGCCACAATGCAATTTACCAAATGTGATTTCTTAGCAGCTATTAACTGAGTGTGTGTGTGTGTGTGTGTGTGTGTGTGTGTGTGTGTGTGTGTGTGTGTGTGTGCGTGTGTGTGTGACAGAGAGGGGGTGGGGTAAGGGGAAGGTGGGGCCTTTTTGTGCTCTGTGTCAGTGTGTGTGTGTGTGTGTGTCTGTCTTTGTGTGTGTGTGCTATCACGTTCACAGGCCACCGTTGACTGTTGAAGAGGATTTTTTTCTATTTAGATGACTGGTGGATGGTCATTCAGCTCAGGTGAGCAGCACCTGTCCGTTAATCAGAGCCCGTTTCAATGTTCAGAGACAAAGAAAACAAAACTAGTCTGGAAAGTCCAGACGAAGGGCTCAGTCGTCACAGTCAGGATGTGAGGAAACACCAGGCTGAGGTGTGACGCTGCTGTTGAGCCTCAGCACTGATGGTCTGTGTCTGTGATGGAAGCTGCTGGAGACCGGATTGTTAGCACCTCCATCATGGTCACCATGAAACACACTCAAAGAGTCCTTTAAATGTCCTGCACATCAAATGCTTCTGAGCCCTCTCGCTGTAAAAGATTGCATTTAAAAAAGAAGAACCCACATCAATGTGAACATTTCCCTCAGCCCCCTTCTCCCGTCCTGTTAGCGTGTCAGGGTCTTTATCAGCTAATTGTTAATCACTGACCTGCAGTAAGCCGTTAATTGAGACTCTGCGAATTAAAGATAATAGTCATTAGAGCGGGGAGAGAGATCACCCATCACGCCGAGACAGGAGATGTCACAGCTCCGGAGACGAACGATGTCCCGCTCCGTGTCAAAAGCACGACTCCAAAGAAGGAAATGGATGAAGATGGCGGCACGCAGAGGCTTTTCTGTAAGATGCTTTTCTGTAAGACGCTTCTCTGTAAGACGCCATATAGCCAATGAATCCTTTGCACCCATTGGCTCCTTTGCAGAGAAGCAGCAGTTACTGGTGGTACAACCGAGTTCTCTGGTGAATATATTTCAAGTTTATATATATATATATATATATATATATATATATATATATCCAGGGAGACCGTGGTCCAGCGGCTCTGCGGGTCGGGTGTCTGCTGCTGGTCCTCACAAGCTGGACGGTGTGAACCGTGTGTGGAGTGTTGCTCTCTGACAGAAACTCCAGAGACGCGTTTCCCTCCAGTCCACCGTGATGTGACAGTACGGCCTCACTGAAGGCCGAGGTCTGAAACCACGGCCTGCCACTGATATATATATATATATATATATATATATATATATATATATATATATATATATATATATGTATATATATATATATATATGTATATATATATATATATATATGTATATATATATATATATATATATATATATATATATATATATATATGTATATATATATATATATATATGTATATATATATATATATATATATATATATATATATATATATATATATATATATATTCTTGTTTTTATCGTATCACTCTGTTCTATATTTGTTACATTGTATTTATTAGTACCTTGATTTTTAGTATATTCTGCTCTTTTTTCATCCATTGTACTGTTATTAATCCCACCAGGATGATCATGCGATCGCTCGTGTGTGTGTGTGAGTGACTGTGAACCTCCGTGTCCGTCCACAGTGAATCTCTCCTTCCGCTGCAGTAAATACAATTGTAGGTTGCCAGTTTCATGCTCAAGGACCTCTC
Source organism: Clinocottus analis (assembly GCF_023055335.1). Taxonomy (NCBI): domain Eukaryota; kingdom Metazoa; phylum Chordata; class Actinopteri; order Perciformes; family Cottidae; genus Clinocottus; species Clinocottus analis. Next base: position 152,039 of record NW_027176223.1, on the reverse strand, counting down.
GTGGTTGCAGCGACTCACACATTCTGCCGTTGACTGCCTGCTGACTGCTCAATCACTGCTCTTACCTTACCGGTGATAACACAGCTGAACGCGTCGCCAAAGCCCAGCCATGACTCTGCAGCCAGAGACTCAGTGGGGGAAAACACCAACCCTCTGGTTGCCCATCAGGTTAAAGCGTCAGCTCTAAAATCATTGTTAGCGCTGTTGGGACTCACATCTGCTGGGCGCCGCCCACTCGCTCAGCCACCTCATGAAGAGATGTGCAGTGGGCCAATCACACTTCACATTCAATTGAAAAGCAAAAACATACAATTGTTTTAGATGGTCTTGGTCCTGGGAATACTCCACGTGTCGAGTGCCAACACCCAGCCATACGTCACTGTACTCACTGTCGTTGTGTGCTCAGCGTTTTTCTGTGCAGTGAGATTATGACAACTTCACCTAAAGTTGGTTTAGATAATCAACGGTACAATGTGGACATTGTACCGTTGTTTTACCCCGAGTGTCAGTCACACTCATGAACATTGTGTATTTCCTCACCTGCAGAAAGATAAAGGCCAACCGGACGACTTTATCTAACACGAGTGAGTCAATTCTAACAGCCTCTCTGTCCTGATGAGAAGAGTTATTTTCATGAATGACATTCATTTTCTAAATGATGGTGAGCTGACCACACCCGGAACCAATTTACATTAATGGTCCAATGTGACCTCGAGTGACTGTACTCATATTCATATGGGCGGGGTCAACACGCCGATTTGACCCTGTTTTCACTCAGGAGGTATTAGCAACACTAATGCCACATAAATGATATTAGTAATTGACTGGGTGATTGCATGTCTACATTTTTAAAGACGGGCCACCAGTAATCAAATTACTTTTCTGGGTCAGTCTGATTTGATTAGGCTCATATTTCATAAGAAATAATGAATATTTATATGACAATATATTTTTCTGTCTGTAAGACATAAACCCTGGACAGCACAGCATGTCAGAATAATACATGTTCAAACTAAGTCTGCATCGACCAGGACACGGAGAGGAAACCATGACGATGTTAACGTGTTCCGCTGTTGAACCCTTTAACATGAGACGTGTGAACATTAGCGTGTTGTTTTTCATCATTGTCTTTCTGTTGAAACAAACCGGATGGTTATGGGATGTCATTCGTTTTACCACTAAGATCCAAGCTCAGTCCAGCCGCTAAGGGTTCTTAACCTTTTAAAATCCAATAACTATTGTTATATAAAACTGTAAATCATAGCTGCTTTTATGCAACAACAAAAAAAGCCCCACACTGCTGGATTGGGATGTACTGAACGCCATAAGTAACATACAAGGGAAATATATGTTTGGTGCATGAGAAAATTCAAATGCAGATGTTGCAGTCCTCACCTGAATGTTCTCTGTTCTAAACCCTCAGTACCTTTGTTCTGCTTCACTTCATCAAAGTCAAGCTTCACAGAGAGAACGTTCGCGTGTTGAATGTTCCCATATTGAACGTTCACATATACACACTTTTAGTTTGGGGAGGACATTTAGAGGAAAGGGCCTGATAATAGCTCGGTGTTGACTATATATAATCCTTACTTGACCCTGGCAGTATTGCTAGTTATTTCACAGAGCCATTAATGTCCAACTTGAACATTAAAGGCAGAAAAACTAACATTGTGTTTGTACCATGTCTCCATGTCCAACCAATCCTCACGTGTAGTTTTAGGTTTATGTCTGCAGCAAAATGACTTGGTTAGGCTCAGGGAAAGAAAGTGGCTGTGGTTGAAAGGAGTGCGTCAGCTAGCTTGGTATTCTATGTGTCGTTGACTTGGTATTCTATGTGTCGTTGACTTGGTATTCTATGTGTCGTTGACTTGGTATTCTATGTGTCGTTGACTTGGTATTCTATGTGTCGTTGACTTGGTATTCTATGTGTCGTTGACTTGGTATTCTATGTGTCGTTGACTTGGTATTCTATGTGTCGTTGACTTGGTTTCACGCTGCAAGACGTCTCCTGAGCGCTTCTCACACTCTATTCAACACCAGTAGCTCGGACCTTCTAATCATGACGCCAATGGGTTGCCATTGAAGTGAGTTGAAGGCCCGCTGCATCTCTTACGGCCGCTGAAAGGTGCATCGGTTGAGAGAGACGGGTTAGTGGGGAACAGTCCACCAGTGACACAGCAAGGGAACCAACAACCCTGAATGAACAGCAGACAACCTCAGCTGTCTGTGAACACCCAAACCACGCAGCATCAGACCAAGACCTCGCTGTATACACTGTAGAAAACACACTGTGAAATTCACAGTGTTAACTGGCAACCACTGACAAACAACTTACTGTAAAACACACACACACACACACACACACACACACACACACACACACACACACACACTAGATTATCAGTTATGTCATTTTTTATGTACTTTTTTGGATACAATGATTTTTTTACAGTAAATTCTTGGTTACTAACACTATTTTATGTTACTGTGTTTTTACACAGTACAATATGTATTACTGTGATTTTTACAGTAAAGCTTTGACTCCTGTAATATTTGAATGAATACATAGTATTTTACTGGGAAATAGTTTACAGTATACTGCTCACTAACACAGTAAATTACTGTGTATTTCACAGGTGTTTTTTACAGTGTGGACAACAGGTCAAAGGTTATTGACCAGGAGTCCGGAGAAAAGAGCAAGTCAGACTTTCAGCGCCGCCAGAGACCTTGAACAAGAGTCTCCATCTAACCACCAGTGAATGAACGACAGCGAAAGAGCTTCCTGTGAGTGACACGATCAAGCAGCGTGTGTGTGCGTGTGTGTGTGTGTGTGTGTGTGTGTGTGTGTGTGTGTGTGTGTGTGTGTACGTGTGTGTGCGTGTGTGTACGTGCACTGCTGCTGGGTTAAGGACTTACAAAAGCAAGTCAAGGGCTAGGCTCCAACTCACAATATTGTAAAGACAAACTCCAGCCCCTCCCTCCTCGGAGTAATTACTGTCCATTTAGATGATTACCTGTAATTACTTGTTAGCTGTCAGCTATCTGACAGAAACTCAGCATCCGAGACATGAGGAGGAGGACGGGGAGGACACGAGGTGAAGGAAGGTAGAACCGGAGGAAAAGTTGGAAGGAGCAGAGGTGTTCTGAGCGGAGATGACAGAGGGAGGACAAAGAGGAGGAAGTGATGGGAAGGAGGGGCGGAGGGGTAGAAGGAGATGGAGGACAGAGAGCAGAGTGTTGACATGTGTTTCTGTCAGCCGGGGTCAAGCGCTCGCTATCTCTTCCTTCAGCGGCTGTCCATCAGGAAGTGCCAGTGAATTAATCTCCTCTTCATTTGCAGAGATGCAGCAGACCTCTGACAGCAGCTAATTGCAGGGCTACTGATCTGCTCCCTGATGACAGTGATGCTGGTTTCTCTCCCCCACAAGTCATGAGACAGTTAGCTGCTACTTTTCTGCTGCTACAAGCACTCATTGCTGTGATGCTGTTGATGCGTGTTGAGCTACAATCCTCCATTCATAATTAGCATGGTAAATTGTCAAAGACAACATTGAAATAATGTCAGAGTCTCAAATGATAGCTGCAGGATGTGACCTGCATGGACACACAACTGGTCGCCTGAAAGGTGGTAGGAAGAAACATGAAGTTGAAAGTGATAACTAGGTGAAGTCACACTCGGCACTCGGCTGGTAGAGTTAATACTTTGAAGAGAAATCCTTCAGATGCTTCTCCTTTGGAGTTCTTTTGTTCGATGTTGAGTTTCTATCAATGAAACTTACTGAATATATTTCAAATAGAATGTATAAATGTAGGCGACATACAGTTAGCATTGGCTTGCTGAAGGGTACTAAGCCGGTTTAAAACCCACTTAAAGGTTGCTGGGAGCTGTGGTCCATGTTTGTGTTGTTAGTCGTTATAAAAAACACAGATCAAGCAGAGATATAAGTGGAGTCAACTTGAATTTCAACAAGACAATTACAAAGTCTACCTATTAGCACCTTTATTATTAAAAAGGGATTAAACCCTCTAAAGCTCTACCTTAAACTCTAAACCTTCACCTTAACCTCTAAACCTTCACCTTAAACTCTAAACCTTCACCTTAAACTCTAAACCTTCACCTTAACCTCTAAACCTTCACCTTAAACTCTAAACCTTCACCTTAACCTCTAAACCTTCTCCTTAACCTCTAAACTTTCACCTTAAACTCTAAACCTTCTCCTTAAACTCTAAACCTTCACCTCTAAACCTTCTCTTTAAACTCTAAACTTTAGCCTTAAACTCTAAACCTCACCTTAAACTCTTAACCTTTACCCTAAACTCTTAACCTTCACCTTAACCTCTAAACCTTCTCCTTGAACTCTCAACCTTTTCCTTAAACCCTAACCCTTCTCCTTAAACGCTAAACTTTCACCTTAACCTCTAAACCTTCACCTTAACCTCTAAACCTTCTCCTTAACCTCTAAACCTTCTCCTTAACCTCTAAACCTTCTTCTTAACCTCTAAACCTTCACCTTAACCTCTAAACCTTCTCCTTAACCT
>NW_027176223.1:140000-142500 GCF_023055335.1 Clinocottus analis | reverse complement strand
TGTACATATGACGTCTTTCCTGCGGATCAGTAAATCCAAGAAACACGTGGTCTTCACTCAGCCAATCAGCAAAGACCACTCTACGTCACACATCCCAGCTTTGTGGAATTGGACCAATAAGAAGAGACGTGCAGCGCAGTGAACTTTCTCTGAACTAAACTAAACTCTAAACTTTTCCTGGACCCTGGAAGAGACGGCTGTGCGGTCTACAATCACGGATCAAACGACTGAACTAACCACGGTAAGCAGCTGAAACTCACACACGTTAAGCTTCAGTAGTTGCACTAAGTGATTACGTGCGTGTTTTTTGTGAATGACTTAGTGAAATAAGGGAAATTACGCCATGAAAAACGTAGACATCGAATATGATCATACGCCCCTTTTACGTTGAACCCAGAATAAATGTATGTTTATGACCTCATAACAGTTGTTTTATTGCCTGTGTTTATTTTTTAGAACATGACTGCTCGTCTTTTTTATGGCAAGAGGAGGCAGACTGTTTGTGCCAACCAACCCTGCCATCAGTGATGATGATGAAGATGACGATGACGATGCGGCAGACCCTGACTTTGTCCTGACCACCCACGACGAGAACATTAAGTGTGTATTGTGTGCAACTGCTGCTATAATCCTGTAATTTCCCCAATGCGGGACTAATAAAGGATCATCTAAACTTATTCCTTGCATTTTTTAATATAGATTTTGTTTTCACCAAACGGGCAAGGAACCATAAATGGTAATTTGGTGTATTTTTCTGAGCTTTCTCACTGCGAATAAAGACATAAACGATCATAACAACGTGCTCTGGGCCGCGTTGGGAACCAACGCTGTTGGTTTTCTTGTGAGATTTTGTTTTCTGAGCCCAAAAGAATGTGAACTGACTGACTGAAGAAAATATTATAATTTTAAACACAATGAAAAGTAGGTTGAAATACTTTGTGTTCCTCATTGAGAGCAAAAGGGTTCTGTATAAAAATATGACATAAAGACTATTTCTAGGGTGTTGTCATGAAACATCAAGCTGAAATATGTGATTATATGAACGTGAACATGCAGCAGGTATTATTATTCTGTCAGCGGTAGACGACAGGAAACCTTTCATTTGGAAGTGAGTTAAATGTCGTGCAGATGATTCTCACGTGAAGTCAAAAAGTAAGAAAAAAAAGCAGTAAAAGTGGACGAGGAGTTCAGTCATCGATGAATCAAAAAGCTTCATATCTATTTGTGTGATTTTCATAAAATTCTCTGAGCCACAAACTGGGAGAGAAACTCACTAACATACATTTGTTCTATGTCGTTCTAACCCAAACCTTGTTTCAGCTCATTACACGACTATTATTACTCCTCACTAAAGTCTGAACACAATGGGGCAAAACCACAAAGAAAAGGTCCAAAGGTCCATTTTTATTGTTCATAAATGTGTTAGCTGGTACAAAAAACTCTTTACATATCAATAAATATCGAGCTACTTCCTTTCAGTGGGAAAGTCGTGGGCCGGACTCGAACCGCCGGACTTGAACCGCCGGACTCGAACCGCCGTCTCTGCTGCGAGGACTCGGCCTGGAGCTTCACCAGCCGCTCGTTTCAGTCACAACATCGACGTCTTTGTTTATTCAGTCTGACGGATTCTGAAGAAAAACAACAACAGATTTATTGGAGAGGAATCGAGGACGAGGTGAGATGCAGCGTGGCTCTGATCTTTATTGTCTCTTTGTAGCTGTTTACTGTCTCTTTGTAGCTGTTTACTGTCTCTTTGTAGCTGTTTACAGTCTCTTCGTAGTTGTTTACTGTCTCTTTGTAGCTGTTTACAGTCTCTTTGTAGCTGTTTATTGTCTCTTTGTAGTTGTTTACTGTCTCTTTGTAGTTGTTTATTGTCTCTTTGTAGCTGTTTATTGTCTCTTTGTAGTTGTTTACTGTCTCTTTGTAGTTGTTTATTGTCTCTTTGTAGTTGTTTACAGTCTATTTGTAATTGTTTATTGTCTCTTTGTAGTTGTTTATTGTCTCTTTGTAGTTGTTTACAGTCTTGTTGTAATTGTTTATTGTCTCTTTGTAGTTGTTATGTGTCTCTTTGTAGTTGTTTACAGTCTCGTTGTAGCTGTTTACAGTCTCTTTGTAGTTGTTTACAGTCTATTTGTAATTGTTTATTGTCTCTTTGTAGTTGTTTATTGTCTCTTTGTAGTTGTTTACAATCTCTTTGTAGTTGTTGTGTGTGTCTTTGTAGTTGTTTATTGTCTCTCTGTAGTTGTTTATTGTCTCTTTGTAGTTGTTTACAGTCTCTTTGTAGTTGTTTATTGTCTCTTTGTAGTTGTTTACAGTCTCTTTGTAACTGTTTACAGTCTCTTTGTAGTTGTTTACTGTCTCTTTGTAGTTGTTTATTGTCTCTTTGTAGTTGTTTACAGTCTATTTGTAATTGTTTATTGTCTCTTTGTAGTTGTTTATATCTCTTTGTAGTTGTTTACAGTCTCTTTGTAGTTGTTGTGTGTGTCTTTGTAGTTGTTTA
>NW_027176223.1:40000-127500 GCF_023055335.1 Clinocottus analis | reverse complement strand
CCCTAAACCTTTACCATAACCCTTAACTAACCCTTTACTCACCCTAAACCTTCACCACAACCCTTAACTAACCCTTTACCAACCCTAAAGCTCTACTATAACCCTTAACTAACTATAACCCTTAACTAACCCTTTACTCACCATAAATCTTCACGATAACCGTTAACTAACTACAACCCTTAACTAACCCTTTACTCACCATAAACCTTCACCATAACCCTCAACTAACTACAACCCTTAGCTAACCCTTTACTAACCCTAAACCTTTACCATAACCCTTTACTAACCCTAAACCTTTACCATAACCCTTTACTAACCCTTTACTAACCCTAAACCTTTACCATAACCCTTTACTAACCCTTTACTAACCCTAACCTTTACCATAACCCTTAGCTAACCCTTTACTAACCCTAAACCTTTACCATAACCCTTTACTAACCCTTTACTAACCCTAAACCTTTACCATAACCCTTTACTAACCCTTTACTAACCCTAACCTTCACCATTACCAATCATTTATTGTTGCAACGTTTCCTGACCGTCGCCTCACTGGAACCGAACCTTCACCTCGTTAAACAAGTTTCAATATTTCACGATCTGCATTTGCAGCAATTTTCAAAGCACACGGACAAATGACGTCGTTCTGGAAACACACAATGCAGTGTGTGTTTTAGTGTAGAGGAAACAACACAATGCAGTGTGTGTTTTAGTGTAGAGAAAACACACAATGCAGTGTGTGTTTTAGTGTAGAGGAAACAACACAATGCAGTGTGTGTTTTAGTGTAGAGAAAACACACAATGCAGTGTGTCTTTTAGTGTAGAGAAAACAACACAATGCAGTGCGTGTTTTAGTGTAGAGAAAACAACACAATGCAGTGTGTGTTTTAGTGTAGAGAAAACAACACAATGCAGTGTGTGCTTTAGTGTAGAGAAAACAACACAATGCAGTGTGTGTTTTAGTGTAGAGGAAACAACACAATGCAGTGTGTGTTTTAGTGTAGAGGAAACTACACAATGCAGTGTGTGTTTTAGTGTAGAGGAAACAACACAATGCACTGTGTGTTTTAGTGTAGAGGAAACACACAATGCAGTGTCTGTTTTAGTGTAGAGGAAACAACACAATGCAGTGTGTGTTTTAGTGTAGAGGAAACAACATACAATGCAGTGTGTGTTTTAGTGTAGAGAAAACAACACAATGCAGTGTGTGTTTTAGTGTAGAGGAAACAACACACAATGCAGTGTGTGTTTTAGTGTAGAGGAAACAACATACAATGCAGTGTGTGTTTTAGTGTAGAGGAAACAACACACAATGCAGTGTGTGTTTTAGTGTAGAGGAAACAACACAATGCAGTGTGTGTTTTAGTGTAGAGGAAACAACACAATGCAGTGTGTGTTTTAGTGTAGAGGAAACAACACAATGCAGTGTGTGTTTTAGTGTAGAGGAAACACAATGCAGTGTGTGTTTTAGTGTAGAGAAAACAACACAATGCAGTGTGTGTTTTAGTGTAGAGGAAACAACACAAAGCAGTGTGTGTTTTAATGTAGAGGAAACAACACAATGCAGTGTGTGTTTTAGTGTAGAGGAAACAACACAATGCAGTGTGTGTTTTAGTGTAGAGGAAACAACACAATGCAGTGTGTGTTTTAGTGTAGAGGAAACACATAATGCAGTGTGTGTTTTAGTGTAGAGAAAACAACACAATGCAGTGTGTGTTTTAGTGTAGAGGAAACACACAATGCAGTGTGTGTTTTAGTGTAGAGAAAACAACACAATGCAGTGTGTGTTTTAGTGTAGAGGAAACAACACAATGCAGTGTGTGTTTTAGTGTAGAGGAAACACACAATGCAGTGTGTGTTTTAGTGTAGAGGAAACAACACAATGCAGTGTGCGTTTTAGTGTAGAGGAAACAACACACGGGAAAGTGAAAGTTAATTGAAGTCAGGTTCAGTGTGAATGAGCTGATTTAAAGTGAAAGCTGCTGAGCTGCTCCCAGAGGCCCTCCTGCTTACTGTGTGTGTGTGTGTGTGTGTGTGTGTGTGTGTGTGTGTGTGTGTATGTGTGTCACAGAGGGACCACAGCCAAATTGACTCCATATGTCTGTCTATTAATTGTGTGTCAGCAGAGGAAAAGCCCGGGTGTGTTCCTCTGGGAAATGACAGCGTGGTTAACATTTCCACAGCGGCGGTCGACCCTGAACGCAGCAGCGAGCGGCGTGAGCGAGGCTGACGGCGAAACCGTCACGTCACAAAGTCAGCGGCGTCCACGCGACTCTTCTTCTGGTTAGATCAGCAGAGACGTGTTGGAAGGTGTTTCCAGGTCATCAGGTGTTTAGCCTTCTGTGTGGGAGGAGGGGCTGAGAGTCAGAGAGAGTCTCCCTTTGCCCCCCCCCTCCCTCTATGGGGACGGACATGCAGGTAATAGATTACATTTAGCTAAACTGCTTTCGCTAATGGCGTCTGTTTTTAATGAAGGAACGCTTCTAGAAAACGTGTAAATTACTGAAACCAGGAGAAGGCTTTGAACAGGAATGAGCACAAATAACATCAGGCCGATGGGTCCAGTGTGTGACGGTGGACGGACACACACATGCACACACACATGCACACGCGCATGATCTCCCCACCGGCTAACGCAGAGAAACACCCGTCATCCTCGTCATCCTCGTCATCCTCGTCATCGCTTCTGTAGTTTGGTTGCAGTCGCGTTGTCTCCGTCTTCAATCAGCACAGAAACCTGCGGCCACTGAAGCACCGTTACATTATCACATTATTATGATATTATACTATTATAATAGTATAATATTATTGCACATGTCTTCAGAGGTCGCGTGGTCAGGCGAGCGTCACACGGCTCATATTTAGCTGTTTAAATGAGAAGCGATGCTGTCAATTTTCACGAGACGACCGTCTGAAAACCAAAAGGTGAAGTCCAGACTGTAGAGAGTCGACCGCTCATTAAAGATGTCCACGAGAAAGATGTTCATAGCTTTTAGTTTTCAGCCTTGTGTCATCATGTGTTCGTGTCCGTCAGTACATTTCTGTGGTGTCTCTTTGTACTTTTAGCGATATGCGTTCGGTGGTGACGGCGATCCCATAAACTGTGACGCGTCTGCAGGGACAAAGAATATGTTTTAACTTGCAAAATGTCTTATCGAGCAATTTATTATTTTACTTATGTATTATTATTAAAGACTCTTATCTCTGGAAGAATAGTTTGAAGAAGATGACTTTATGAAACAAGATGAGCAATAAAGTTTGAGGACAGAAACGTCTTGATGAGGATTTTTGTAGTTAGTTTCCCAGCCAGCTTATGTATTTTATACATACATCTTATTCATATTAATGTGGTGTATGATGATGAACTGGCATTGATAGTGAAACCCCTTTTGATCTTTTCATTTACAGCCCCACTTCACTCTCTCTCTGTGTGTGTGTGTGTGTGTGTGTGTGTGTGTGTGTGTGCGTGTGTGTGTGTGATTTATTAATATCCCGTTGAGAGCTTTATAAATCTGCAATATGCTTTTCCCCACAGGGCCATTAACAGACAATAGACAATTGATTCAGTGTAAATCCCTACTTAACCTGCAGAGTCACAGACTGCTGAGAGAAACCTGCAGATGTGCAACATGTGGACCAACAGAGCCAGTAGAGCGCTCTGAGTAGAGCGAGCAGAGCGCTCTGAGTAGAGCGAGCAGAGCGCTCTGAGTAGAGCGGACAGAGCGCTCTGAGTAGAGCGAGCAGAGCGCTCTGAGTAGAGCGAGCAGAGCGCTCTGAGTAGAGCGAGCAGAGCGCTCTGAGTAGAGCGAGCAGAGCGCTCTGAGTAGAGCGAGCAGAGCGCCCTGAGTAGAGCGAGCAGAGCGCTCTGAGTAGAGCGAGCAGAGCGCTCTGAGTAGAGCGAGCAGAGCGCTCTGAGTAGAGCGAACAGAGCGCCCTGAGTAGAGCGAGCAGAGCGCTCTGAGTAGAGCGAGCAGAGCGCCCTGAGTAGAGCGAGCAGAGCGCCCTGAGTAGAGCGAGCAGAGCGCCCTGAGTAGAGCGAACAGAGCGCTCTGAGTAGAGCGAGCAGAGCGCTCTGAGTAGAGCGAGCAGAGCGCTCTGAGTAGAGCGAGCAGAGCGCTCTGAGTAGAGCGAACAGAGCGCTCTGAGTAGAGCGAGCAGAGCGCCCTGAGTAGAGCGAACAGAGCGCTCTGTTCGCTCTGAGTAGAGCGAGCAGAGCGCTCCGAGTAGAGCGAGCAGAGCGCTCCGAGTAGAGCGAGCAGAGCGCTCCGAGTAGAGCGAGCAGAGCGCTCCGAGTAGAGCGAGCAGAGCGCTCCGAGTAGAGCGAGCAGAGCGCTCCGAGTAGAGCGAACAGAGCGCCCTGAGTAGAGCGAGCAGAGCGCTCTGAGTAGAGCGAGCAGAGCGCTCTGAGTAGAGCGAACAGAGCGCTCTGAGTAGAGCGAGCAGAGCGCCCTGAGTAGAGCGAACAGAGCGCTCTGTTCGCTCTGAGTAGAGCGAACAGAGCGCTCTGAGTAGAGCGAGCAGAGCGCTCTGAGTAGAGCGAGCAGAGCGCTCTGAGTAGAGCAAACAGAGCGCTCTGAGTAGAGCGAGCAGAGCGCCCTGAGTAGAGCGAACAGAGCGCTCTGTTCGCTCTGAGTAGAGCGAACAGAGCGCTCTGAGTAGAGCGAGCAGAGCGCTCCGAGTAGAGCGAGCAGAGCGCTCTGAGTAGAGCGAGCAGAGCGCTCTGAGTAGAGCGAACAGAGCGCTCTGAGTAGAGCGAGCAGAGCGCCCTGAGTAGAGCGAACAGAGCGCTCTGTTCGCTCTGAGTAGAGCGAACAGAGCGCTCTGAGTAGAGCGAGCAGAGCGCTCTGAGTAGAGCGAGCAGAGCGCTCTGAGTAGAGCAAACAGAGCGCTCTGAGTAGAGCGAGCAGAGCGCCCTGAGTAGAGCGAACAGAGCGCTCTGTTCGCTCTGAGTAGAGCGAACAGAGCGCTCTGAGTAGAGCGAGCAGAGCGCTCCGAGTAGAGCGAGCAGAGCGCTCTGAGTAGAGCGAGCAGAGCGCTCTGAGTAGAGCGAGCAGAGCGCTCCGAGTAGAGCGAGCAGAGCGAGCAGAGCGCTCCGAGTAGAGCGAGCAGAGCGCTCCGAGTAGAGCGAGCAGAGCGCTCCGCGTAGAGCGAGCAGAGCGCTCCGCGTAGAGCGAGCAGAGCGCCCTGAGTAGAGCGAGCAGAGCGCCCTGAGTAGAGCGAACAGAGCGCTCTGTTCGCTCTGAGTAGAGCGAACAGAGCGCTCTGAGTAGAGCGAGCAGAGCGCTCCGAGTAGAGCGAGCAGAGCGCTCTGAGTAGAGCGAGCAGAGCGCTCCGAGTAGAGCGAGCAGAGCGAGCAGAGCGCTCCGAGTAGAGCGAGCAGAGCGCTCCGAGTAGAGCGAGCAGAGCGCTCCGCGTAGAGCGAGCAGAGCGCTCCGAGTAGAGCGAGCAGAGCGCTCCGCGTAGAGCGAGCAGAGCGCTCTGAACACAGCGCTCTGCTCGCTCTGAGCCTCCAGACGAGCCGGCCTGCAGCTCCTGTCACTCGCAACGTGCTCGTCTTCCTCTGTGATGAAGCTGTAGTTTCATTTGGCTGCAGTGCTGAACTGAAGACTTAAAGCTAAAGACAGTGCTGTTGCCGTGCAACTTTTGAGGTCTGATAGTTGCTTAAAAATAATATTTTTACATTGTTTTAATCCGTCCATCTGCATAAAGTAAAATGCGTGACTCAGAATTAAATTTGATGAAATTAAACAATATCTATGAATATATCTCATATAGAGATATACATACATACATATACATAAATGGTTACTAAATGTCTACAAATAGACAAAAGCAACTAGAAAGAGACACAACCACAAAGACACACTAAACAACTAGAAAGAGACACAACACAACCACAAAGACACACCAAACAACTAGAAAGAGACACAACACAACCACAAAGACACACTAAACAACTAGAAAGAGACACAACACAACCACAAAGACACACTAAACAACTAGAAAGAGACACAACACAACCACAAAGACACACCATACAACTGGAAAGAGACACAACACAACCACAAAGACACACCATAAAACAGAAAAGACTTGGTGTTTGCATGTCTAATAACCGGCCCATGTTATTAACCATTCACATTAAATGCTTTCACGTCATTTCACTTTTTTTTCACATTCGTAAATGCTAAAATCTGTCATGTCCTGTAAAGAAAAGAAAGAGAGCGCCTTCCTCTCTTCGCGTCCTCTCCCTGTTCCTCTTCCCTCGTGTGATCCTCATCAGTGTTTTCAGTTCGTCGTAGATAGACGTCACTGTTCACCACCACGCAGCTTGAACATTGAATCACTATTTGAATCACTAGAGCAGTAAACCCGTTTCTGAAAACCTCTTTTCTACTGTGTGTGTGTGTGTGTGTGTAGGTCACAGTGGAGTAAACCAGCTGGGAGGTGTGTTTGTGAATGGGAGACCTTTACCTGATTCTACCAGGCAGAAGATAGTGGAGCTGGCACACAGTGGAGCTCGACCTTGTGACATATCCAGAATTCTGCAGGTAACCTCGTCATGCTGGACTTCCTTCCCTCAGCGCGCTAGAAGTGAGGGGTTCAGCGTCCACGTGCACGTTGTAGGTCAATGTCCTCCCTAGAAAAACGACAGCGTCAGTCGTTTGCTGAAATGCCGACATCAAGGCCAGGTGACTCATGACCTCGGTCATAACACAGAAGGAACAAAGAAGGAGGGGGCGTGACGTAGCATTCCTGGTAGCAAGGCGGGGTCAGGGTGGAGGATTGGGTTGACGTTGGAGACCACTGCTCATTTCCTTGGTTCCACAATCACCAATGGGTTGAGTCCCCTGATTTAGTTTTGTGATCCAATACCATTGGACAGTTTGTCAAAAAAGGGAAAGAGGTGATCTTTTCTTTATTCTACGCTTCCCTCTTTCTTGTTAAAACCTGGCTTGGGACCAGCAGTTCTACGGGGGTTCAGCCATTGTTTTTCTTGGCAAGAAGCTATCTGCAATCTGATTGGTTCAGGCCCAAAGCCCAATGACCAATGGGCTATACTGACTCTAACTAGCCTAGCCCATCGCCTCTGCCTCAATCAGCTACGCAGGACAGGTCTTGCCAATAAATGCAACAGGATTTGTGATCACGCCGGGAATCTGGGATGTTTCGCTAGTAGCAGATAACGTCATCTGGAGCCTCAGGCCTCCCGCAGATATGAGCTACGAGGTCTGGTCAGACAACTCTTGCTCACTCCACAAGCCCCTGTACCTCCAATACTTTTAGCCTCCAGCCTCAACCAGCACTGCTCGAGTGACATCACTTGAGGCAATTCATCAGATTTTGCACTGCTCCCCAGGGACGCCAAAGGTTTCATGCAACTCTTTCACACGAGCAGTCGGGCTCTCTGAAACCCGTAAACACATGTGGAGGTGTTACATTGGTTCTCCTTTACCCATTGCCGTGATCGATCAATGGATCATCTACCAAACAATAACTTCTTGGATCAATATTTAGTTTTGCCCCAGTTCTGAATATCGTGTGTGATGTGTGCTGAATTTGTGTCCAGGTGTCCAACGGCTGTGTGAGTAAGATCTTGGGCCGGTATTACGAGACAGGTTCGATCCGTCCTCGGGCCATAGGAGGGAGTAAACCCAGGGTGGCCACGTCAGAGGTGGTGGGGAAGATTGCTCAGTACAAGAGGGAGTGTCCGTCCATTTTCGCCTGGGAGATCCGAGACCGACTGCTGGCAGAGGGAGTCTGCACCAACGACAACATACCCAGCGTAAGACCCTTCTGCTCTCAGCCACAGGTTCAAGGAAAGCTGCTCCAGAGCAAAGCAGCTGGTGTATTGGTGACTGTGCACTGCTGGTGGGATTGGTATAGTTTGTTGGATGCTGTTTCAGAACTTATTTAAATTCCCACTGAAACACAAGGTGGAGTGTCTTTGGCTTCTTTACACGAATGTTTCCCGATCAGACAGAATATCTGCGTAGTGCACAGTCACAAGAAGGATTGTAATGAAATCCTTGGCATTTGATTTGACCGCTCAAATGTGGGAGAACTTGATTAATATTGGTTGAAATTAGTTGGTTTTAGTTTTTGTAAGCACACGTCATCGTTTGACAGGAGATGATTGGATTTAAAAAAATAGAAATATGAAGAAATATATGTTTTGCATTTATTGATATGTTCTCAATTCATTTTGACTTGAAATCGCATATCAGAAGTGAATACTTATCTCTGCACTGGTTTAACGTTATGTTTGTGCAACAGCTAGCCTCGACTATGTTTGCTCAATTCATTAATAGAAAAGAAAGAAGAATAGACCCGTCAACCTTTTTAAATATTAATAAAAGTACAAATTGTAATTCAAGGTCTTACTCATCCAACAGAACGGTTGCCCTCATGTAATCACAGTGTTGTGTTCATCACCAGGTTTCATCCATAAACCGAGTGCTCAGGAACCTGGTGAGCGATAAGCAGCAGATGGGCTCAGTGGGCGCTGAAGGGATGTTTGACAAACTCAAGATGCTCAACGGACAAACCACCTGGGGAGGACGCTCAGGGTGGTACGCTGGGACGACACTCCCTCCCACTGGTAAGACTAATGCCACGACTACTACTACTACTACTACTACTACTACTACTACTACTACAGTACTGATGGGTACTGCAGGAGTGTGAGCCTGGCTGATTAGAGATGAGCCAAAAACAACAAGGGGCCAAACAAATTGTTCTTTCCTGATTCTTGTTGTTTGAGTTTGTTGCACTGAAAGTCTCTTTGGATAAAAGTGTATACATGTAATGTGTTGCCTGCACCTAGCTCAGTATTTTCTTTTCCTAAACCTAATGAAGTAGTTGTGTTTTCTACACCTGAAGGTGTTTTCCTGGTAAAGTTTCTCTGAGACGCTCTACGCGTGTAACAAACTGAACTTGACGCCAGACACTCGTAGGAAAGCGGAGTCGTGGAGAAGCTTCTTCTGAAGATAGCATACGAACCGTTGCATGAACACACGTTGAGAGCTGGGGTTCAAACTCTGGACAGGTGATCGCTGGCAGGTGTGCAGGTGAACAGGGATGCTGGTAGTCAGCAGCACAGAAACCACACAAACACAGAAAGAGACCGGCCGTGGACCTGGAGAGGGAAACACAGAGAAACACCTCAGAGGAAAAGCAGGACACGAAGAAGAAGAACCGCTTCCTCCAGCACGAGCGACTGACTAAACACAAAATGAAGGATGCAAGTTTGAGGTGGCACATGAGACGGATGTGAGGTAAACCGATGAAGAAATATCATGAAAGTTAGCTAATAGTTAGCTACTAGCTGATTTTGCACCATTAGCGTTAAGCTCAATCAGGATCCACTTACTGGCTTTTCCTCTCAGTCTTCATGAGCAGATGGAGCTGTGAGGGGATGAATGGAGCTTCATCCTCTTCATGTGCTAGACGTTCCACACAGTCGTCATGAGAAGAGTTAACTCCAGCACAAGAAAAAGAAACTGCTAGAAAGTGTCCCTCGAGTTAAGAACATTTGGTCGTTCTTGATAATTATCTTGAAATGAAAAATCCTTCAGAGATTATTCACCATGTTTAGAGAAGAAAGGACACTACCCTTTATGTTGCACATCATTTTGCTCATTTCTAGTATTTCTTTAGTTTTAACACACTGAAAATCAGTGTGACACGTCTTTGTTTGTATGGATTGTGACAATAACGCAGCGTTCCTATTTATTCACACCTGTTCCAGTATTCCTGACTGACGACTGCTCCAGATTTGCCCCATCGTGCCACGCCTTCAATTATTATCAAAATTCACGTTAATATACGGGACAGAAGACACATCGACATAGGCAGCTTCCTTTAGAGTGTGTGTGTGTGTGTGTGTGTGTGTGTGTGTGTGTGTGTGTGTGTGTGTGTGAGGGCCCCATTTGCTGTATGGAGGAGGCTCATATGCTGCTGCTCCTCCTCCAGCGCTCTGGGAGTACGACAGTGAAACAAAAGTAAGCTCTACGACCACGGCTGCTGCTCCCCATCCGTCTACTGCATGTTTGTGCCTGTGTGTGTGTGTGTGTGTGTGTGTCTGTGTGTGTGTGTCTGTGTGTGAGAGAGAGAGAGGAGGGAGAATGGGGCGTCTGCTCTCATTTGTGTCTCTTTCTGCCTGACTGACTGTGACACTGAGCAATGGCTTCATTCTGTTTTTCGCTCTGCGTCTGTGGGGATAATGAATAATTAGGCTCGCACCACAAATAACACGAGTTCCACAGGGAGCTGCAGTCGAGCTCCCGTCTGCTCGGGGATCTCACGCTGGAGATCTCTGCAGCGCTCTGCACCTTCACCCGTCTTTCATGGGCTCCTTTCATGGATCTGATGAGGTTTTGTGAACGCGTGATTTCAACCCTTTTGGAGCCGCTGCACTTTTTCTACAATAACCAAAATTTACACTTTGAAGCACAATCAGCATGAAGAGTGTCTCATTACACGGCCAGCCACTATTTTGCAGGCTGAAAAATTATTTGTGGCAACTAAATAATATTTTTTGGGGCCGATTAAGTAAAATTGGACATTTCCAAACAGCACACCTGGTTGTGAATCATGGCTTGAGGGCCGCGCTGCAGCTATTGATCAAGTTAGCATTGCTAATATACCTGCTCCAGCAATGGTTCATATGGAATTTTTTCTACACCCAGTTTTAAAAAAAAGTGTTTAGTTCACAAGTAATCATTATCCATACACATTATGCTAATATGCTATGCTAATAACCAGCCACATGAGACGAATGAAGACACTGAGGAGCGTTACAGCCTCTTGTTGTTTCCTCTCTCCAGTAAAACAGAAAGGAAGTATTCAAGCCGTTCACCTCAGAATCCAAGTCAAAGCTCGGTTAAAAGGATCAGAACTTTATGCACTCCCCCACCTGTTGGCCTCCACCTGTTGGCCTCCACCTGTTGGCCTCCACCTGTTGGTCTCCACCTGTTGGCCTCCACCTGTTGGCCTCCACCTGTTGGCCTCCACTTGTTGGCCTCCACCTGTTGGTCTCCACCTCTTGGTCTCCACCTGTTGGCCTCCACCTGTTGGTCTCCACCTGTTGGCCTCCACCTGTTGGCCTCCACCTGTTGGTCTCCACCTCTTGGTCTCCACCTGTTGGCCTCCACCTGTTGGCCTCCATCTGTTGGCCTCCACCTGTTGGCCTCCACCTGTTGGCCTCCACCTGTTGGTCTCCACCTGTTGGCCTCCACCTGTTGGTCTCCACTTGTTGGCCTCCACCTGTTGGTCTCCACCTCTTGGTCTCCACCTGTTGGCCTCCACCTGTTGGCCTCCACTTGTTGGCCTCCATCTGTTGGCCTCCACCTCTTGGCCTCCACCTGTTGGCCTCCACTTCTTGGCCTCCACCTGTTGGTCTCCACTTGTTGGTCTCCACCTGTTGGCCTCCACCTGTTGGTCTCCACCTGTTGGCCTCCACTTGTTGGCCTCCACCTGTTGGTCTCCACCTCTTGGTCTCCACCTGTTGGCCTCCACCTGTTGGCCCCCACTTGTTGGCCTCCATCTGTTGGCCTCCACCTCTTGGCCTCCACCTGTTGGCCTCCACCTGTTGGTCTCCACCTGTTGGCCTCCATCTGTTGGTCTCCACTTGTTGGCCTCCACCTGTTGGTCTCCACCTCTTGGTCTCCACCTGTTGGCCTCCACCTGTTGGCCTCCACTTGTTGGCCTCCATCTGTTGGCCTCCACTTGTTGACCTCCACCTATTGGCCTCCACTTGTTGGCCTCCACCTGTTGGTCTCCACTTGTTGGTCTCCACCTGTTGGTCTCCACTTGTTGGTCTCCACCTGTTGGCCTCCACCTGTTGGTCTCCACTTCTTGGCCTCCACCTCTTGGCCTCCACCTGTTGGCCTCCACTTGTTGGTCTCCACCTGTTGGTCTCCACCTCTTGGTCTCCACCTGTTGGCCTCCACCTGTTGGCCTCCACTTGTTGGCCTCCATCTGTTGGCCTCCACTTGTTGACCTCCACCTATTGGCCTCCACTTGTTGGCCTCCACCTGTTGGTCTCCACTTGTTGGTCTCCACCTGTTGGTCTCCACTTATTGGTCTCCACCTGTTGGCCTCCACCTGTTGGTCTCCACTTGTTGGCCTCCACCTCTTGGCCTCCACCTGTTGGTATCCACCTGTTGGTCTCCACCTGTCGGCCTCCACCTGTTGGTCTCCACCTGTTGGTCTCTACCTGTTGGCCTCCACCTGTTGGTCTCCACTTGTTGGCCTCCACCTCTTGGCCTCCACCTGTTGGCCTCCACTTGTTGGCCTCCACTTGTTGACCTCCACTTGTTGACCTCCACCTGTTGGTCTCCAGTTGTTGACCTCCACCTGTTGGTCTCCACTTGTTGATCTCCACCTGTTGGTCTCCATTTGTTCTTCTCCACCTGTTGGTCTCCACCTCTTGGTCTCCACCTGTTGGCCTCCACCTGTTGGCCTCCACTTGTTGGCCTCCATCTGTTGGCCTCCACCTCTTGGCCTCCACCTGTTGGCCTCCACTTCTTGGCCTCCACCTGTTGGTCTCCACTTGTTGGTCTCCACCTGTTGGCCTCCACCTGTTGGTCTCCACCTGTTGGCCTCCACTTGTTGGCCTCCACCTGTTGGTCTCCACCTCTTGGTCTCCACCTGTTGGCCTCCACCTGTTGGCCCCCACTTGTTGGCCTCCATCTGTTGGCCTCCACCTCTTGGCCTCCACCTGTTGGCCTCCACCTGTTGGTCTCCACCTGTTGGCCTCCATCTGTTGGTCTCCACTTGTTGGCCTCCACCTGTTGGTCTCCACCTCTTGGTCTCCACCTGTTGGCCTCCACCTGTTGGCCTCCACTTGTTGGCCTCCATCTGTTGGCCTCCACTTGTTGACCTCCACCTATTGGCCTCCACTTGTTGGCCTCCACCTGTTGGTCTCCACTTGTTGGTCTCCACCTGTTGGTCTCCACTTGTTGGTCTCCACCTGTTGGCCTCCACCTGTTGGTCTCCACTTCTTGGCCTCCACCTCTTGGCCTCCACCTGTTGGCCTCCACTTGTTGGTCTCCACCTGTTGGTCTCCACCTCTTGGTCTCCACCTGTTGGCCTCCACCTGTTGGCCTCCACTTGTTGGCCTCCATCTGTTGGCCTCCACTTGTTGACCTCCACCTATTGGCCTCCACTTGTTGGCCTCCACCTGTTGGTCTCCACTTGTTGGTCTCCACCTGTTGGTCTCCACTTGTTGGTCTCCACCTGTTGGCCTCCACCTGTTGGTCTCCAGTTGTTGACCTCCACCTGTTGGTCTCCACTTGTTCTTCTCCACCTGTTGGTCTCCACTTGTTGGCCTCCACTTGTTGACCTCCACTTGTTGACCTCCACCTGTTGGTCTCCAGTTGTTGACCTCCACCTGTTGGTCTCCACTTGTTGGTCTCCACCTGTTGGTCTCCATTTGTTCTTCTCCACCTGTTGGTCTCCATTTGTTCTTCTCCACCTGTTGGTCTCCACCTGTTGGCCTCCACTTGTTGGCCTCCACCTGTTGGTCTCCACCTTTTGGTCTCCACTTGTTGGCCTCCACTTGTTGACCTCCACTTGTTGACCTCCACCTGTTGGTCTCCACCTGTTGGTCTCCACTTGTTGGCCTCCACCTCTTGGCCTCCACCTGTTGGCCTCCACTTGTTGGCCTCCACTTGTTGGTCTCCACCTTTTGGTCTCCACTTGTTCTTCTCCACCTGTTGGTCTCCACTTGTTGGCCTCCACTTGTTGACCTCCACTTGTTGACCTCCACCTGTTGGTCTCCAGTTGTTGACCTCCACCTGTTGGTCTCCACTTGTTGGTCTCCACCTGTTGGTCTCCATTTGTTCTTCTCCACCTGTTGGTCTCCATTTGTTCTTCTCCACCTGTTGGTCTCCACCTGTTGGCCTCCACTTGTTGGCCTCCACCTGTTGGTCTCCACCTTTTGGTCTCCACTTGTTCTTCTCCACCTGTTGGGCTCCAGTTGTTGACCTCCACCTGTTGGTCTCCACCTGTTGGGCTCCAGTTGTTGACCTCCACCTGTTGGCCTCCACTTGTTGGTCTCCACCTGTTGGCCTCCAACTGTTGGTCTCCACCTGTTGGTCTCCACTTGTTGGTCTCCACCTGTTGGTCTCCAGTTGTTGACCTCCACCTGTTGGTCTCCACTTGTTCTTCTCCACCTGTTGGTCTCCACCTGTTGGTCTCCACCTGTTGGCCTCCACTTGTTGACCTCCACCTGTTGGCCTCCACTTGTTGGTCTCCACCTGTTGGCCTCCAACTGTTAGTCTCCACCTGTTGGCCTCCACTTGTTGGTCTCCAGTTGTTGACCTCCACCTGTTGGTCTCCACTTGTTCTTCTCCACCTGTTGGTCTCCACCTGTTGGCCTCCACTTGTTGGCCTCCACTTGTTGGTCTCCACCTGTTGGGCTCCAGTTGTTGACCTTCACCTGTTGGCCTCCACCTGTTGGTCTCCAGTTGTTGACCTCCACCTGTTGGTCTCCACCTGTTGGCCTCCACTTGTTGGCCTCCACCTGTTGGCCTCCACTTGTTGGCCTCCACCTGTTGGCCTCCACCTGTTGGTCTCCACCTGTTGACCTCCACTTGTTGGCCTCCACCTGTTGGTCTCCACCTGTTGGCTTCCACCTGTTGGCCTCCACTTGTTGGCCTCCACCTGTTGGTCTCCACTTGTTGGCCTCCACCTGTTGGTCTCCACTTGTTGGTCTCCACCTGTTGGTCTCCACTTAATTTTCAATTAAATCAGATAATAATAAAGAAAATAAAAAACTGATTGATATGCTGCTGTTAACTCCAGAGGGCTGTTATATTCTTCTGATAACATTACTTCAAAATAGAAGCTGCAATACACATTTGGCGCATAATGCGATAAATCGCATGATTTTTCTGAGATGAACTGTGAATAATGGCTTGATGTGATATCAGCTGCATTTGACCTTTCATGAGATGCTTTAACATTGTCCTTCCTTCCTCTCTCCTTCTGCAGAAGGTCCGCAGGCCGAAGGAGGAGAGAACCGATCAGTGAGCTCCACCGGGGAAGACTCTGAGGAGACTCAGATGAGGCTGCAGCTGAAGAGGAAACTCCAGAGGAACAGAACGTCCTTCACACAGGACCAGATCGAAGCGCTGGAGAAAGGTACACAATACACACACATACGTACATGTACACATATCTGATTGATGTGGAAAATATCCACTCTGAACCGATCCATGCCAGACTCACAGTGTATCCACAAGGACATGGTCTAGAGTTCCTGTAGGGAGCAGGAGGTTGGAGACAGGAGGTAGGAGACAGGAGGTAGAAGACAGGAGGTAGGAGGCAGGAGGTTGGTGACAGGAGGCAGGAGGTTGGAGGCAGGAGGTAGGAGGCAGGAGGTTGGTGACAGGAGGCAGGAGGTTGGAGGCAGGAGGTAGGAGGCAGGAGGTTGGTGCCCGGAGGCAGGAGGTTGGAGGCAGGAGGTAGGAGGCAGGAGGTTGTGACAGGAGGCAGGAGGTTGAAGGCAGGAGGTAGGAGGCAGGAGGTAGGTGACAGGAAGCAGGAGGTTGGAGGCAGGAGGCAGGAGGTTGGTGACAGGAGGCAGGAGGTTGGAGGCAGGAGGTAGGAGGCAGGAGGTTGGTGACAGGAGGCAGGAGGTTGGAGGCAGGAGGTTGGTGACAGGAGGCAGGAGGTAGGAGGCAGGAGGTTGGTGACAGGAGGTTGGAGGCAGGAGGTAGGAGGCAGGAGGTTGGTGACAGGAGGCAGGAGGTTGGAGGCAGGAGGTAGGAGGCAGGAGGTAGGAGGCAGGAGGTTGGTGACAGGAGGTTGGTGACAGGAGGTTGGAGGCAGGAGGTAGGAGGCAGGACCTGCTCTCTCTAAGCAAAGGTTAAATATAAAAAAGAAGGAATGATCCATGTTGACGTCACGATGAAGAGGAGAACCGTGTTGTCCTGTCTCACCAACACATCTGTAATAAGACACAGTTCTCTTGTCGTGGAGTTCATGTTCATGATGAATACATGTTCTGGAAAACATGCCCCTTGTTTTGGGTATAGCAAAAGTCTCCTCAATCACCCAGCTGGTAACTGAGTTATGGGATTGGGCAAACAGCAAGTCCTCCCCTAAGTCACCGCATAAAACCATTTGCTGATTAGTCTGACTTGATTCTCCATCGATGCCCTACAGATACAGAAGTCAGTCATCTGCATATGGAACATACGCATGAGCTCATCCTTTGTAAAGGTCAAGGTGTAGTATGTAGTAGGATGTAAAATGATTCCCCAATCTGTAGCAACAGTGGAAGGATGAATAAGAGCCCGAGTGCAGTCGGCTCACTTGGATCGTGTGAGTTGTGCAGTTGTCCAGACAGAAAGTGTTTGGCAGTACTGAATGTGAGAAGTGATCCATTGAAACATGTGTAAGCACAGCCCCTCTCAGCAATGCAATGCATTGCAGCCCATGAAGGAACCCATTGCTTCACTATGATTTCGATACTGTTGATTAACTCTTCGGACTTAGAAGAATCAGAAATGGCAGAAGTGAAGTTATCATGTAATGACACAAAGTGCTTTTGTTGCAGAATTTGAAAGGACTCACTATCCAGATGTGTTTGCCCGAGAACGCCTTGCCAACAAAATAGACCTTCCAGAGGCAAGAATACAGGTAGGCTAATCTGTAAGAACACAGATTAATTAAGCAATAAGGAACGAGAGGCGGTACTGTATCGTCAATAATGTACGGTCGCACAATTTAAATCCACCTGTTAGTTAGAGTGTGCAGTGATATGGAACGCTCTGGTGAACAGGTCGTACAGTACGAATGTAAAAACAAATGTAAACCTCTTCTTAAACCTCTTAACAATGTCTGTCTCGTTCGTTTTTATTCTGGAATGTGCAGGTTTGGTTTTCCAACAGACGAGCAAAGTGGAGAAGAGAGGAGAAGCTGAGGAATCAACGGCGTCAAGTGTCCAACTCCTCCAACCACATTCCCATCAGCAGCAGCTTCAACGCCGGTGTTTACCAGCCGATGCCACAACCTACTACTCCAGGTACTGACCAGGACCAGTTCCATTATTGTACTTCATGGATTTCATGGATCAACTATCTCCCCTGCGTCAAATGTCATGGATGTATAATAATAATACTTTCATTTTCTGTAGCGCTTTTCTAAGATCAAAGGCACTTGAATGTATTGTAACGTATTGTACTTTAATGATCTGATAATCAGCTCTGTTCCCATCTAGTGTCCTTCTCGTCAGGGTCCATGTTGGGAAGGTCCGATCCAGTTCTGTCCAACAGCTACAGCCTGCCCGCCATGCCCAGCTTCAGCATGGCTGCCAGCCTGCCCATGCAAGTAAGACTACTTTTAAAGTACAAAAGTAATCAAGCTCTGGAAAATCTCAAGTAGGAGAGAGCGTGTGATGCAGGTTCTGTTCTCCAGCAGGGAACACGTGGTTGTCAATTGATTAACTTGTTTCTTCAATATAAATGCCTCTTCACTCTGATGTGACTCTTTGGTCATAACCTTTGCTGGGGGTCATGTTTGCTGGTTCATTGGATAACATTCATTTATGTTTCCAGGCTTCCAGCCAGCCCTCTTATTCCTGCATGCTGCCCACCAGCCCCACCATCAATGGAAGAAGTTATGAGACATATACTCCTCCACACATGCAGCCACACATCAACAGCCAATCAATGGCCTCCTCTGCAGCATCGTCAACAGGTACGAAAACACAAACTGACAACTGTTGCAGGATTAAACTGTCTGTTGCAGGATTAAGTGAGACATGAATACTGATGATGATTAATGATGTATCCATTAAAACATGTCAGGTTAAAAATTTGGAGAAACGTTGAGAAAATGTAAGGTTTTAAAAGGTTAAAACTCTTAAACTCAAACACCAACCTCGGGGCCAGGTTTATGTTTTTACGAGCTCGTATCTTGAGTTCTACTAGTCATAAATCCGTCCTATAAATCCCAGAACTATTGTCCATGGTCTCTAATTAACCAGCTGGGTCTTGCCTTTCAATACAATCAAAGTAAATGTTCTTTGTTTTCAACATAATTCGACAACAAACACGAAGAATAATCCAGAAGTGTCAAAAGATGTGTAGAAAATGACCTCGTTTCGGACCGTTAGCAAGACACGACCTGCGATTAGCGCACCTTTCCATAGATTCTGACCAACTGAATGCAGCAATACTTTCAACTAAGCTGTGGGCATATTATATTTTTGACGGCTCAAAATCTGAAAAATGACTTCATGCTTAACATGAGGCTCCACTCTAACCGGACGTTGTGGTTTGAGGCGCATTGAAGGTGCAGGAAGAATGTTAGGGTATTTCTTGTGGGAGAAGATTGATTTACATTACAATACATGTAGCTGAGGCTTTTATCCAAAGAGACTTACAATAAGTTCAACCGTGAGTACGAACTCAGAACAACAGGAATCAAGAGAGAACAATTTCTTCAAGAAAGTCAAACTACAAAGTGCTGTCAGTAAGAGCATCTAAGAGCTACTAAAGTGCTGCTACTGTCTTTATTCAAGGTGGAGTCTAAAAGATGAGTTTTTAGTTTGCGGTGGAACATGTAGACACTTCCTGCTGTCCTGATGTCAATGAGGAGCTCGTTCCACCATCGAGGAGCCAGGAAGCAAACAGTCGTGATTTTGTTGAGTGTTTAGTTCGCAGCGGCGGAGCTCCAAGCTGATTGGCTGAAGCCGAGCGGAGCGAACCAGCTGGTGTGTACGGTTTCACCGTGTCCTGGATGTAGATGGACCCGATCTGTTCCTAGCACGGTACGTAAGTACCAACGTGTTGCAGCGGATGCTGCGGCCACCGGTAGCCAGTGGAGGGGAGGAGGAGAGGAGTAGTGAGAGTGAACTTC
This sequence comes from Clinocottus analis, assembly GCF_023055335.1. Classification (NCBI taxonomy): domain Eukaryota; kingdom Metazoa; phylum Chordata; class Actinopteri; order Perciformes; family Cottidae; genus Clinocottus; species Clinocottus analis. The sequence goes on along the minus strand of NW_027176223.1, from coordinate 108,627 downwards.
TGGAGGCTGAAGATCAGTCCAGCTGCTGCGTTCTGGATGAGCTGTAGAGGTCGAGTTGCATCGGCAGGTAGACCTGCAGGAGGAGGTACAGTAGGAGATGAGCTGAGCCTGGACCAGAACCTGAGCCGCCTTCTGTGTGAGCAGGGGACGTATTCTCCTGATGTTGTGTAGCATGGACCTACATGATGTTGTGTAGCATGGACCTACATGATGTTGTGTAGCATGGACCTACATGATGTTGTGTAGCATGGACCTACATGATGTTGTGTAGCATGGACCTACATGATGTGGTGTAGCATGGACCTACAGGATGTGGTGTAGCATGGACCTACAGGATGTTGTGTAGCATGGACCTACATGATGTTGTGTAGCATGGACCTACATGATGTTGTGTAGCATGGACCTACATGATGTTGTGTAGCATGGACCTACATGATGTTGTGTAGCATGGACCTACATGATGTTGTGTAGCATGGACCTACATGATGTGGTGTAGCATGGACCTACAGGATGTGGTGTAGCATGGACCTACAGGATGTTGTGTAGCATGGACCTACATGATGTTGTTTAGCATGGACCTACATGATGTTGTGTAGCATGGACCTACATGATGTTGTGTAGCATGGACCTACATGATGTTGTGTAGCATGGACCTACATGATGTTGTGTAGCATGGACCTACATGATGTAATGTAGCATGGACCTACATGATGTAGTGTAGCATGGACCTACATGATGTTGTGTAGCATGGACCTACATGATGTAATGTAGCATGGACCTACATGATGTAGTGTAGCATGGACCTACATGATGTTGTGTAGCATGGACCTACATGATGTTGTGTAGCATGGACCTACATGATGTTGTGTAGCATGGACCTACATGATGTTGTGTAGCATGGACCTACAGGATGTTGTGTAGCATAGACCTACATGATGTTGTGTAGCATGGACCTACATGATGTTGTGTAGCATGTAGCTACATGATGTTGTGTAGCATGTAGCTACATGATGTTGTGTAGCATGGACCTACATGATGTTGTGTAGCATGGACCTACATGATGTAGTGTAGCATGGACCTACATGATGTTGTGTAGCATGGACCTACATGATGTAGTGTAGCATGGACCTACATGATGTTGTGTAGCATGGACCTACATGATGTTGTGTAGCATGGACCTACAGAATGTGGTGTAGCATGGACCTACATGATGTAGTGTAGCATGGACCTACATGATGTTGTGTAACATGGACCTACATGATGTTGTGTAGCATGGACCTACATGATGTAGTGTAGCATGGACCTACAGGATGTTGTGTAGCATGGACCTACATGATGTAGTGTAGCATGGACCTACATGATGTTGTGTAGCATGGACCTACATGATGTAGTGTAGCATGGACCTACATGATGTTGTGTAGCATGGACCTACATGATGTAGTGTAGCATGGACCTACAGGATGTGGTGTAGCATGGACCTACATGATGTTGTGTAGCATGGACCTACAGGATGTGGTGTAGCATGGACCTACATGATGTAGTGTAGCATGGACCTACATGATGTTGTGTAACATGGACCTACATGATGTTGTGTAGCATGGACCTACATGATGTAGTGTAGCATGGACCTACAGGATGTTGTGTAGCATGGACCTACATGATGTTGTGTAGCATGGACCTACATGATGTAGTGTAGCATGGACCTACAGGATGTAGTGTAGCATGGACCTACAGGATGTTGTGTAGCATGGACCTACATGATGTTGTGTAGCATGGACCTACATGATGTAGTGCAGCATGGACCTACAGGATGTAGTGTAGCATGGACCTACAGGATGTAGTGTAGCATGGACCTACAGGATGTTGTGTAGCATGGACCTACATGATGTTGTGTAGCATGGACCTACATGATGTAGTGTAGCATGGACCTACAGGATGTTGTGTAGCATGGACCTACATGATGTTGTGTAACATGGACCTACATGATGTTGTGTAGCATGGACCTACATGATGTAGTGTAGCATGGACCTACAGGATGTTGTGTAGCATGGACCTACATGATGTTGTGTAGCATGGACCTACATGATGTAGTGTAGCATGGACCTACAGGATGTAGTGTAGCATGGACCTACAGGATGTTGTGTAGCATGGACCTACATGATGTAGTGTAGCATGGACCTACAGGATGTTGTGTAGCATGGACCTACATGATGTAGTGTAGCATGGACCTCCAGGTGTTGTTGCGGTGATGTTGGCAGTCAGGGAGAGTTGACTGTCGAGTGTCACACGAGGTTCCTGGCAGCGCTGCGTTGTTGAAGGTGATCGTGAGGTCTTGATTTAGTTTTTTGAAGGTGTTACTTGCTCTTCCAGGGTCAGAAGGGTTGTGGGTCTCATTCCGATGGCTGTAGACGGCTCCCAGAGGCTCGCACGGTTACATAGAGCTGTTTTTGATGCAATTACGACCTTGTATGGCGGCGGTATGACAAATTGTGTGATAAATTATGATTCATCCACGTTATTGCACATAATTACTGTATTTTATCAGTTACAATGACTTAAAAGACCTTGTGTTGATGAGCTAGACCTGTTTTAGTATGGATATGAACACTTTTTCATTTTTGGAAAAGAAGGGCTTGGTTTTAAAAAAGGATTCATTCATCCTGAACATGCACTGACTGGAGAGTGATTCATGTTTTAAAGGAACACTTTACTCCTAAAATGACTGATCGTATATCAATTAGCCACAATGTTACCTAGAATACTAGGATAACACAGGGTTTAGGGAAGATGTATGTGTTTGTGAAGAAGTGAACATAAAAGAGACTTGGACCATATTGCAGGAGTCATTCAAGAGTGTGTAAAACAATGGGATCGTTTTTGTTGTAAAACACAGCAATCTTCAATTCAGCTCGACTTCTCCAGTTTTGGATTCTTGGTAACGTGGAGAGCAACAGATTGGCATACACATGTTCATGTGGGGAAGTACTTAACCTCTCAGGCAGCAGACAACCTTCAGGAACTGTATCGTCAAATACACATTTACCAAAGATTCCTGCTTCATCTTGAGTAGTTTTTAAATCTTTGGAATTTCTATTTACTAGAAAGTGCTGTGCACTTGGACATTGCTTAGCTGGACTACAGATACTTGTGTACAAAGTTAGATTAAAAAAAAGTTTAGAAAACAATCGATGATCATTTGATATTGATTGTTGGTTTGATTGCAACTATGTTGCATCCTGGAGTAGCTATACGTGCCTTCTCTTTGATATTTACCTACGTCTGCACAGTTTAGCTTGAGTTTAAACCCTTTTTGTGGATGCTGTTCAAGAGGGAAAGACTTGCATCTGCACTTCATGTGCAACCTCCACAACTTAACTGTGTTACTTAACTAGTTACTTAACTGTAACTAAACTTTCTAATGATCTCTCTTCTCCTTTCTCCAGGTCTGATTTCCCCTGGTGTCTCAGTTCCGGTCCAAGTTCCAGGAAATGAAGCGGACATGTCACAGTACTGGCCACGCCTGCAGTGATGTCATTTCCCACGGTGATCAGCTGTGACTGCTGCAACATGACTGTATGGGCCATCAGAGCACGACCCAGCCCTCACGCTACAGCTTGAATGTGAAGAAGGACCTAAAGCAGACCAATGAACGTGAAGGAATTACTCTCATCAATGTTTGCCAGAAAATATTCAAACCAAATTTGGAGACAAGCAGGACAGAAGTACTTTTCCAAATGAAGGATTTTAAAATCCCTACAAACCAGTCCAAGTTCAGCGACTGGACAACTGGATCAAAGTTTCTTGAGCAGTGATCTGTCGCCACGTCGTCTCCAGCTGCCATTTACAGTTTGGTTGGTGAGGACGCGTTGGCACAAGCCCAGAAGGAAAAGGCCGAGCTGTACTCAGGAAGCTGAGGAAGCTCGGTCCTCTGCTCACACTCAGCTTCAGACTAAATAAACTGCTCCCTGTCCTTTTGGAAATGCTATGGGAAGACATATTACCTCCACTTTAAGTTCCTAACTTATATCATGTTGGTGTAGTTGTAGCAACAAAAAAAAGACGTTGACTGAAGAGAGGAACTTAATAAAAGCTCAAATGAACTGTGAATTTGTCTCATCAGCAGGTTCCAGCAACTCGGCCTGGAATGTGTATAGAAGTTCAGCAGGTGGATTTTGGTGATATGTTGTTTGGTATTGTAAAAAAAAACTAATCCGGATGTAATCTGCAAACTGGCAAGGACTCTGATTTTGAACTTAAAAACAATGTTTAGGCGGAGGAGGGAGATCTCAGTTTGTTTTAATTCCAAAGCTCTTATGTCCATAAACTCAACAGCAAAGAAACTATTGAAAGACTGGAAGAGAAACAAACACGCAAGTTTCTGCTAAAAAAAAAGTGAAATTTAAATTGTGTCTGGGATGTAAATCTGTTTCTGTTTCTTAAAGTGTAAAGTATTTGTCTTCTCCAGTGATCTGGGAGGGTTTCCACAATAAAGTTATTTCAATTATATTACTTGTTACAGTCCATGGTGTTGGTATAGATTTATTCATAGCATGCTTTTTATTTGTTGAACCTTCCTGGTGACAAGAAGCACTGAAGCTGTTCTGGAAGCTCATGATGGAAAACCTCACTAATGAACACACACACACACACCAGCGGCAGGCGTCGCTTTGCATCCAGTTACCATCGTTTTATCTGAAGTATGAAGATTTTCATGGTCAAGGGACACAGAACAACTCATCAAACAATGTTTAAATTGAGATATTTATCCAATATTAATACACTTTGAATAAACAAGCGAACACAGCTGTAAGTAGCAGCAGGGGCGGAGCTTCATACCTGTGTGGACTTGAGCATGCTGTTCCTATTGGGGCATTGCACATTGATTGCACTACACTTTTGTTGCATGTGTGGAAACTTCAACCAAACTGTTATTCACTTCCCTGCAGCATGTCCAGGACCGAGATCAAGCATTCTGAACCGCAAGCTCAACATACCCCCGTCCTAAGCTGGAAGTTGATAAAAAACAATACACTATGCATGTAACAAACTGACACGCTGTCCTTGACACGCCCGAAACGCACTGGACAGGCACCTCGAGCGTCAGAGTTTGAAATGTAGGGCCGTTGGCCAAGCGCTGCTCGTTGGGAGTGAGAATGTGTTAACCATCGGACATTTTCTTCAACAGGATGACGCCCAAGCTTAATTTCCCTTTTGGGAGTAGCATTTACCAATTGTTTCAGAAATGTTACAAACACATTTACTCATTGGACAACATAAGACATTCTTGCTAATTGTTGTCTCAAAATGTGAACTTGGCAGCGCCATGTCGGCGTCCGCAGGGTTTTGGTTGTGACCTGATGGAAGTCTTGTCCCGTTCAATGGGTCCTCCCAAAAGCAGCTTTCTTTTTCATGAACTGGTGAATTATTAGTGCTTCTAAGTGCCCCAAAATCTGTTGTTTAATGGTGCATTCAGGCACCCTGCATCAACATCACCACGTTCGGTCTTCAGTAGCCTGAATCAAAACACTAATCGGGGACAGTAGAAGTCTTGAAAATGATGCACAACATCAGTGGTTTTTCATTGGACAAAGTTTTACACTTCAACAGGAAGCTTGGTCACCAGGGGCCTCTGCTGTGTCTCAAAGCAGCCACAGGAAGTACACGTGCTAGAGCACTGCCCACTGAAGCTGGAAATGTGCCAGGTGGAATCGTAAGCGAGGTAACATGTGCACGAGGCAACATGTGCACGAGGCCACAGAGCCGTGGCCCATGACCAGGTTATCGTCAAAACCTCCACACTTCAAAGAAACGTCTGGTCAATGTATTTTGTGCATTTGAATCTACGTTGTGACCAAATGCAGCTGGCTTATGAGTTCCACTGTCCAACAGTAGTCACCCAGCTACAGCTAGCCGGATAACCTGCTAGGGTGATCAATGCCGAGCCAGCTCAATTCCTTTGGACTCTGAATAACTGTGATGGAACATGAATGCTGCAAGTCCACATTACTTTGCAGGAATGATTATAAAATAAGCAAGGAAAAACGTTCACATTTATATCTCAGTGAAAAGAAGGAAAGGTGTTTGTTTTTATTTTAATCCATGGAACCAGTGACAAGCAAACTGTTTAACATTAACATTCAATAAATGGTTCCATTGACTTCAGACGGGTGTCAAATGAAAGCAGAACTTGAACAAACATAAAAGCAGACAGGGCTTACTGAAGAGGATCATATGCAATGGCCTTTGCTCTCCTCATATCTCAACCCAATTAAAACACCTTTGGGAAATTTTGGCGCAACAGACCACATCTCATTGTGTAGTCATGTGACGCCTGTTAAAACACCCAACATGCCATGCAGCTGTACAGAAGCAGTCGAGTGATGGGTCTGGGATGTGCAGGGAAGCAGGGAAGGGAAGGACTTCACATTGGAGAATCTATGACGGTAAAGGAGGGACTGAAGCTTGGAGCAACATCTCCGTAAAGTCGTTTCAGTCAGGCAGAAGAACGTTCAGTCACTCAGAACTACAGAGCTGTAGAAAATGTCCACACTTGTTGTAGAAGAAGTACTATTGTCCCATAAAGAAGGTGAAGTGTCATCTCTCCACCTGCCGGGCCACACTGCATACACTGCAAGGCCCGCGCTGGAATCTGCACCAGTAACTACGAGAGCTGCCACTCTCTCATTGTATTGTTAGAATAAGGCTCACGTCTTTGCACTCAAGTCAAGAAAAGAAAGTCAAGTCAAGCAAGTCATAGTTTGTTAAAACATGTACAACTAAAGTTAATCAAACAAAGATCCAGGTTTTTAAGTGTTTCATGACTTTCATCTTTGGGGTTGTTGGTAGGTATCAAGTATCTTCAAGTCAAAAGGCTCAAGTCCAAGTTAAGTCATGAGTCATTGGTGTTAAAGTCCAAGTTCAGTTGCAAGTTGATTTTTTTTTATGCTTACAAGTTTAACATTACACAGCCAACAATGTTAATGGGGCATTGTTCTGTTAGGCTGCGTTGTGCTTTTAAAGGTACTTTATATGCTCAGGGTGCAGGTATTCAAACGTCTCTGGCATGCATTGGACAATCATTCTTGAGTAATTTCCTTTACCCTGTAGCACCATATCCTCCAAACATGACAAGAGCAACAATGCAAGTGAATGTGTTTTTCATAAATAACAGCTAGACACATTCACCGAGGTTGAAGGCGCCCTCAAGTTGGTGGTGCGTGGCAGATGAGACAAAAGTTCTTATCGACCCATACAAATCCCAGAGAAAAGTAAAACTATATATACGTATACTACAAATCAGGGCTCACTAATAGGCGGACCACAGTTCACAGACATCGTTGTATTTAAACCGTGGACCTACAACTGATAGATAATTGAGAATCATTGGTCTAGGAAACACACCAACCAATTACATGTGTGGTAAATCCTCTCACGTGGTGCTCATCCAATCAAATATGTCTGTTTCGATAAGCATCGCGGCTTGAGTGAAACATTACCAGATGAGAGAGACGGGGCGAGAGGCCGAACACTCGGAATAGTGCATGAGTCAGAGAAGTTATTTCACTTGGCTTTCTCCAAACAGAGAAACGTGGACAGTGAAACCAGATCCTTGAACCAAGAATGGACACTCTTTTTTGGTTCGTTCTTCCAATGGACGGTTTAAAACCAGTGTGTCTCATATGCTCAGAGACCCTGGTGATTATTAAAAGATGTATTGTGAAGCGCCGCTACGAGAAAAAGCAAAAGTCTTTCAGCTAACGTACCCTGTCAGCCCAAACGGATCAGAATCCTGAGACTGTCCAACACTGATGTAACAGAGAGGAGAAGAGAGATGGAACAAGTGGTTTAACAACCACGGGTACATAAATGTTCTCTAATTGGAAGATGAGAAGAATATAATATCGTGGGCCTTTTTGGGTGACATCCCTTCACACCTGAATTAGCTGCAGGTCAAGTTACATTTAGTTTTCGAATACAAGCGTGTTTATTTTAAGATAAGAAGAACATATATTTCCTTTTCAACATTTTCTTGAATTGGCCCTCGTTGAGCATATAATTAAAACCCCTGCTATACTTTGTAAACTCATACGGTTGATGACAGCCTGGTTTTGCAGTAAGACGATCTCATAGCAATGACAGGAAATGCCACAAGCCGGTGCATGAGACCAATATTGTGCTTCATTTACTCAAAGAAACATCGCCTCAGTACATCATCCAGTCAGCCACAGTGAGAAATCCATTGTGACATTTTTGTGTGGAGACCAATGTGTGAGGTTCTGATTGGTCTCTATCGGGCTCGGGACAGAAGCTGCTGATGAACTGAGTACAGCGATATTATAACACACACACACACACTCACACACACAAAGGTACACACACTCACACACACACAAAGGTACACACACATTTCATACACTGCAAATTCAGAAGTGAGGCACTGTTGAATAGAAAAAAAAACTATTCATTGGCTCTCTCCTTCTGTTTCATTCATTCATTCAGCCCGTCATTTCTTTCTGTCTTCCATCGGCCAGCGGGTGGCTGCAAAATGAGAATGGGGTCAACCTCTCCTCATTTACCTAACAAAAGACTGGAAAAAAGAGAGAGAAAGAGGAGCTGACGGCTGTCACGGAGAGAAAGAGAGAGGGGATGCAAGACAGATGACCTGCAGCTTCGCTTTGAAAAGTTTCATTCCATTACATCTCACACAATCCACATCACGGCAGCACCGATCAATTACTGTCCGCACCAAACAGCATCATGGGAAGTCTCATCATCAAAGAGCGTTTGCAGAGTGATCAATGATGGCTTCCACCTTCCTCCTCTGAAACAAGAGCCATGACGAAATCGTCAGGTTATTCTGGTCGTGACGTGAATATGATTGTGTGTGTGTGTGTGCGTGTGTGTGTGTGTGTGCGTGTGTGCGTGTGCGTGCATGTGTGTGAGTGCGTGTGAGTGTGTGTGTGTGTGTGTGTGTGTGTGTGTGTGTGTGAGTGTGAGAGTGCATGGGGCAAGGTGATGCACCACCACACCCTGCAGAGAGAAGGGGTTCTCTTACTACACCCACACCTTCTATATCAGCTCACTTCTGGACTTGTGTTCATAATAATGTTGAACCTTGGACACATACAGAGAGCAGCTTTTGAACTGAATTTATTACGATGGGTTACGATGTGCGGCCAATGAACATTTTGTCTGATTTATGTTCAGAAAATGAGCCAAGGCCAATAAGTCAGGGTTAAAAAAAAAATGAATCATATTATTTTGGTTTTGGTCCCATAGACCCAAACACCATATGAGGGTTAAGTGAAAAATGAAAAATAATGGATTTAAGCAAGTAATAGCAAAGTTGGAAACCAACTGGGCCACAGAACATAGAATCAATGAGAAGAGCCCACTCGGGATCTCCCATAATTCACATGGAAGCAGGTTGCAGACACACAACGCCTTCTGGAGTGTCCAGAGAACTTAACACACATGACGCTACTGCTATGGAGAGGAACATCAAATATGATGTGTTTAGTGCTTTATGTTAATATTCTCAATCAAACGAAACTTTTTCTTAATATTTATTTGCAAACTTAAAAAAATGTTCTCCTTGTGCGAGGGAGCATCTGGTGGTATATTTCTATATTCCTATCTGAATATTGTTATCCATCCATCCATTCACCCATCCATCTATCCATTCACCCATCCATCTATCCATTCACCCATTCATCTATCCAGCCATCCATCCATTCACCCATCCATCTATTCATTCACCCATCCATCTATCCATCCATCCACCCACCCATCCATCTATCCAGCCATCCATTCACCCATCCGTCTATCCAGCTATCCATTCACCCATCCATCTATCCATCCATTTACACATTCATCTATCCATTCACTCACCCATCCATCTATCCATCCATTCACCCATCCATCCGTCCATTTACCCATCCACCGATCCATCCATCTATCGATCAACCCATCCATCCATCATCTGTCCATCATCCATTGACCCATCCATCCATCCATTCATTCATCCATTCACCCATGTAATCATCCAACCATCCATCCACCCATTCATCCACCCATCCATCCATCTAACTTCCTTACCCATCCATCCATTCACCCATTCAATCATGTATCCATCCATCAACCCATCCGTCCATCTATCCGCCCATCCATCATCTATCATCATCCATTCACCAATATATCTATGCATTCACTCATCTCATTCACCCATCTAATCATCCATCCATCAAATATCCATCCATCCACCCACCCATCCATCCATCCATCCATCCATTCATTCATCCATTCACCCATGTAATCATCCAACCATCCATCCACCCATTCATCCACCCATCCATCCATCTAACTTCCTTACCCATCCATCCATTCACCCATTCAATCATGTATCCATCCATCAACCCATCCGTCCATCTATCCACCCATCCATCATCTATCATCATCCATTCACCAATATATCCATGCATTCACTCATCTCATTCACCCATCTAATCATCCATCCATCAAATATCCATCCATCCACCCACCCACCCATCCATCCATCCTTCCACCCATCCATTCACCCATCAAATATCCATCCATTCACCCACCCATCCATCCATTCACCCACCCATCCATCCATTCACCCATCGAATATCCATCCATCCACCCACCCACCCATCCATCCACTCATCCATACACCCACCCATCCATCCATCCATCCTTCCACCCATCCATTCACCCATCAAATATCCATCCATCCACCCACCCACCCATCCATCCATCCATCCATCCACACATCCACCCACTCATCTATCCATCCAATCATCCACTCATCCATCCATACACCCATCCACCCATCCATCCATCCATTCACCCATCCATCCATCCATCCATCCATCCACACATCCACCCATCTACCCATCCATCCATACACCCATCCATCCATACACCCATCCATCCATACACCCATCCACCCATCCATCCATCCATACACCCATCCACCCATCCATCCATCCATACACCCATCCACCCACCCATCCATCCATACACCCATCCATCCATCCATACACCCATCTACCCATCCATCCATCCAGAGGCGACAGCTCGCTGTCACAGTTCTCTCCCACAGCTGCTGATATCTTCATACAAATAATCATCATTTACATTCTAATTAAAAATCATCATTATGTTGATCATTTACATCCTAATGAAATACATTTGCATGGTAATCACAGAGAAGCATTCTGCCTCTTCACAGACCAATGAAGAGACAGACAGACAGAGAGATAAAGGCAAACTGAAATGAAGCCGCACAGAGCAGATGGGAATCGTCTCATTGTCTGATTCACTTTGACATCTTTATTTCAATCAGGGGGAGGTTGTTTCTTCTTCCTCAGAGACCACTGTACCCACAGGCCTTCATAAAGCAACTCGCATTGTGAGGAGAGCTGCTGTCCTGCAGCCTCTGATAACAACCAAATAAAGGCTGGGGGTTGTGGGCACAATGGCAGCTTGTCACCTGTCAATGGGGAATTACTTCATCAATAGAGGAATCCTATCAAAGCAATTATTCACTCATTCAATCCCCCTCCACTGAGCTCTTCTCTGTGAAATACATACAAATCACTTAGCTCATACTATTCAAGGCTGAGTATTCTCACAGCTCCACATAATGACTTCAATAGTTTTTCCACATTATGCTCATGTAAAACCAATAACGCCAAACTCCTCAATTACCGGCGCTCGCTCAGCGGCCAAGACCTTCAGACGCTCTGGGAACCCCTCCAGCGCCGGAGTGACCCCGTCAGGGACGACAGGTCAGCTGAAGGTCACCTGTCCTTTCAAAGTAAACGTCCAAATAAAACACTCAACTACTTCAGATGTCGTTTAGGCTCATTACCTGCATGCAGTTGTTTTACTTGTAAATGTAGATTTATTTACATTTTAGGTTTACCTACACAACAAAATCACCTCGTTAGGTTTAGGCAACAAAAGCACAAGGTTAAATAAAGGAAACCAGATGGTTTGGGTTTAAATTAGTAGGTTCTTCCTCGTGGGTCGCCAAATTAATCAAAATGCCACTAAGGGTTGTCATGAAAAATACTTTTGTTGCGCTTGCTTTAAATGCCACACTGCGCTGCGGCAAATTATCACACAAACTGTACATTTTAAAGTTGCATCAACCTGGTGCTCATCTCTAAGGCTATATGACTGTTGTGTGTGTGTGTGTGTGTGTATATATATATATATATATATATATATATATATATATATATATATATATATATATATAAAAAGTTGGAAAGAAATTACCTGATTAATCGCATGATTTTTCTGCGATTAATCGCACTCTGCGCCAAATTCAATAATCAAGTAAAAAACTAGTATATTGCACTATTTCTGAACAGGTACTGTTCAGTAGTAAGGGTCCCTGTGAGGGACAAACCACTCCTTCTTTGGTCCATGTTCAGTAGTAAGGGTCCCTGTGAGGGACAAACCACTCCTTCTTTGGTCCATGTTCAGTAGTAAGGGTCCCTGTGAGGGACAAACCACTCCTTCTTTGGTCCATGTTCAGTAGTAAGGGTCCCTGTGAGGGACAAACCACTCCTTCTTTGGTCCATGTTCAGTAGTAAGGGTCCCTGTGAGGGACAAACCACTCCTTCTTTGGTCCATGTTCAGTGGTAAGGGTCCCTGTGAGGGACAAACCACTCCTTCTTTGGTCCATGTTCAGTAGTAAGGGTCCCTGTGAGGGACAAACCACTCCTTCTTTGGTCCATGTTCAGTAGTAAGGGTCCCTGTGAGGGACAAACCACTCCTTCTTTGGTCCATGTTCAGTAGTAAGGGTCCCTGTGAGGGACAAACCACTCCTTCTTTGGTCCATGTTCAGTAGTAAGGGTCCCTGTGAGGGACAAACCACTCCTTCTTTGGTCCATGTTCAGTAGTAAGGGTCCCTGTGAGGGACAAACCACTCCTTCTTTGGTCCATGTTCAGTAGTAAGGGTAGTAAGGAAGTAAGGGTAGTAAGTAGTAAGGTACTGAACATGGACTAAAGAAGGAGTGGTTTGTCCCTGTACCTGTTCAGAAAAAATAAATAAAACAGATGTATAAACTATATATGCATGTATGTTAACTTGTTGTTGCTCCAGAGTGCTGTTGTATTGTTCTGATAACATTACTTTAAAACAAAAGCGTGCAATACTCTAGTTTTTACTTCATTATTGAATTTGGCGCATAATGGGATTAATCGGTTAATTTTTTTCAACTTTAGTGGATACAAGACAAAGTCCAAACCAATAACTTTCAAAGACCTGCATCATGAAACGTTGCCTGAAGTCCAAAGTACACCTCCATCTTCCATCTAATGTGCTGCAATACTAATGCTCTCATAATCCCGTATATCTCTGACGCACCCTTCTGTTTGCTCCACAGCTCAGTCATGAATCAAAAGTATTGAAGGAGGAGAGCATCATCATCAGATTTTAAAAGAGTTCATCACAGCTAGTTTATTATAGATATACAGCAAGACTTCTCGGTTGTACTTTCCTTACTAATATTCATTTTTATGTTCACTTCTGTAAGCAGCTTGCTTACAGAAATCTTATCTGTATTTACCTTCACAAGGACCTTATGTGTCTAGTCCTGTGTGCTGTGTCTGTCTGTCCACGCTAACCTTCTGCTGGACCGTCAGCCTCATGTGTTGAGCTCATGTCCGCTCAAAGACCTCACGACTGGAGTGTTCACACTTTTAGAAAACACTTTGCATGCATCTATTTGATTATGTATGTATAACGCCCGCTTTGCTAATGACAAACAACCGTAGGAGAGCTAGTTAGCTGTTAGCAGATTCCTACTGCACGGCTAACGGAACCAGACAAACAGCAGGCTGACGGTTTAACGCACAGGAACTACTATTCCTAAACTCACAGACGCTTTCTCTGGGTTCCTTGTTGACGGTGTTGTGCGGCCGTTGAAGGTTTCAAAGGCCAGGCTGATTGAAATGTCCGACTGCCTAATGGAGTGATAACCAAATGGCCATTCAGTGTGAACAGCGGGCAGAGTTTTGGTGTGTCACACTAACTCCTGAGCGCAGCCTTGTAAAGGTCTTTGCTCTCAGTATTAGGGGCTTTTCTTTGCGACAAAAGAAGGGTTAGGCTGCTCTGCACATCAAATGTGGAGGTCAAACTGATCCACGTATTAAATGGAGGGGCTGGCCCGGGCCACACATCACACAGCGAGGCTGTACCGGGCCACACACTGGACACATTTAATCTGAGCCCCGGCTCTCCTATTGGGACAGAGAGCTCAGACGGACAACACACAGCCCGGCAGACTTACATCACCTCTGGCAGCTCGAGTGCTCCTTCTCTTCATGGCTTTTCTCCTTTTCTTACCTTCCGCTGTGGACAATCTCCTTACACCACAATAGCATGGAGGATCCCTTTAGACCACAATGCCATGCTGCTGCAGCATGGACAATCCCGTCCGGCCACAAAGCACAACATTCTCTGCTGCTCAGCTTCAATTAGCTGTGCTCTGATACATCTCAATACAGCTCCAATACGGCTCCAGTAGAATTTAAATATGGCTCAAAACATCTCAATTCACCCTCAGTGCTCCTCAATGCAGCTCCAACACTGCGTCCCTCCATCTTAACACGGCTCAGTACATCTCAATGCAGCGGCGGCACATCTAAATGCGTCCTCGGAGCGGCTCTATGGGACCATTCACAGCTCAGAGTCTCTACCTGAAGCCCTCGCCGTGCCGGCCTCCGTTTGTTGCCGCTGTGAAGAATGAGTGACAGAATGGAGAGAATTCCAGTCGGGACGCTCAGTCAAGAGTTCAGCTTGACTCATAACGACGGGAGCTTAACGCTGACTTAACAAACTGAATGAGTGTCAGCGCCACTAACTGAAGTATGTTGGCCGGCTCTGGACGTCCTAAGAATGGCTAACACCGCCTTGGATCAACATTTACCCCAAATAATGTGCGCCAGTGTTTACTGTCCTCTCCTGAGCTCTGAATGGAAGAATAAACACTTTGACTAAGCTTGTAACTATCAGGTGGGACTCATTTAAAGGAAGAGTGGTTTGCTTTTGACAATGTGTTCATGCATTTGATGTTGATGCCGACATATTCCACGTGTCAATACTCTGAATTTATGATCTCCTCTCAGAGTTGTGTGTTTAAAGATGATTTTCAATGTGTTATCTGAAAGCTAATACTACATATCCACACCATTAAACTATACAGACTGATTGAGGCCTCATCACACTTTCATTTAATAACGGAAATGAACTGGAAAAATGCAGCAGAGTGCAGAGCTCCACCTGTTGTTGCAAAGGCCACTGCTGAAATGTTGGATTGAATGAATGTAAACACAACGGCAAGAGGATCACCTTGTTTTTACTCTCACACACTATGCTAGCAGCTAACTAGCAGCTAACTAGCTCCTGTGGACGTGAGACACGCTCGGATCAGTTTGCAGTCGTTGACTGTTTATAAATAATATTTCAGAAAAGGTGAATCCCTCCAAATATGAGAGGTCCTTAACCAGAAAGTCATCGATGAAAATGAAAATATGAGGCTGACGGGTCCAGCAGGAGGCGAGATAAGAAGTGCACACACATGAACACATGAGCTCCTGGTGGAGGTACTAATGGAAATGTGTGGAGGCGTGTGTTGGACTTCAACGCATCCTAACAGTTTAAACTTTTACAGACAGGTTTACAGACAGGTTTGAATACAGGTTTACAGACAGTTTCACAGACAGCTTTATAGACAGTTTTAAATACAGGTTTATAGACAGGTTTACAACAGTTTTATTGACAGGTTTAAAGACAATTTTAAAAAGAGTTTTAAAGACAGGTTTACAGACAGGTTTAAAGACAGGTTTAAAGACAGGTTTACAGACAGTTTTAAACACAGTTTTACAGACAGTTTTAAATACAGGTTTACAACAGATTTACAGACAGTTTTAAACACAGTTTTACAGACAGCTTTAAATACAGGTTTGCAACAGTTTTACAGACAGGTTTACAGACAGTTTTAAACAGAGTTTTAAAGACAGGTTTACAACAGTTTTACAGAGTTTTAAAGACAGGTTTACAGACAGGCTTACAGACAGGTTTACAGACCGTTTTAAAGACAGTTTTACAGACAGGTTTAAAGACAATTTTTAAAACAGTTTTAAACAGAGTTTTAAAGACAGGTTTACATTCAGTTTTACAGATAGTTTTAAAGACAGTTTTACAGACAGTTTTACAGACAGTTTTACAGACAGGTTTACAGACAGTTTTACAGACAGTTTTACAGACAGTTTTAAAGACAGTTTTAAACACAGTTTTACAGACAGTCTTAAACACAGTTTTACAGACAGTTTTAAAGACAGTTTTAAACACAGTTTTAAAGACAGGTTTACAGACCGTTTTAAAGGCCGTTTTACAGCCAGGTTTACTGACAGGTTTACAGACAGTTTTGAAGAGAGGTTTACAGACAGGTTTACAGACAGGTTTACAGACAGGCTTACAGACCGTTTTAAACACAGTTTTAAACAGAGTTTTACAGACAGTTTTAAATACAGGTTCACAGCAGATTTACAGACAGTTTTAAACACAGTTTTACAGACAGCTTTAAATACAGGTTTGCAACAGTTTTACAGACAGGTTTACAGAGTTTTAAAGACAGGTTTACAGACAGGCTTACAGACAGGTTTACAGACCGTTTTAAAGACAGTTTTACAGACAGGTTTAAAGACAATTTTTAAAACAGTTTTAAACAGAGTTTTAAAGACAGGTTTACATTCACTTTTACAGATAGTTTTAAAGACAGTTTTATAGACAGGTTTACAGACAGTTTTACAGACAGTTTTAAAGACAGTTTTAAATACAGGTTTACATTCAGTTTTACAGATAGTTTTAAAGACAGTTTTATAGACAGGTTTGCAGACAGTTTTACAGACAGTTTTAAAGACAGGTTTACATTCAGTTTTACATATAGTTTTATAGACAGTTTTACAGACAGTTTTAAAGACAGTTTTAAAGACAGTTTTAAATACAGTTTTATAGACAGGTTTACAGACAGTTTTACAGACAGTTTTAAAGACAGTTTTAAATACAGGTTTACATTCAGTTTTACAGATAGTTTTAAAGACAGTTTTATAGACAGGTTTGCAGACAGTTTTACAGACAGTTTTAAAGACAGGTTTACATTCAGTTTTACATATAGTTTTATAGACAGTTTTACAGACAGTTTTAAAGACAGTTTTAAAGACAGTTTTAAATACAGTTTTATAGACAGGTTTACAGACAGTTTTACAGACAGTTTTACAGACAGTTTTAAAGACAGGTTTACATTCAGTTTTACATATAGTTTTATAGACAGTTTTACAGACAGTTTTAAAGACAGGTTTACATTCAGTTTTACATATAGTTTTATAGACAGTTTTACAGACAGTTTTAAAGACAGTTTTAAAGACAGTTTTAAAGACAGTTTTATAGACAGGTTTACAGACAGTTTTACAGACAGTT
The DNA here is from genome assembly GCF_023055335.1 of Clinocottus analis. Lineage (NCBI taxonomy): Eukaryota > Metazoa > Chordata > Actinopteri > Perciformes > Cottidae > Clinocottus > Clinocottus analis. The sequence goes on along the minus strand of NW_027176223.1, from coordinate 91,106 downwards.
TTAAAGACAGTTTTAAATACAGGTTTACATTCAGTTTTACAGATAGTTTTAAAGACAGTTTTATAGACAGGTTTACAGACAGTTTTACAGACAGTTTTACAGACAGTTTTAAAGACAGTTTTAAACACAGTTTTACAGACAGTCTTAAACACAGTTTTACAGACAGTTTTGAAGAGAGGTTTACAGACAGGTTTACAGACAGGTTTACAGACAGTTTTACAGACAGTTTTAAAGACAGTTTTAAAGACAGGTTTACATTCAGTTTTACAGATAGTTTTAAAGACAGTTTTATAGACAGGTTTACAGACAGTTTTACAGACAGTTTTAAAGACAGTTTTAAAGACAGGTTTACATTCAGTTTTACATATAGTTTTATAGACAGGTTTACAGACAGTTTTACAGACAGTTTTACAGACAGTTTTACAGACAGTTTTAAAGACAGTTTTAAAGACAGTTTTAAACACAGTTTTACAGACAGTCTTAAACACAGTTTTACAGACAGTTTTGAAGAGAGGTTTACAGACAGGTTTACAGACAGGTTTACAGACAGGTTTACAGACAGTTTTAAAGACAGTTTTAAAGACAGTTTTACAGACAGTCTTAAACACAGTTTTACAGACAGTTTTGAAGAGAGGTTTACAGACAGGTTTACAGACAGTTTTAAAGACAGTTTTAAAGACAGTTTTACAGACAGTTTTGAAGAGAGGTTTACAGAGAGGTTTACAGACAGGTTTACAGACATTTTTACAGGCAGGGTTTACAGAGGTTCCACAAGATGAAGAGGTTCCTGATGCATGAACGAGCACATTTAACTCCAACTCAACACTCCCGGGTTAAAGGAAGTACACAAAAAGGTAAATAAGGAAGCAGCGACTTATTCACTTTGTCACATTAATTCTCGGCCGGATAGACACACAGATCTGCATCCCATCACACACACACACACACACACACACACACACACACACACACACACACACACATACTCTCACTCACACACACTCTGACACTCACACTCACACACGTGCACAATTACCATCTTTGTGAGGACTCTGTAATGCCTCCAGCCCCTCACATTGACTGTTACTAGTTTCAATCTGAACCTTAAGACCAAACTTTACTTTTCCCTTAAACATCCCTTTAAGGAAGGGAGGACCAGCCCAAATGTGTGGGTCCTCTCTATGTAGCAAGAACAATACACTAACGCACACGCACGCACGCACACACACACACACACACACACACACACACAGTGAAATGTGTCACAATTACACTTAAGGCTTCATTACTGTGATGGGGACTTCATTAACAAAATGGAGGGGATTTATTGACGAGAGGAGGTGCAATAAAGATTAAAAACCACCAAATCCTCGGCAATTTTTGGAAGGACATGGCACACAGGCAGAGAGACGGAGGCAGGCCGAGCAGCATGAACACGATGTTACTTCCCAGGGATCATCTGTGAGGCTGCGCTCAGCTGGGTGGATTGGAAAGAGGCTACGGTCAGCATATTAATGGTTGATTTGTTTTAATGCCAAATGTTTTCTCTGATCAACTATATATTTGATCAAATGTAATATATGTTCCCCATGCATCTTCTGGCAACAGCATTTAGCATTAAGAAGGCATAGTCACCCATTTTGTATCCGTTCCATTAAAATGTCTTAACTTATTTTACACCTGACTTCTAAAAACATTTGATCCTATTGAAATGTGAAACTGTTATAACACAGACGTTATGAAAGTGATGGACTGACATGAGCCCTTCAGCCATGTTTCAGTGTTGGGTTCAGGGCTCGTGAGCAGTGAGAAGGTTTAACTTCATAATCCCTGGTGCACTTTCATAATACATTTACATATGTTTCATTATTTAGCCACTGCCATCATCATTCCCCAAAAAAATAAACAAAGCACTGGGTAATAACTGAGATGTGGACATCAAGGAAGATGAATAAATATAATGATAGTCGTCCTGCTTTAATGTTTTTAAAAACCTTTATTGTCGTTACCAAACGACACAACATTTCTTATTATGGAAATGTGTAATTTTAATAAATAGAGTGTTTGTATTGCAACATCACTCAAAAACAATTGCCAACGTATCTTTGTTTTGAATCTCTTCTACACACAGGCAGCACATCCGTTGACATGTGTCAACGTCTGAAACAGCATCTTCTTCTGTGACAGGAAGCTCCATTTTTGTTAAAAACACACATTCCTTCATTACCATGAACACACACACACTTGTTTAGTTTGTCTCAGTCCCCACACACTCCGTCCTGCTGCCACTAAACTCACTGGAGCACCAACGGTGGATGAATCCGCCGCTGAAAATAGTCCCTGACAAACGCAACAGTTCCTCCTGTTGGAGGAACATTTGGTAAAGAATTCAGATTGTTTTAGGAAATTAGTGAGTTTTTAAATCTACAGTGTGTGTACATGCAGTGTGTGTACATACACTATGTGTACATACAGTGTGTGTACATGCAGTGTACACACGAGCTCTGCAAGTGAGGTTTGTTGAGACTAATAAATACATTGTTTTAATTAATTAATTTGCCCTTTGGATTTATTCAAGGTGCCCTCATTCAACAATGAGTATTATATAACATGAGGGCTTAGTGATTGGTTATAATAATTGATTACATGGGTTTATGAGTATGGACTTATGTTAATACTTTTAGAAAGATATCAATAAGCTCCGCTGGTCGAACATTGAAACAGTTTGCCTCCATAACTATGACATGTAGTTGTAACGTTCCCTGAAGAAAAGGTTCACAATACATCTATTGTCTGGATTCAGAACGCTCAAGCCCGCCATATTAAAAAATAAACATTGTCATCAATACTCCTAAACATATATTGACGCCAAATGAGCAGCTTTTGGTGAGTTGAAGTATCAATTACTGCGCTCATTTTGAGTAGAAGCTGAAGAGGAGCTCCACTAAGAGGCTTTACTGCTGCGAGGAGAGGCTCCTATAGCCGCTCGTACTCGCCGCTCCTTTGGCAGCATAAGAGGCTTTGGCTGCTCGCTGGCTGCATGGAGGCCCAACAATAAACAACTGTAGAGCGCATGGAGAGTCCAATACAACTGTTGTGCCAATTGTGGCTCACCTCAACTGGCTAAAATGAGGGAGGGAGGGAGGTCCTGTAAGAGGCTTTCACTAAATACAAGAGCTCAGGACAATACAGCGCTAGATACAGAGAGGTGATGAAGACGTCCAGCCCACCCTGGATACTTAAAAGACTGACCTTCAACAAAAGGCTGGAGCAAGTATCTCAATAAAGCCTTCACACACAGGACCGGAGTCACCCGGTGACCTCCATTGATTGGTGATAATTACCGAGGCCGTCCCTCTCGCTGCCCCGGGAATCTGAGGAGGCTGCGAGGCGTTTGGACCGCCAGCAGCGAGCGGAGGATGAACTGTGGCTCTGCAGAATCAAGAGGTAAAAGTCCCCCAAACTGCAGAAGAAAGACTTTTCCTTTTAAAGAGATGCTGCTGGTTTCATGGTCCAGGTTTGGACATGTGTCTCCTTTCAAATACTCAGGGTGGAATAAAGCCAGCGGTGGAACACAGATGTAGAAACTTTACTTCAGGAAGAGTAATGACGCCATGCTGTAGAAATACAACAATATTAATTAATGAACAGTACTAATAAAAAGAAATGACAGTTTCAGCAGAAGTCAAAGTAAATGTTGTCAATGTAGACATAATTTCCTCTTTCAGAATGTTGTATTAATATATATTGTATTATTGTAATTAATACATTTAGCATCTCAACATTTGAGTATTGTTGGTTTAAAGCCTGGGTTGTCGTGCTCATTTTAATACGGGTGGATCGAATCAAGCGTTCTGATTGGTTCAGAGTTGCGGGGGGTAGTTTATTCATCCATAAAGTTCTGTACAGCCTGTTTACAGCGTTTCATATCACTGCACACTCAAAATAACAGCTGATTTAAATTGTGCGAGCGTTAGTTGTCGTTTCCAGCTTGACAGTCCCAAACATGGAGCCTTAACTTTCATAATAATAAAACAACACGCTGCTTCGTTAGGTACGACAAGACAAACCACTTTACTCTTGTCTCCCTTTTCACTTGAACACATCCTCTTCTCCTCTCTTTCCGTTTCCCCTCCACAATAAAAGCCCTAGCTGTTCACGTACACAATATAATAGCGTACACATGTTTCATGTAAACTTTGATGTTTTTGGGGGAATGACTTTTGATGAGTCAGTGGTACCCGCAGGCCGCCACACACACGGGACTATTTTCTCTACGCTACTAAAATGCGATACACAACGTTTGGTGGTTACAAGTATTTTGTGCTGAAAAACACAAAATGTGCTGAAAGGCACAAAAAATGCTTGACTTTGTATGAAACTGTAAAACTCAACGTTGCCAACTGAAAGCGGCTCCAGACGGAGTTACGAGAGGAGCGACGAGAGGAGCGACGAGAGGAGCTCCATATGAGGAGAAAGTCGCCAAGTTGGCGATCCCTCCCTCCAAAGCTACTCCCCCAAAAGATGGGTAAACAACCAACATGAGTGTTGTTAGCACTCACAGCGGCCGCGCTAACAGCCGATAGGAGACAAACAACAAGTGCACCTGTCATGGCGTGCAGCTCAAGTGAGCTAGACAACTGATCCTGTTGAGCTTGAAGGAGCTGAGACCTGATGCAGCACCTCGGCTGCAACAGAGACATTTCTAGGAGTGAACGACTCACACCACTGTCTCACATCTCTACTAGTGAACGACTCACACCACTGTCTCACATCTCTACTAGTGAACGACTCACACCACTGTCTCACATCTCTGCTAGTGAACGACTCACACCACTGTCTCACATCTCTGCTAGTGAACGACTCACACCACTGTCTCACATCTCTGCTAGTGAACGACTCACACCACTGTCTCACATCTCTGCTAGTGAACGACTCACACCACTGTCTCACATCTCTGCTAGTGAACGACTCACACCACTGTCTCACATCTCTGCTAGTGAACGACTCACACCACTGTCTCACATCTCTGCTAGTGAACGACTCACACCACTGTCTCACATCTCTGCTAGTGAACGACTCACACCACTGTCTCACATCTCTGCTAGTGAACGACTCACACCACTGTCTCACATCTCTGCTAGTGAACGACTCACACCACTGTCTCACATCTCTGCTAGTGAACGACTCACACCACTGTCTCACATCTCTGCTAGTGAACGACTCACACCACTGTCTCACATCTCTGCTAGTGAACGACTCACACCACTGTCTCACATCTCTGCTAGTGAACGACTCACACCACTGTCTCACATCTCTGCTAGTGAACGACTCACACCATTGTTTCACACAGCAGATCGAATTAGTGTCGAGATTTCAGAGTTCAGAAAATGTCCCCGGAGGCCCGAACGCTGTTACTAATGGGGAGAACTGGCGAGTCCAGCTGCATCTTTTGATCACCTATTAGAAAGAAAGCACACACACACACACACACATACTGTCCCTCAGACAGTGTTTGTCATCATTTAGCTGGTGACTACAGTTGTTTTCCGGCGGGCCCCTGGAGACCAAACTGACACACAAAGAGAACCCAAGAGGGTCCGCCATGTTTCAGCCTGCCAAATACACACACACACACACACACACACACATATATATATATATATATATATATACACACACACTGGTAAACAACTCTACGTAGGCGTGTGTGTGTGTGTGTGTGTGTGTGTGTTTCCCTCAGAGAGCAGACACAGTCCTTGTCAGACACCCCCTCCCTGGGGTTCCTATAGCAACAGGCATGTCATAACAGTTCCCTCCAGTGGCGTCACCAAGCTACACACACACACACACACACACACACACACACAGACACACACACACACAGACACACACACACAGACACCATCATTATCTTGTCAAAGGTAATGGCTTGACTTTTATCTCATTGAAGAAGAGGAAGAACTGAGAGATAATTCAGGATGAAATCCTCTTCAGCAGAAAACATTTCAGAGAATTTCACCTGCTTCTGGATTTCCCTGTATTGTTCTGAAAATATGTTTTAAAGCTCTATTAAACAAATATAATGTTTGACTTGAGCTGTTGTTCATGGGAGCATGAACAGGTTCATATTCAGTCATAAATCATGCATCCATGATGCCGAGGACGAGGCACACTGCTCACTAGTGCTGAAACACAGGAATGAAAGGGTGAATGTTAGATTCATTTGCCTTCAGTGAATGAAGACAGGTGTGTTCTAACTGGTGGGAACTAGGGTTTAATCCCAGGATTCAGGATTACATCGATTTCTTTTTTCCCGGGAAATGTTAATAGAAATGAGAAAAGTTACATAATTATTCATGAATAATAAATAATAATTAATAAATACTTTACAGGTGAGCCCGTTGGCTAAAAACTGCGGAGAGCAAAACTTGAACAAACTCTGAGGTGTTTGGATATGATTTCACTTTGCTGGGCGCAGAAATACACATTCCCAAACCACAAGGATCCTCAAGGGAACTCCATCTTCTTCTCTCAGATTACAGACGCAGTTTGTCAGAAAACCAAACAAAATCACATTAAAACTATTACTCGCTTAGGTTTAGTAAAACTTTATGGTTTACATTTGTAACATTACAGATGTTAATTTAAATAAGTAAACGCTGACTTTTGGTTTGGTCTCCAGTGTATTAGACATCATGTGACTTTCCTCCGGACCAGGACGCCAACCAAGTGCCTTAAACGATGCATTCTCTCTCCTGACCACCAGGGGGACTCCTCTGGTTGTATAGAAGTCTATGCTTCATGTGTTAAAGCTGCATTCTCTCTCCTGACCACCAGGGGGACTCCTCTGGTTGTATAGAAGTCTATGCTTCATGTGTTAAAGCTGCATTCTCTCTCCTGACCACCAGGGGGCGACTCCTCTGGTTGTATAGAAGTCTATGAGTGATGCAGAGTGAAGCAGAGTGATGCAGAGTGATGCAGAGTGATGCAAAATCCAGAACGTTCTTTCTCAAGAAATTTCATGGATTCAAAGACACATAGTTCTAAAAAAATCAATAAAGTGAGTACAAAGTATAAAGAATAAATATCAGCTGTCGGGTCCCGTTGTCTAAATCTAAATTGTTTTCCCTTCTGAAAGTCTTAAATTGTCAGGATGAGGTTCTTACATTTGTTTTTTTTTGTTTATTTAGAAAAGGAAATACGAAATAAAAAAATCACTTGCAAGTTTAGAATCATGTCAAATGCACCATTATGACTAAAATACAATTATTATAATTATCTTCCACGGACATTTTTATTTGTATAACTTAATTAATCATTTGTATTTAAGGGTCCCTTCCCATTGTTCTATTTTATTTTTCATAAGTTGTTGCAGCCATTGTAGGGTTGACATCACAGACAGACTTGGTGTCTTTCTCACACGAGAATTGATAAAAAAATTTATCATAAATCTCTTCAGAATTCCACATTAAAATTCCAAGACCCCAAAGAGCACCCTGGAGTCGGAATGATGCTGAAATCTAAAAGATTTCTAAAAAAAAAAGAGCTTTTTAGTCAAAATACCTTTGAAAGTCATACATCCTGTGAATGCTCTGAAGGTCTCTGGTTAGTTTCATACTCATATCTTAGGGGGAGACCCTCACACCCTCTGAAAGAGAGACCCTCACACCCTCTGAAAGAGAGACCCTCACACCCTCTGAAAGAGAGACCCTCATACTGTCTGAAAGAGAGACCCTCACACCCTCTGAAAGAGAGACCCTCATACTGTCTGAAAGAGAGACCCTCATACTGTCTGAAAGAGAGACCCTCACACTGTCTGAAAGAGAGATCTCACACTGTCTGAAAGAGAGACCCTCACACCCTCTGAAAGAGAGACCCTCATACTGTCTGAAAGAGAGACCCTCACACTGTCTGAAAGAGAGATCTCACACTGTCTGAAAGAGAGACCCCCACACCCTCTGAAAGAGAGACCCTTCCACCCTCTGAAAGAGAGACTCTCACATCCTCTGAAAGACACTCTCACACTGTCTGAAAGAGAGACCTTCACACTGTCTGAAAGAGAGACCCTCACACCCTCTGAAAGAGAGACCCTCACACCGTCTGAAAGAGAGACCTTCACACTGTCTGAAAGAGAGACCCTCACACTGTCTGAAAGAGAGACCCTCACACTGTCTGAAAGAGAGATCTCACACTGTCTGAAAGAGAGACCCCCACACCCTCTGAAAGAGAGACCCTTCCACCCTCTGAAAGAGAGACTCTCACATCCTCTGAAAGACACTCTCACACTGTCTGAAAGAGAGACCTTCACACTGTCTGAAAGAGAGACCCTCACACCCTCTGAAAGAGAGACCCTCACACCGTCTGAAAGACACTCTCACACTGTCTGAAAGAGAGACCTTCATACTGTCTGAAAGAGAGACCCTCACACTGTCTGAAAGAGAGACCCTCACACCCTCTGAAAGAGAGACCCTCACACCGTCTGAAAGAGAGACCCTCACACCCTCTGAAAGAGAGACCCTCACACCCTCTGAAAGAGAGACCCTCACACTGTCTGAAAGAGAGACCCTCACACCCTCTGAAAGAGAGACTCTCACACTGTCTGAAAGAGAGACCTTCACACTGTCTGAAAGAGAGACCCTCACACCCTCTGAAAGAGAGACCCTCACACCGTCTGAAAGAGAGACCTTCACACTGTCTGAAAGAGAGACCCTCACACCCTCTGAAAGAGAGACCCCCACACTGTATGAAAGAGAGACCCTTGCACCCTCTGAAAGAGAGACTCTCACACTGTCTGAAAGAGAGACCCTCACACTGTCTGAAAGAGAGACCCTCACACTGTCTGAAAGAGAGACCCTCACACTGTCTGAAAGAGAGACCGTCTCGCTGACATGATCACACTCTCGTTCTGGAGCTGACGGACTGAAGCCTCTGAAAGACAGCGCGTCTCAGAGGAGTGGCCGCTGTCATCGTACGGGTCATTCGGCCATAATTCTCACTATGACTGTTTTCTCACCAGTCATATTATTGATGGACGGAGAATACTGCTGCTTATTTCATACGACATCAAAGCAAAGAGACAATCATCAATCCATCTCCATCTGCAGAGATGTATCTGACAAAAAGAGAAAAAGTTTCCTGAGCCCGCCGGTCCCTGCAGCCCGCAGCTCATAATGCAGAGACAATGGTGTGGCGGGAGGTGAGGGGATGGAGAGCAGGGCAGGGCAGGGGGGCAGGTAGCGAGGGGCAGATTCGGCATGGAGGACAGGGCCGAGAGCGGGGGCCTCTGGGCCTATTGGGGGCCTATTGGGGGCCTGTGAGCCAACACAGATTACTCACGCTTAACCTGGACTGAAGCAGCTTAACTCTGGCTAGGACACACTGCTCTCTATTCTATTCTGCTCTATTCAGTGGGCAGCCCTCCCTCTGGACACCCCAATGTGGTGGTGGTGGGGCGGGGGGTACTCTCTCTTTCTTCTTAAGAACCTTAGGATGTTAATTTTATACTTGCTCAGTCTTTCTATTCAATACGTCGGTCCATGGTGCACCTGAAACAATGGTTATTTAGGGTTAGGGTTTGGGAAAGTTTGACACGTCTCAATTTTGATTCTACTTTGTTCTGCTGAGACAGTCAGACATCTGGGGCTTTATCTCCATTACGTACTGACACTTGATGAACCCTTCTGTGGAGGTATCCAGTGCCATATTGCAACATAGAGGCATCTTCCTACAGTGTTTATTTTTCATTGCTGGCAGTCCACAAACCAATGGCACCAATACAGTCCATGGTGCCAACGAACATGGTGAGATAAGGCAGCAACGATCCTCAGGTCCTTCTCCCCACGTGTTGCTGTTACTTGTCCACCAGGTCCGGGGACACCGGGCTCAGCGATAGATGATTCCTTCAATAATGTCATGACTATGCAACGGTGGTAGGTGGCATTGTTATGCGTGGTTGTTTATCGATTCACAGCACGATTGTACTTGGCAAAAAGAAATCACAACCGTTTTAATTCATATAGCTTCGTCATACAGGTGTTGGGTTTGATTGAGTTTGTTTCTTGTTTTATTTTGAATCTCCCTGTCTCCTATGGTTGTTTGACTTCCTGTCCTTGTGGTATTCATTTCAGTTATATTTGAATTTTGGGACAAACGCTCGTACTCTGCACTTTGGTCGGGTAACCCAAAACACACTGCAGGACTCTGCTGCCCACCAGCTGCTAACAGCTAACTCGCTCTCCTCCTAACTAGCTATCTCCTCCAAGCTCCTCCATACATACATACTACCTACCTACCTACCTACATACATACATACGTACATACATACATGCATGCACGCACACACGCACAAACACACACACACACACACACACACACACACACACACACACTCACACATACATCCTGCCTCAGTGGAAACAATAGTCCAAATTGAAGTTGATCACTTGCGAGCTCGACGGCTGGTTTCAAGGAGAACAGAACCCATAACCTCCACACAATAACAAAAACAATGGTAGCAATAACATTACAAAAGGTCTATGGATGACAATAATATATGCGTAAATACACACAACAGAGGACATTATTTGCCAAGTATTTCTCTCTGTCACCAACAGACACACACACACACACACACACACACACACAGGGGCTAGAGTGGTCCACTGATTGTTTTCTTGGTCATTTATCAAGCTGAGAAACTAGCTTTACGCTAATAACAAGCTAACAACATGCTAATGAGCTGACAAGGTCTCAGTGTCTCTGAGGCCCCGTTTGCTGCAGCCAATTAGCGGAGGCCCAATGGGAGCTTCATGCTAACGAGGAGGCTGCTGGGCCACTCAGACACGGAGCAACACAAGGATCAAGCATGTGGACATTACTGTCACGCTTAAGTTGTGCTAGAAATAGTTGTATTTGATTGGTTTGCAAGGTCTTGGTGTATAGAGTGTGTCTATATAATGTGTTAATGTATGTATTCATGCTCTGAATTATGAAAACCTATAGAAATTGAATTTGCCAAATATGTCATGTAATGAGTTTTCCTGGTTTCCTCCATCACAACTTAGAATGGAAACCCAACAGTTTTCATCAGAGCAAATAATCTTGTTTTTTAAAGAGATTACAACTATAATTCCCTGATGCAGTTTAATCATACATTATTATACGTTATCATCATCAGAGGTAATATGAGACATCAACAGAACAAACATCAGCAGCACGGCTACACACACACACACACACACACACACACACACACACACACACACACACACACACAATTGACAGAATGCATGATCAAGATTAAATCCAATTCTACAGCCAACAAAAACTACACCCACTAATCAAGAGCATTGAATGAGGCCTCTACAATTCTAAATTCCAGCATAGATACGATGATTTCTTTATAGTCTCTTTAATAAGGGAGCAGTTTTTATCCCAATGGCAGTTTTTCAACAGTCTTTCAACCGTAAGTTGTGTTATGAGTAACTTCAGAGTGACACAGGGCTTCTGGTAAGTCGACTGCATTTAATGCCACGATCTTTTATCATTTAGTTTAACAGCAGCGTCATCTTCTGTCCTTCTGTTTGCTCATATCAACATATGTAAAGACTTTTTAATCAAAATTGATGAAGTAAAATGTATGGCTCTCACACTCAGAGTGACCACGACGCATCAGCTGAGAGAAGAAAGAAGAATCCTCGTTGTTCCAAAGGTTTTCCATGCAGGAACTCTGGAGGCCGCTGTGCTTTCAGGAACCTTTACTGCTGCAGAAATGTTGCAGCAGCATGCCGGATACACTCTGTGACCTCTGCAGGCAGCTGCTTCCACCTCATGGCTTTCAGCTGCCAGACCACAGCAGTTACAAAACATGTCACATCAATGGATTTCACCCCGGACTCCAATCAAGGTGAGAAGATCGAGATGATCAAGATACATGGGAGACATCTAAGCTAAATGCTAAAGTAGCAAAGAGTCAGAACACAGATATTTATTTCTTCTTTTTAATGAATTTGTAAAAAATCTAATATCAGTGTTTTTCTTTGTCGTTATACATTACACATTACACTGGGTGTTGATTGATTTCAACATAAGGCTGCAACACAACACAATGTGATGAACGGGAGGGGTCTAAATACCTTCTGAATCCACTGCATGATCTGCATGAGCCTTCCAGGGGCTTAAAGGGCTCCAGTTATTAAAGGGCAACGCCACCATTTCACAGTTATTATCCTGGCAGTTATTCAGCACATCCATCAACACCTTCACCCCCCACTGTCAGCCACCGAAACAGAAACACAGCCGTAGATAGAGAGATACAGAAGGAGGTGGGCATCAGCAGAGAGAGAGCATGGACTGAATAGCTCTATTTGGTCAAAGACTGATGAATGAAAAGAGGAAGAGAAAAAGAGAGGAGAGGTTAGAGATAGAAAGTTACAGAAAGTGATCGAAGGGCTCTACTTGCAGGATATTGAGTAGGAGGGGCTTTAATAGAGAGGGGCAGGATACACTATGAAAAAAAACATTTTCAACTAGTTGCGACCAGCAAACCTAAGAGAAGTTATGATATTCGAGTGGTTTGCTTGGTGTAGTTTTATGAACACTCAATGGCTGAAGAAGAATCGGACTTGGTGGTGGATTTAATGACAACGGCTTTCTCACAAAGGGTTTTGGGATGTTTGGAGCACATTTTCATCCCTACAACGCATCAAAATGTATTTCAGAAACGCAGCTGGGAGGCTTGAGTGTCCTCACTGGCGTCCATGGCCATCACAAGGACCTGGTGCTGGAACTAAAGCTGCAGTAGTGTTGTGTTAATATATCTATGCTGTGGTTTTATTTTATAGTTAATATTGTTCCTTCTGATTGGTTCCTGTGCTCTTAAGTGTGCTGTTTCAGTGTCACAGTTTTGTTGGATTGTTTTGTCTTGTTTTGTTAGAACTAAATGTGACTAGTTCTCGTGAATTTGTTGTTGTTGATGACAGCATGCATTGCCCGTTAATGACGCAGCATCCCGTTACGCAAGTATCTATATATACGGATATGTCAGACTGCACAGAAGGACAAAGATTAATGTGATGGAGTGCACTACAGGTTATAAACTATGGTTATTCTTTGACTAATTACAATGAGTTACTGGTAGAAGAGGAGTTGATTTATTTAGATTGATTTTACAGTGTATGAGAAGGGGAGGGTGGGATTCTGGGGGGCGATTGGTAGAAAGTGATCTAAAGCGCCTTAATTGTAGGTGGTGTGTTGGTGAAAGTGATTTTGTGTCCCAGCAAATCCCTGCACGTCTCTGTCACATCAATATTCTCCGAAACCCTCATTTAAAGCTGTCTACCCCCTCCTCCAACACACACACACACACACACACACACACACACACACACACACACACACACACACACACACACACACACACCCCTCAGTGCCAGCAGAAACTCTCCCTCACTGTTGACCACTTTGGCTGATTCTGACGCCGCCGTCAGGAGAACATAATTAGTGCCGAGCTCAGACAATTCTCCCCCCCCCCTCTTGTTCTGTCAGCCCGTAACTTTCTCTGCCCTCCACCCTTCTTCTTCTTCACCTCCTCGCTGTGAGGAGGACAGATATGGATGGATGGATCAGAGGGGATAATAGATGAGAGATGATCATCGCTCGGTGCTTCTGTCAGCTGTGACCTTTGCAGGCTGAGTGACCAGAGAGAGAGCAGAGTCATTACCAGCCTTTATCCCTTTGTGTGTCTGTCGCAGCCCCGCTGAGAGGAGAATAGCTGTCATTCAGGGTACCGGTTCCCAACATGGGGATCAGGACCCCAGGGCGATCACAGGATCATTTGTCAGGGTCATAGGATATAGTTTTACCATACGAATGATTTGATTTGTTCGCCCCCCTCCTGACTTTCCTCTGTCTTTGCGTTCTTGTTCCTTGTTGGTTTTCCCTCCACTGCCTGTGATAATGAATGACATGGAACGTCATGAAAATCCATTTGTCCTTTTACCTGTTCGCTATTGTCAATATTATTGTTCATGGCGAAAAGGAAAAGTTTTTACAATGCAACACATTCTCACACTCACCCCCACGGGGTCAGATCCCTTTAAGATCTGAACGAGGTCTCACTGCCTCCACTGTAAAGACATCCACATGGTTATGAGATGAGGTCATCCACATGGTTATGAGATGAGGTCCTCCACATGGTTATGAGATGAGGTTATCCACATGGTTATGAGATGAGGTCATCCACATGGTTATGAGATGAGGCCCTCCACATGGTTATGAGATGAGGTCCTCCACATGGTTATGAGATGAGGTCCTCCACATGGTTATGAGATGAGGTCCTCCACATGGTTATGAGATGAGGTCATCCACATGGTTATGAGATGAGATCCTCCACATGGTTATGAGATGAGGTCATCCACATGATTATGAGATGAGGTCCTCCACATGGTTATGAGATGAGGTCATCCACATGGTTATAAGATGAGGTCCTCCACATGGTTATGAGATGAGGTCCTCCACATGGTTATGAGATGAGGTCATCCACATGGTTAAGAGATGAGGTCCTCCACATGGTTATGAGATGAGGCCCTCCACATGGTTATGAGATGAGGTCCTCCACATGGTTATGAGATGAGATGAGGTCATCCACATGGTTATGAGATGAGATCCTCCACATGGTTATGAGATGAGGTCCTCCACATGGTTATAAGATGAGGTCCTCCACATGGTTATGAGATGTGGTCCTCCACATGGTTATGAGATGAGGTCCTCCACATGGTTATGAGATGAGGTCCTCCACATGGTTATGAGATGAGGTCCTCCACATGGTTATGAGATGAGGTCCTCCACATGGTTATGAGATGGGATGAGGTCCTCCACATGGTTATGAGATGAGGTCCTCCACATGGTTATAAGATGAGGTCCTCCACATGGTTATGAGATGAGGTCCTCCACATGGTTATGAGATGTGGTCCTCCACATGGTTATGAGATGAGGTCCTCCACATGGTTATGAGATGTGGTCCTCCACATGGTTATGAGATGAGGTCCTCCACATGGTTATGAGATGAGGTCCTCCACATGGTTATGAGATGAGGTCCTCCACATGGTTATAAGATGAGGTCCTCCACATGGTTATGAGATGAGATGAGGTCATCCACATGGTTATGAGATGAGGTCCTCCATATGGTTATGAGATGAGGTCATCCACATGTTTATGAGATGAGGTCCTCCACATGGTTATGAGATGAGGTCCTCCACATGGTTATGAGATGAGGTCCTCCACATGGTTATGAGATGAGGTCCTCCACATGGTTATGAGATGAGGTCATCCACATGGTTATGAGATGAGGTCCTCCACATGGTTATGAGATGAGGTCCTCCACATGGTTATGAGATGAGGTCCTCCACATGGTTATGAGATGAGATGAGGTCATCCACATGGTTATGAGATGAGGTCCTCCACATGGTTATGAGATGAGGTCCTCCACATGGTTATGAGATGAGGTCATCCACATGGTTATGAGATGAGGTCATCCACATGGTTATGAGATGAGATGAGGTCATCCACATGGTTATGAGATGAGGTCCTCCACATGGTTATGAGATGAGGTCCTCCACATGGTTATGAGATGAGATGAGGTCATCCACATGGTTATGAGATGAGGTCCTCCACATGGTTATGAGATGAGGTCCTCCACATGGTTATGAGATGAGGTCATCCACATGGTTATGAGATGAGGTCCTCCACATGGTTATGAGATGAGGTCCTCCACATGGTTATGAGATGAGGTCCTCCACATGGTTATGAGATGAGGTCATCCACATGGTTATGAGATGAGGTCATCCACATGGTTATGAGATGAGGTCCTCCACATGGTTATGAGATGAGGTCATCCACATGATTATGAGATGGTCAGACAAGCTGTGGTGGTCTAAAGAGCGAGGAAGTTAATGCAGATATCTCGTTCTTTCCTCAACCTTTAGTGTTTAGCGTCAGGTGCTGGTTTTCATGTGTCTATAATCACCAGAAACAAAGAATGCTTGTGTTTTGGCTCAGAACGAGTCCCTCATCACTAGTTCCTCTTCACGGAGTCCGCCATGTTTCTACTGAAAGAAACCCAACTCTGGCTCTCGGGAAGCTTCCATGTGTTTACGTGACCTGAAGACCAGCGCTTGTGAAACTGCTGTTTGTGATCTGCAGAGTGACTTCTGGAAGGTGACGTTATTATGAAGGCGAGCTGTGATGTGTGTGGTCTTGGAAAAGGAGAAGCAGGAGGAGGGGTTTTCTATCAGATGCCAACCGCAACAATCCCTCGAGATCCCACTAAATCCTACACTGTCCTTTTCACTAAAACCATGATGAAGTAGTTCTGTTTTCTAAGTAAAGCTTAAAAGTGAACTTTATTTTGAAAAGAGACTAACGAGTGGATGGTGTCACATTGCACGTCCAGAGCTGGAGGGGTTCCTCCAGCACAGCGTCAGCTTCAAGCAGCGTCTTCCTCCCACAATCTGGACTGTTGGTAGCTAAATATGAAGAAAAAGAGATCTGCTTTTAAAAGGCCGCCATGATGTTCATGATCCACCTGAATGATTCCCCTCATGCTGAGGCGACACTGGTGTGCATCATTATCATCATCCTCATCATCATCTTGATTTGTAATCAAGGAAAGAAGCAGAGTGGAATAAAGAAGCAGAGTAGATGTGTGTCCATATGGCTGCTAACTGTTCTCTCTGCTGCCAGTTATCCGGCGGTTGATGAGCATCAGGTCTGCCGAGCAGCATCGTGCCCACCGGGCAGGTCCAGGCATGCAGCGAGGACCCCAGAGAGCAGACGCCCCTCATCCCGCCCGAGTGAAAGCTCACAGGTCGACAGACTCCTCCGGGGAACAGTCCATTAGCTCCGGCATCACATTACCTGGAACAAACCTCATCGCGGTACCACCGGTCCTCCTGCCGACCTCCATCCAGCTCGCTGGAAGCATCACCACCGTCAAAGAAATAAAGGTCTGTTCCACCAAACCACTTTAGCTTGAGCCCGACAGCTCATCAGCAGTCGCACTTTAAGTCTGGTTTACATGTGAAGCAGGAAGCATGTCCCACTTTAAGCTAAAGTGGGACATGCTTCCTGCTTCACATGTTAAACTAGACTTAAAGTGGGACATGCTTCCTGCTTCACATGTTAAACTAGACTTAAAGTGGGACATGCTTCCTGCTTCACATGTTAAACTAGACTTAAAGTGGGACATGCTTCCTGCTCCACATGTTAAACTAGACTTAAAGTGGGACATGCTTCCTGCTTCACATGTTAAACTAGACTTAAAGTGGGACATGCTTCCTGCTCCACATGTTAAACTAGACTTAAAGTGGGACATGCTTCCTGCTGCACATGTTAAACTAGACTTAAAGTGGGACATGCTTCCTGCTTCACATGTTAAACTAGACTTAAAGTGGGACATGCTTCCTGCTTCACATGTTAAACTAGACTTAAAGTGGGACATGCTTCCTGCTCCACATGTTAAACTAGACTTAAAGTGGGACATGCTTCCTGCTCCACATGTTAAACTAGACTTAAAGTGGGACATGCTTCCTGCTGCACATGTTAAACTAGACTTAAAGTGGGACATGCTTCCTGCTTCACATGTTAAACTAGACTTAAAGTGGGACATGCTTCCTGCTCCACATGTTAAACTAGACTTAAAGTGGGACATGCTTCCTGCTCCACATGTTAAACTAGACTTAAAGTGGGACATGCTTCCTGCTTCACATGTTAAACTAGACTTAAAGTGGGACATGCTTCCTGCTCCACATGTTAAACTAGACTTAAAGTGGGACATGCTTCCTGCTGCACATGTTAAACTAGACTTAAAGTGGGACATGCTTCCTGCTTCACATGTTAAACTAGACTTAAAGTGGGACATGCTTCCTGCTCCACATGTTAAACTAGACTTAAAGTGGGACATGCTTCCTGCTCCACATGTTAAACTAGACTTAAAGTGGGACATGCTTCCTGCTTCACATGTTAAACTAGACTTAAAGTGGGACATGCTTCCTGCTCCACATGTTAAACTAGACTTAAAGTGGGACATGTTTCCTGCTCCACATGTTAAACTAGACTTAAAGTGGGACATGCTTCCTGCTTCACATGTTAAACTAGACTTAAAGTGGGACATGCTTCCTGCTCCACATGTTAAACTAGACTTAAAGTGGGACATGCTTCCTGCTTCACATGTTAAACTAGACTTAAAGTGGGACATGCTTCCTGCTCCACATATTAAACTAGACTTAAAGTGGGACATGCTTCCTGCTTCACATGTTAAACTAGACTTAAAGTGGGACATGCTTCCTGCTTCACATGTTAAACTAGACTTAAAGTGGGACATGCTTCCTGCTCCACATGTTAAACTAGACTTAAAGTGGGACATGCTTCCTGCTCCACATGTTAAACTAGACTTAAAGTGGGACATGCTTCCTGCTGCACATGTTAAACTAGACTTAAAGTGGGACATGCTTCCTGCTCCACATGTTAAACTAGACTTAAAGTGGGACATGCTTCCTGCTCCACATGTTAAACTAGACTTAAAGTGGGACATGCTTCCTGCTCCACATGTTAAACTAGACTTAAAGTGGGACATGCTTCCTGCTCCACATGTTAAACTAGACTTAAAGTGGGACATGCTTCCTGCTTCACATGTTAAACTAGACTTAAAGTGGGACATGCTTCCTGCTTCACATGTTAAACTAGACTTAAAGTGGGACATGCTTCCTGCTTCACATGTTAAACTAGACTTAAAGTGGGACATGCTTCCTGCTCCACATGTTAAACTAGACTTAAAGTGGGACATGCTTCCTGCTCCACATGTTAAACTAGACTTAAAGTGGGACATGCTTCCTGCTCCACATGTTAAACTAGACTTAAAGTGGGACATGCTTCCTGCTCCACATGTTAAACTAGACTTAAAGTGGGACATGCTTCCTGCTCCACATGTTAAACTAGACTTAAAGTGGGACATGCTTCCTGCTTCACATGTTAAACTAGACTTAAAGTGGGACATGCTTCCTGCTTCACATGTTAAACTAGACTTAAAGTGGGACATGCTTCCTGCTCCACATGTTAAACTAGACTTAAAGTGGGACATGCTTCCTGCTCCACATGTTAAACTAGACTTAAAGTGGGACATGCTTCCTGCTTCACATGTTAAACTAGACTTAAAGTGGGACATGCTTCCTGCTCCACATGTTAAACTAGACTTAAAGTGGGACATGCTTCCTGCTGCACATGTTAAACTAGACTTAAAGTGGGACATGCTTCCTGCTTCACATGTTAAACTAGACTTAAAGTGGGACATGCTTCCTGCTTCACATGTTAAACTAGACTTAAAGTGGGACATGCTTCCTGCTCCACATGTTAAACTAGACTTAAAGTGGGACATGCTTCCTGCTCCACATGTTAAACTAGACTTAAAGTGGGACATGCTTCCTGCTGCACATGTTAAACTAGACTTAAAGTGGGACATGCTTCCTGCTGCACATGTTAAACTAGACTTAAAGTGGGACATGCTTCCTGCTTCACATGTTAAACTAGACTTAAAGTGGGACATGCTTCCTGCTCCACATGTTAAACTAGACTTAAAGTGGGACATGCTTCCTGCTCCACATGTTAAACTAGACTTAAAGTGGGACATGCTTCCTGCTTCACATGTTAAACTAGACTTAAAGTGGGACATGCTTCCTGCTCCACATGTTAAACTAGACTTAAAGTGGGACATGTTTCCTGCTCCACATGTTGAACTAGACTTAAAGTGGGACATGCTTCCTGCTTCACATGTTAAACTAGACTTAAAGTGGGACATGCTTCCTGCTCCACATGTTAAACTAGACTTAAAGTGGGACATGCTTCCTGCTTCACATGTTAAACTAGACTTAAAGTGGGACATGCTTCCTGCTCCACATATTAAACTAGACTTAAAGTGGGACATGCTTCCTGCTTCACATGTTAAACTAGACTTAAAGTGGGACATGCTTCCTGCTTCACATGTTAAACTAGACTTAAAGTGGGACATGCTTCCTGCTCCACATGTTAAACTAGACTTAAAGTGGGACATGCTTCCTGCTCCACATGTTAAACTAGACTTAAAGTGGGACATGCTTCCTGCTGCACATGTTAAACTAGACTTAAAGTGGGACATGCTTCCTGCTTCACATGTTAAACCAGACTTAAAGTGGGACATGCTTCCTGCTCCACATGTTAAACTAGACTTAAAGTGGGACATGCTTCCTGCTCCACATGTTAAACTAGACTTAAAGTGGGACATGCTTCCTGCTTCACATTAAACTAGACTTAAAGTGGGACATGCTTCCTGCTCCACATGTTAAACTAGACTTAAAGTGGGACATGCTTCCTGCTCCACATGTTAAACTAGACTTAAAGTGGGACATGCTTCCTGCTCCACATGTTAAACTAGACTTAAAGTGGGACATGCTTCCTGCTCCACATGTTAAACTAGACTTAAAGTGGGACATGCTTCCTGCTTCACATGTTAAACTAGACTTAAAGTGGGACATGCTTCCTGCTTCACATGTTAAACTAGACTTAAAGTGGGACATGCTTCCTGCTTCACATGTTAAACTAGACTTAAAGTGGGACATGCTTCCTGCTCCACATGTTAAACTAGACTTAAAGTGGGACATGCTTCCTGCTCCACATGTTAAACTAGACTTAAAGTGGGACATGCTTCCTGCTCCACATGTTAAACTAGACTTAAAGTGGGACATGCTTCCTGCTCCACATGTTAAACTAGACTTAAAGTGGGACATGCTTCCTGCTCCACATGTTAAACTAGACTTAAAGTGGGACATGCTTCCTGCTTCACATGTTAAACTAGACTTAAAGTGGGACATGCTTCCTGCTTCACATGTTAAACTAGACTTAAAGTGGGACATGCTTCCTGCTCCACATGTTAAACTAGACTTAAAGTGGGACATGCTTCCTGCTTCACATGTAAAGTCTGGTTTAACATGTGAAGCAGGAGGTATGTACCACATGTCCATGTTGTTGTGTTCACATAACAAGAGGCTGACACAAAGCAGACACACACACACAGACTCTTCACTTCCTTTTGGATTCGCTCTAACTCTGATGTCTTCACATTATCGGAGGAAATGCACAACGATCGATTAGAGGCCAGAGTCAGCATGATGGGTCGGCCATGCTCGGGTACGAGTCTCATCAAGAGCTGGATCATGACCAACACACAGACACACACACACACACACACACCAATAGAAAAACTAATATATTTTATTGATATTGTTTTAATGAAATGCCTAAACATTACAAACTATATAATGAAATAACTCTAAAAGATAAAAACAATCCACTTGTATTTGACGTTGGTACACTGAGAGCAGAATATATGAATTTAATGAAAGTATCAGGAGACCACTTAGCCAATAATAAGAATTATTTCAAATTTGCATGTAACTTAAGTCAAGATCATTTTTTTTACTTCCCGACAGTGATTTTGACCATACCAATTTAAATAAGACAAGTTAAACATTCCTCTCAAATATTTATTTTATATTGCTGTAAAAACAAAAAACAACCTTTTTACAAGATTACATTTGAATTCATGATGATAATTTCATAGCAAATCTTCACCATGTACCAATATGTTCTGAATAGCGCTTGAATGCATCACAATGGAACCATAACGTTATCCGTTAGCTCCGTTATTGAGCCGTTAGCTGCTAACAGCTAATGCTAGCTCCCTCCCCGCTGGCTGGTTTGTAGTGTAGCGGTCGTGGTGGGAACGTTTCCACACTTCACCTTTGGCTTTCTCTGCGTGAGGACCATGTGACGCACACACTCAGGGAGCACGTGTCACAGCAGACAACCACTCCCCCGTGCTCTTCCTCCCCCGTGTCCTCCTCTTCATCGGCCTGCCTCCTCCTCTGCGCCTCCTGCTCCTCCTCCACCTCCTCCTGCGAGACGTTGAACCCTCCCCCGCAGCGGCAGCGGTGCGAGTGCACTCGCTCATCTGGAACACAACGTGCACATTTCAGATGGACGACACATCTCTTCGCCTGCATCAGACGTCCATGACCGAGACGTTTAAATATTTACAGTACAACATGTATGGAGCGCTTGATTCCTCGGTAGAGCGACTGCAGAGGAGCCTGAGAACAGATTCACAGCAGTGGAAGATGCTCGCGCCGGCATCAACAGGTCACATGTCGTGAAGGTACCCGAGGATATCAAACCACCGGAGCAATATTTTCCAGACCTGCTGACCTCCCGACCTTGACGGCGGTTTAGGCATTACAGACTCTCACGCAGTAAAACATGCTGTGGAACATGATGAGATGCCACTGGAATGAGGGATGTCATGAGATATTGTAAAACAATAGAAAAGATGTCATTATCTCCAGAAAAACAAGATACATTTAACAAAAGTTGGCAACCTTTTAAAGGCCATTTCACTGGCAGTCGGCTTGATGAAACTTGGCCAGAACCTTTAACACTGATGCTCAGTCCAGCTGTGTGTGTGTTGGTGTGTACATGGTTGTGTCGTCACCTTGGTCCCAGGTCATGTCCTCCAGATGAACCGTAGAATCCACCGGCCCGTCCTGCTTCAGCTCCCGTTCTGGAGAAGCATTCATGCATCGTTATCATGGTGAAGAAAGAAGGCAAACAGCATGACGCGATCAGTGTCACGTCGTGTTCAAAGTCAGACTGAGGCGGAACTGAGCACAGAGGCACATTTCAGTGTTTTCCCCCAAAACATTACTCTCGGATTCATGAAGATGATCCGTGCTGTTTATATATATATATATATATATATATATATATATATATATATATATATATATATATACACACGCACACACACACACAAACACCAGACAGCAACAGAGGTGAACATGATGGTGAACAGTCACTTCAGCAGGTTACTCACACAGACCAGACCACGGGGAACTGGAGAGTTGATTGTGGAGCTGTAATTACTTTAAATATTATTTTATTGTTGTTACTAACGCTTCTTGAGACCAACTAAGAAGTTACAGCATTTCTCAGAGCTCCTTTATGGAGAATGGATTGACCTGAACATCTTTTGTTCTCGTCCTACGACCACTGAAAGTGCTTTAGCACTAGACCCATTCACTCAGTCACCAACGGGAGGAGCTACCATGCCAGGAGCCAATGAGGAGCCTCTAACATTCACTCAGTCACCGATGGGAGGAGCTACCATGCCAGGAGCCAATGAGGAGCCTCTAACATTCACTCAGTCACCGACGGGAGGACCTACCATGCCAGGAGCCAATGAGGAGCCTCTAACATTCACTCAGTCACCGACGGGAGGAGCTACCATGCCAGGAGCCAATGAGGAGCCTCTAACATTCACTCAGTCACCGACGGGAGGAGCTACCATGCCAGGAGCCAATGAGGAGCCTCTAACATTCACTCAGTCACCAACGGGAGGAGCTACCATGCCAGGAGCCAATGAGGAGCCTCTAACATTCACTCAGTCACCAACGGGAGGAGCTACCATGCCAGGAGCCAATGAGGAGCCTCTAACATTCACTCAGTTACCGAGGGGAGGAGCTACCATGCCAGGAGCCAATGAGGAGCCTCTAACATTCACTCAGTTACCGAGGGGAGGAGTTACCATGCCAGGAGCCAATGAGGAGCCTCTAACATTCACTCAGTCACCGATGGGAGGAGCTACCATGCCAGGAGCCAATGAGAAGCCTCTAACATTCACTCAGTCACCAACGGGAGGAGCTACCATGCCAGGAGCCAATGAGGAGTCTCTAACATTCACTCAGTCACCGATGGGAGGAGTTACCATGCCAGGAGCCAATGAGGAGCCTCTAACATTCACTCAGTCACCGATGGGAGGAGCTACCATGCCAGGAGCCAATGAGGAGCCTCTAACATTCACTCAGTCACCGATGGGAGGAGCTACCATGGCAGGAGCCAATGAGGAGCCTCTAACATTCACTCAGTCACCGACGGGAGGAGCTACCATGCCAGGAGCCAATGAGGAGCCTCTAACATTCACTCAGTCACCGATGGGAGGAGCTACCATGCCAGGAGCCAATGAGGAGCCTCTAACATTCACTCAGTCACCGATGGGAGGAGCTACCATGCCAGGAGCCAATGAGGAGCCTCTAACATTCACTCAGTCACCGATGGGAGGAGCTACCATGCCAGGAGCCAATGAGGAGCCTCTAACATTCACTCAGTCACCGATGGGAGGAGCTACCATGCCAGGAGCCAATGAGGAGCCTCTAACATTCACTCAGTCACCGATGGGAGGAGCTACCATGCCATACCATGAGGGATTCAGCGAGCCGCCTCTTCTGATGGAAGGACGACCTGCGTTCCCACTGAGTGACAGTGAGCTGCTAAGCGTAGCTTCCAGCTTCCTGCACTTTTTAATTCCTGGTTCTCATAACGTTTCTCATCATGGGCAGAGTTATTAAAAGCTTGAGATGTATGCTTGGAAGTGGCGATCGTGATCAACTTGGTTGTTTTAGAATTTAGAAAATGGTCTGTTGAAGTAAACTCAGTGTTTTAGCTGCTGCTTGAAGCAGACGTTACTCTCATAAACCTTCAATGAAGAGCTGTCGGTTGCTATAAGTACAGCCATATACATAAATATTCACCTCATCTGTTGAGTGTTCTCATTTCTGTATTTCCTGCCGTAAATACAGAACGTTTGTGGCACAATACATGCACCACGAACACAAAATGAAAACAGATATTGTGCAAAACAGTTGTTGAATTGATCTGTGTGATAGTTGAATTTCATTTGTTCATTTTCTGATTCATATATCAAACAGAAGTGTTTATGATGAAAGTGTAGATGTGTCCCAAAAACACCAGGACAGAAGCTCACATAAGTGGAAGTGATGGAGAACGAATAAATGGCATGTGAACAGATTTCACACAGTTTTTTTTTTTTACAGCTCACTCTTGAGGAAACAGTCATTATCATGTTGTACAGTTTGACAGTGATAATGACTTAATGAACCCTGAATAATTAGTGCTAAACTTTGCCTGGCTTTTAATGAGTGTTAGACGTGTGAGGAATAATTCAAAAGAAATGGTATTGTTAGCCGTCGTTAATTTACAGGACTTGTCCCCGTTTGGGCCGGGAACGTTTCTGTATCACTTTGTATGGATGAGCATGAACCTCTCATCTTCATCACAGGAGGATGAGGATGTCATGAAGCAGACTCACAACTCCACGTCTCGTCAATCAACACTAGTGCCCTGCAGGACGGTGAGGCGTGTTCTACAGGTCACTCCTTACGAGAACGCTAGTGATTCCAAACCGTGAATTTCTTGCCTGTCGATTGGTTTCCAAAACACAAATATTGGCTCCGGTCGGGCCAGAAGAGAGATCCATCCACTCGTCTCATTCAGGGGATCCAGTGTCAGCCACAACGTTGTTACCCGACTTCAAAATGATACCAAGGCGGATTACAGTGGACATATTTGTCTGTTTCTGCTGTCAGAGAACTAAAGGAGTATGAAACAGTGTCATAGATGCTTCATGGTAACCAGCAGTCACTTCCAAAAGCTTCTCAGTTCACTAAAGGAAGCGCTTCATTAAACAGGAGCTCACTCCTCTTGAGAGCATTGAAACCAGGAGGTCTTATGAATCTACATCGGATTCAGCAGCAACATCTAATTGTTTACACGATAATCATCATGCGTTTAATACTCGACTTCCATCGTCACAGGGCTCCTATGGAGGTAATGAAGTGAGCCATGAATATGAGACATCTGAGTTTACTGAGACGAGCCGGTGGCAGCCTGAAGGAACTCTACAGTGAGCGATGACTGAAGCAGGAGCAGCGGCAGGTGAGGTCATACCTCTCCTCTGCAGGTCGTACTGTCTCCTGGCGCTCCGGTCACTCAGGATCCTCCACGCGGCGTCCACCTCCAGAAACTTCTCCACGCCAGACTCTGCTTCTGAAGAACTCCCAGCTCGCCGCCGGTCCGGGTGGTGCTGAGGCCCACATTGATTAGTTAAACCCAGACTAGGAAGACTCATTACACACACACACTACACACACTACACACACACTACACACACACACTACACATTACACACACACACACACACATTACACATACACACTACACACACTACACATTACACATTACACACACACACACTACACGTTACACATACACACTACACACACACTACACACTACACACACACACTACACACACACTACACATTACACACACACACACACACTACACACACACACTACACACACTACACACACACTACACACACACACTACACATTACACACACACACACACACACATTACACATACACACTACACACACTACACATTACACACACACACACTACACGTTACACATACACACTACACACACACTACACATTACACACACACACACACACTACACACACACTACACATTACACATTACACACACACACTACACGTTACACACACACACACACTACACACACACACTACACACACACACACACACACTCAGCAGTGGGTTTACCTGCAGGGCCAGCTGCTGGTACCTGTGTCTGAGCTGCTGCACTGAGTCGGAGGGGCTGGATCCCAGGACGGCGTACAGGTCCTTCTGCGCCGCCTCACACATCCTGCTCAACACAACGCTGACGTCAGACTGACTCCTCACTCACACATCCTGCTCAACACAACGCTGACCTCAGACTGACTCCTCGCTCACACATCCTGCTCAACACATCCTGCTCAACACATCCTGCTCAACACATCCTGCTCAACACAACGCTGACGTCAGACTGACTCCTCACTCACACATCCTGCTCAACACAACGCTGACGTCAGACTGACTCCTCACTCACACATCCTGATCAACACAACGCTGACCTCAGACTGACTCCTCGCTCACACATCCTGCTCAACACATCCTGCTCAACACATCCTGCTCAACACAACGCTGACCTCAGACTGACTCCTCACTCACACATCCTGCTCAACACAACGCTGACCTCAGACTGACTCCTCACTCACACATCCTGCTCAACACAACGCTGACGTCAGACTGACTCCTCGCTCACACATCCTGATCAACACATCCTGCTCAACACATCCTGCTCAACACAACGCTGACGTCAGACTGACTCCTCGCTCACACATCCTGCTCAACACATCCTGCTCAACACATCCTGCTCAACACATCCTGCTCAACACAACGCTGACGTCAGACTGACTCCTCGCTCACACATCCTGCTCAACACATCCTGCTCAACACATCCTGCTCAACACATCCTGCTCAACACAACGCTGACGTCAGACTGACTCCTCGCTCGCCGCATGCTGCTCTGGTAGAGCTAGAGCTCTCTCCCTGCTGGCCTCCGAGAGACGCAGCGCAGGACTCATGGCAGCATTTAGAAGCTGCTGTCGTACAACAAGTAAGAAGAGGAAAATGTTCTCCATTCCTTTTTTTGTGGGCTCTTAACAACACTCACTGTGCTGAATGTTACTCAGCATCAGTTTATCTTAGCGAGCAGCTGAGTATCGCTGCAGTGTCACATCGCTTGTACGCGTCACGTCCGTACGCGTCACGTCCGTACGCGTCACGTCACGTCCGTACGCGTCACGTCCGTACGCGTCACGTCACGTCCGTACGCGTCACGTCCGTACGCGTCGCGTCACGTCCGTACGCGTCACGTCCGTACGCGTCACGTCCGTACGCGTCACTTCACGTCCGTACGCGTCACTTCACGTCCGTACGCGTCACGTCCGTACGCGTCACTTCACGTCCGTACGCGTCACTTCACGTCCGTACGCGTCACGTCAGTACGCGTCACGTCACGTCCGTACGCGTCACGTCACGTCCGTACGCGTCACGTCCGTACGCGTCACGTCCGTACGCGTCACGTCCGTACGCGTCACGTCCGTACGCGTCACGTCCGTACGCGTCACGTCCGTACGCGTCGAGTCACGTCCGTACGTGTCACGTCCGTACGCGTCACGTCCGTACGCGTCACTTCACGTCCGTACGCGTCACTTCACGTCCGTACGCCTCACGTCCGTACGCGTCAAGCCACGTCCGTACGCGTCACGTCCGTACGCGTCACGTCCGTACGCGTCACTTCACGTCCGTACGCGTCACTTCACGTCCGTACGCCTCACGTCCGTACGCGTCAAGCCACGTCCGTACGCGTCACGTCCGTACGCGTCACGTCCGTACGCGTCACGTCCGTACGCGTCACGTCCGTACGCGTCACTTCACGTCCGTACGCGTCACTTCACGTCCGTACGCCTCACGTCCGTACGCGTCAAGCCACGTCCGTACGCGTCACGTCCGTACGCGTCACGTCCGTACGCGTCACGTCCGTACGCGTCACGTCCGTACGCGTCACGTCCGTACGCGTCACTTCACGTCCGTACGCGTCACGTCACGTCCGTACGCGTCACGTCCGTACGCGTCACGTCCGTACGCGTCACGTCCGTACGCGTCGAGTCACGTCCGTACGTGTCACGTCCGTACGCGTCACGTCCGTACGCGTCACGTCCGTACGCGTCACTTCACGTCCGTACGCGTCACTTCACGTCCGTACGCGTCACGTCCGTACGCGTCACGTCCGTACGCGTCACGTCCGTACGCGTCACGTCCGTACGCGTCACTTCACGTCCGTACGCCTCACGTCCGTACGCGTCAAGTCACGTCCGTACGCGTCACTTCACGTCCGTACGCGTCACGTCACGTCCGTACGCGTCAAGTCACGTCCGTACGCGTCAAGTCACGTCCGTACGCGTCAAGTCACGTCCGTACGCGTCAAGTCACGTCCGTACGCGTCATGTTCATTCTTGATGAGCCAGTTCTGCTGAGAACATGTACCACTGTTCCTGTGAGGTACTACATGTACCACTGTTCCTGTGAAGTACTACATGTACCACTGTTCCTGTGAAGTACTACATGTACCACTGTTCCTGTGAGGTACTACATGTACCACTGTTCCTGTGAAGTACTACATGTACCACTGTTCCTGTGAAGTACTACATGTACCACTGTTCCTGTGAAGTACTACATGTACCACTGTTCCTGTGAAGTACTACATGTACCACTGTTCCTGTGAAGTACTACATGTACCACTGTTCCTGTGAAGTACTACATGTACCACTGTTCCTGTGAAGTACTACATGTACCACTGTTCCTGTGAAGTACTACATGTACCACTGTTCCTGTGAAGTACTACATGTACCACTGTTCCTGTGAAGTACTACATGTACCACTGTTCCTGTGAGGTACTACATGTACCACTGTTCCTGTGAAGTACTACATGTACCACTGTTCCAGTGAAGTACTACATGTACTACCGTTCCTGTGAAGTACTACATGTACTACCGTTCCTGTGAAGTACTACATGTACCACTGTTCCTGTGAAGTACTACATGTACCACTGTTCCTGTGAAGTACTACATGTACCACTGTTCCTGTGAAGTACTACATGTACCACTGTTCCTGTGAAGTACTACATGTACCACTGTTCCTGTGAGGTACTACATGTACCACTGTTCCTGTGAAGTACTACATGTACCACTGTTCCTGTGAAGTACTACATGTACTACCGTTCCTGTGAAGTACTACATGTACTACCGTTCCTGTGAAGTACTACATGTACCACTGTTCCTGTGAAGTACTACATGTACCACTGTTCCTGTGAAGTACTACATGTACCACTGTTCCTGTGAAGTACTACATGTACCACTGTTCCTGTGAAGTACTACATGTACTACTGTTCCTGTGAAGTACTACATGTACCACTGTTCCTGTGAGGTACTACATGTACCACTGTTCCTGTGAAGTACTACATGTACCACTGTTCCTGTGAGGTACTACATGTACCACTGTTCCTGTGAAGTACTACATGTACCACTGTTCCTGTGAAGTACTACATGTACTACCGTTCCTGTGAAGTACTACATGTACTACCGTTCCTGTGAAGTACTACATGTACCACTGTTCCTGTGAAGTACTACATGTACCACTGTTCCTGTGAAGTACTACATGTACTACTGTTCCTGTGAAGTACTACATGTACCACTGTTCCTGTGAAGTACTACATGTACCACTGTTCCTGTGAAGTACTACATGCACCACTGTTCCTGTGAAGTACTACATGTACCACTGTTCCTGTGAAGTACTACATGTACCACTGTTCCTGTGAAGTACTACATGTACCACTGTTCCTGAGAAGTACTACATGTACCACTGTTCCTGTGAAGTACTACATGTACCACTGTTCCTGTGAAGTACTACATGTACCACTGTTCCTGTGAAGTACTACATGTACCACTGTTCCTGTGAAGTACTACATGTACCACTGTTCCTGTGAAGTACTACATGTACCACTGTTCCTGTGAAGTACTACATGCACCACTGTTCCTGTGAAGTACTACATGTACCACTGTTCCTGTGAAGTACTACATGTACCACTGTTCCTGTGAAGTACTACATGTACCACTGTTCCTGTGAAGTACTACATGTACCACTGTTCCTGTGAAGTACTACATGTACCACTGTTCCTGTGAAGTACTACATGTACTACCGTTCCTGTGAAGTACTACATGTACCACTGTTCCTGTGAAGTACTACATGCACCACTGTTCCTGTGAAGTACTACATGTACCACTGTTCCTGTGAAGTACTACATGTACCACTGTTCCTGTAAAGTACTACATGCACCACTGTTCCTGTGAAGTACTACATGTACCACTGTTCCTGTGAAGTACTACATGTACCACTGTTCCTGTGAAGTACTACATGTACCACTGTTCCTGTGAAGTACTACATGTACCACTGTTCCTGTGAAGTACTACATGTACCACTGTTCCTGTGAAGTACTACATGTACCACTGTTCCTGTGAAGTACTACATGTACTACCGTTCCTGTAAAGTACTACATGCACCACTGTTCCTGTGAAGTACTACATGTACCACTGTTCCTGTGAAGTACTACATGTACCACTGTTCCTGTGAAGTACTACATGTACCACTGTTCCTGTGAAGTACTACATGCACCACTGTTCCTGTGAAGTACTACATGTACCACTGTTCCTGTGAAGTACTACATGTACCACTGTTCCTGTGAAGTACTACATGTACCACTGTTCCTGTGAAGTACTACATGTACCGGAGCTCCGCGCGCTCAGCGCGTGTTTAAGAAGCGGAAGTGTGTTTATCGTCGCTCGCGCGCACTAACCGTGTGTTCCGGTGTGCTCGTGCCTGCTGTTGTGCGTGTGAAGCATCGCGCATACCTGTAAAGCGAGCACGTTAGCTGAGAGACGACACGTGTCCCGCGATGTTTTGTGTCCCCCTGGAAAAAAGGCTGTTTGGTTTCTTTGGTCCGCCGGCTGCCTGACTTCCGCTGGAGAAGACGACGACTTCCGGTCTTTTTCTCAGAAATAAAAGCGCGACCGTCACAACTCAGCGGGAGACGATAAAGCAGCAACATGCAACTCCTCTGCTTTCTGGGCCATGTTTATTCTGAACAGCTTGTTTGACCTCAGAAACAAAGAGACCGAGCGATGACTGTGTGTAGTCTGATGGCAACACGTCATCAACGTTACAATGACTTTACTGGACATAAGGACATGCTGACTGATGTTCTTTATAATATACATATTATATACATATATACATATATACATATATATATATATATGTATATATATATATATATATATATATATATATATATATATATATATATATATATATATATATATATATGTATATATACGTATATATATATATGTATATATATATATATATATATATATATATATATATATATATATATATATATATATATATATATATATATATATATATATATATTGCTGCTTCAATCTATCTTCATTGTTTTCAATCTACTGTTACTGGATCATATTCTAAATCATATGCTCTCTGGTAAACTGTTTTAATAGACAATATCATGACGTTTTCTCATCCCATCAAGTCATGACTTAGCAGGAAACCAAAAGGAGTCTTCGCCTGTTGCGACAAACATTGTAACAATAATACATAAATAAATAATAATAATGAATAAAGTCATCGTGGTATCCATCCTTTGGTTGTTCCAGAAATCGAAACCAAAGTCTGATAGTTACGAACAGTGATGCACTAACCCAGCGGCTGCAGCGACCACCATTGGAAATAGTAACTACATTTTTACTTGTATCGCGCCACTCAATGCGCTTTAATGTAATTTTACATTAAGGTGTTTTATAAAACATAGTTCAGGGAGGAAGACCACGCCCCAAACTTAGCCAATCACCTGAGCCCTACACTGCACATCCAACCGTTCGCTTCCTCTTCCACTCGGTTCCGACATCCCTCCCCCATTCTTGTCTTCCTATTCTCAAAAGATGGATAATCTCATCTGAATATATGTGTAAATAGTCGGTATGAAAGCCAAGATCACAGCATTGACTTCCACTTTCAGACCCGAAGAACCGCAGCCAGGAAAGAGCAGCACGAGACCACATGCCGGGAGGCGCGGCCCGAAAATACCGACCAGAAGCAATCTGTTAATTGAAATGGGAACGCAGGAGATGAGGTGACACAATGACACCTTTAGGATCCGACTTCCTGTCTGTCACTCATTTATGGCTCTTTAACGAGACCCCAGCGGGGGGGGAGTGGGGGCGGGGCAGAGACACTCCGTGTCTAACATTGTTGTGCAGTTAATTATTTCTTCATTTTGGGCGAATTAAGAGTCAATTAATGAAGTGACAAAGTATTCACCGTCGAGGAGGTTAGGCTTCATTACTCTTACAGGACTGTTCAGTCTCATGCCGTCCACAACAACTAACCTGCAACAAACTCGCTCTTTGTGGAGCTTTGCTGGCGGTTCGGTGTCACACCGTTACTAACAGATGTGTCTCATGCTTTGTCCTCATGGTGGGCGGGTTGTGAGACGCTGGCCCGGGCAACAGAAGGCCTCACCACTTCTCCTACACAAGCCAGTGTCAGACTTTATGCTTGTTTCGCCTCTTTTCTTGTGTATTTTTGTGTGTCTTTGTAGTTACACGTCTCTGTGTCTCTTTATAGTTTTTTATTTGATACATTTAGAATTGTTTTGTTCTTTTTGTAGTGTTGTTGCTTTGTTTCTCTTTAGACGGCCTACTGCAGTGTATGCATGGCCCTACCTTTACTTGTCTATCCTTCTGGACAAAACAATCAGTCACTTTGTTGTAAAAGTCATTCTTATCACCTTTTAGTTTTAAACGTGTAGAAGAGCAACGGCAGAACAAGCACAAACCTGTGGGCTCTTGCACGCCCCCTTCCTTGAGACAGAGGTACTGTTTGTCTCCCGTCTGAGCTAAAAGAATCAGTTCTACACATCGTACATAGACGCCGCCACACCCCTGGTCCTTTGTGCTAGTCCCTCAGTCTTTATATGAATAGTTTCTGTCATATTCATGTAATGTGCTGTAACTCTGTTATTGTTCATTCTGGTCACATGACATCTGTTGCTTCTGTCCATCCTGGAGAGGATCCTCCTCTGTTGCTCTATGAAGGAAGAAGCTTCATAGAGCAACAGAGGATTCTCCTCTGTTGCTCTATGAAGCTTCTTCCTGTTTCCCTGTTTAAGGGTTTTATTATCTTTATTTGGGGAGTTGTTCCTGATCAGATGTGAGGTTCTGGGACAGGATGTCATGAGTACAGATTGTAAAGCCCTGTGAGGCAAATCTTGTATTTGGGATTTTGGGCTCTACAAAATGAACTGAAACTGAATCTGGGTAGAGGAAGGATTTCTTGCTGAAGCCTTTGTGTCGTTGGTCAGTAGTGAAGAGCAAGTGGTAATAAAGCTTTAGCATGTATTCAATGTGGAGTTTGTGTTATCTTTTCCTTCTGATGCAGGGGACAAAGACGGAGCTGATGAAGAAGAGGCTGATGCAGATGGGGCAGATGCAGACGGGGCTGATGAAGAAGAGGCTGATGCAGACAGGGCTGATGAAGAAGAGGCTGATGCAGACGGGGCTCATGAAGAAGAGGCTGATGCAGACGGGGCTGATGCAGACGGGGCTGATGAAGAAGAGGCTGATGAAGAAGAGGCTGATGCAGACGGGGCTGATGCAGACGGTGCTAATGAAGACTGGACTGATGAAGAAGAGGCTGATGCAGATGGGGCAGATGCAGACGGGGCTGATGAAGAAGAGGCTGATGCAGACAGGGCTAATGAAGACGGGGCTGATGAAGCAGAGGCTGATGCAGACGGAGCTGATGAAGAAGAGGCTGATGCAGATGGGGCTGATGAAGAAGAGGCTGATGCAGACGGAGCTGATGAAGAAGAGGCTGATGCAGATGGGGCTGATGAAGAAGAGGCTGATGCAGAAGAGGCTAATGCAGACGGTGCTAATGAAGACGGGGCTGATGAAGAAGAGGCTGACGCAGACGGGGCTGATGAAGAAGAGGCTGATGCAGATGGGGCAGATGAAGAAGAGGCTGATGCAGACGGGGCTAATGCAGACGGGGCTGATGAAGAAGAGGCTGATGAAGAAGAGGCTGATGATGAAGAGGCTGATGAAGAAGAGGCTGATGCAGACGGGGCTGATGAATAAGGGGCTGATGCAGACGGGGCTGATGAAGAAGAGGCTGATGCAGACGGGGCTGATGAAGAAGAGGCTGATGAAGAAGAGGCTGATGCAGACGGGGCTGATGCAGACAGGGCTGATGAAGAAGAGGCTGATGAAGAAGAGGCTGATGAAGAAGAGGCTGATGCAGACGGGGCTGATGCAGACGGGTCTGATGCAGACGGGGCTGATGAAGAAGAGGCTGATGAAGACGGGGCTGATGAAGACGGGGCTGATGAAGAAGAGGCTGAAGCAGACGGGGCTGATGCAGATGGGGCTGATGCAGACGGGGCTGATGAAGAAGAGGCTGATGCAGACGGGGCTGATGAAGAAGAGGCTGATGCAGACGGGGCTGATGCAGACGGGGCTGATGCAGACGGGGCTGATGAAGAAGAGGCTGATGAAGAAGAGGCTGATGAAGAAGAGGCTGATGCAGACGGGGCTGATGAAGAAGAGGCTGATGAAGACGGGGCTGATGAAGACGGGGCTGATGAAGAAGAGGCTGAAGCAGACGGGGCTGATGCAGACGGGGCTGATGCAGACGGGGCTGATGCAGACGGGGCTGATGCAGACGGGGCTGATGCAGACGGGTCTGATGCAGACGGGGCTGATGAAGAAGAGGCTGATGCAGACAGGGCTGATGCAGACGGGGCTGATGCAGACGGGGCTGATGCAGACGGGGCTGATGCAGACGGGGCTGATGCCCTGCGCTGCCAACTGACGATGTGGTCATGATTTTGGGAAACAGATCGGTCAGTGATGCGATGATTTGCCGCCTCCTCCTCCTCATTTTCAAATATAGACATTGCCGGCAGTGCAGTTAGTCCAAAGGGTGGGGGCCCGCAGAGAGAGGCCCTCCAACAATATCTATACGAAGAGATCACCGGGTGATTGTGAGCAATTCAGATAGCAACCTTGTGACGAAGAAGAACTGTCATTCAACTAAATGCTGGCACACATCCAACTGACCCTCAGTCCAAAGTCTTCAACTCTCCCCAATGAAAGTGCTCGAGCAGCGTTAGCTCCAAAAGTTGCAGAGTCTGCAACACTGATCGCCCTCCAAAGCCTCTGGAGAGTAACGGCCCGGGAAGCTCAGTCTTCATGTGTGAGAATGGATGTACAGAGAGGGGGGAGTGGCAAAAATGTGAACCAACATAGTAGGGTTTAAAAAATAGTTAAGACCATGCCAATTACGTGTTTTGGAATAAATAAAACACAACACAAAACTGGAAGGGTCCTTTAAGTCCTTGAAGGCCCCCACCACTGCCCCAGGACACACAAAGCCTAGTCAAACTTGT
Organism: Clinocottus analis; assembly: GCF_023055335.1. Classification (NCBI taxonomy): domain Eukaryota; kingdom Metazoa; phylum Chordata; class Actinopteri; order Perciformes; family Cottidae; genus Clinocottus; species Clinocottus analis. The sequence goes on along the minus strand of NW_027176223.1, from coordinate 55,163 downwards.
ATCGTGTGTGTGTGTGTGTGTGTGTGTGTGTGTGTGTGTGTGTGTGTGTACTGGCTAGCAGTCTCAGACATAGAGCAGCTGTTCATTAGAAATGTGTGAGCTGGAGAAACACCACAGAAGATAAAAACAGCAATCTCAGGCTCATTAAAGACAGAAAAGAACAACCAGCCAGAGACGATGCGCGCACACACACACACACACTCACACACAAACATACACACACATACTCAGAGGCCCGTCTACCTGCCTGTGATCATAAAGCTGTTGTTAATTACAAAAGACAATAAAAAACTTGATAAACAAGCAGAATGATACAAGCAGCGACAACATGTCAGTCAGACAGAATCAGTGACCCATTCGTCACATTCCTCCTCTGCAGCCCATCTGATTCCACACACACACACACACACACACACACACACACACACACACACACACACACACACACACACACACAAGTAAATGGAGAACAGCTGTTCATTAGAAAGGTGTTAGCTAAAATAATAATCATCAACAATGAAAGAACAACAGCTACATAAAGAACTCTCGCATTATCTGAATCCACTGTTGCTGTTATTGTCTCTAATAGACAAACCTCACACTTAACGCCCACATCCAAAAACAAAAACAAAAAAAAACTTAATTTGAACTGTTAGTGTTGGAGGAAAGGGCTTAGATTAAGCAAGTCTGAAAAGTTCATTTTAGACACAATAAAGCTTGCAAATGACCATTGTGCATAAGATGTATTAACAAATAGTGATAGCGAGAAGAGATTCCACCGTTAATGAGGGTTAGGGTTAGCAGAAGATAGGCCGTCTCCACCTCTGTGCGGCCCTAAGAGACCCACTTTGGGCAAACTGATCGAGTGCCTTTGGTAAAGCTAGACGAAAGCAGGACATCATCTCTCCTCTTCTCGGGTACCAGGACGGCAATGAGAGGAAGTCTGGTAATCGAGGAAGAGTCCTGTTGCAGAGTGTCGCTGCTGCCTTTTGAAGTGGTGTGAGCGGCCTTGTGGTTTAAAATAGAAGCCTTATTGATGTGTGTGTACGGCTTAGCCGTCTTGGCTCGTATCCAGGACACTGGAGCGAGTGCCACGGGACATTCAAAAACACTTTATCTCCTTCCAACCCCTCTGGACGACGAGTGTTACTATAAACCATGTTTAACCATGACTGGCTTCAAATCCACTGAAGCAGCTGAACATGAAGAACATCTGAAACCCTGACGAGAGGCTCTGGAGCAGAGCCGGAGAGCTGGCTGATGCTGCGCTGTGATTGGTCAGTCTGTTTGTGAGGGGTGGGACATTGTGTCAATCAATTTATGGTCAATTGTAACCTAAACTAAAGGATCCTTTCCTAGGAGGGGCTCAAAACCTGCTTCCCAACAGGAACCGATGTAAAACCCAGAATGTTGACGAGGTCTGGAGTCACTGGTTCTGCAACCAGTACTTTAGAACAGTGGTTCTTGAATGAGGGTACGGTACGTGAAGGCACTCCAGGGGGTACAGGAGATAACAAAGGTATACTACAAATATACTAAAAGTATAATACAAATTAGCATCCGTTCAAAAATCCTTAAAGAGTAGTTATGTAATGAATATTAAACTAAATATAAGTGTAAGTTCATGAGTATAATACTCAATATTAAATCAGACACTGATGGCACAGTGCTGTGTATCACATCTTTTTTAACTGTTTAAGGTTAACTATTTATTACATCACTGTTTAGGGTTAACTATTTACTACATCACTGTTTAGGGTTAACTATTTATTACATCACTGTTTAGGGTTAACTATACACTACATCACTGTTTAGGGTTAACTATACACTACATCACTGTTTAGGGTTAACTATTTATTACATCACTGTTTAGGGTTAACTATTTACTACATCACTGTTTAGGGTTAACTATACATTACATCACTGTTTAGGGTTAACTATTTACTACATCACTGTTTAGGGTTAACTATTTATTACATCACTGTTTAGGGTTAACTATACACTACATCACTGTTTAGGGTTAACTATTTATTACATCACTGTTTAGGGTTAACTATTTACTACATCACTGTTTAGGGTTAACTATTTACTACATCACTGTTTAGTGTTAACTATTTACTACATCACTGTTTAGGGTTAACTATTTATTACATCACTGTTTAGGGTTAACTATACACTACATCACTGTTTAGGGTTAACTATTTATTACATCACTGTTTAGGGTTAACTATTTACTACATCACTGTTTAGGGTTAACTATACATTACATCACTGTTTAGGGTTAACTATTTATTACATCACTGTTTAGGGTTAACTATTTACTACATCACTGTTTAGGGTTAACTATACACTACATCACTGTTTAGGGTTAACTATTTATTACATCACTGTTTAGGGTTAACTATTTACTACATCACTGTTTAGGGTTAACTATACATTACATCACTGTTTAGGGTTAACTATTTACTACATCACTGTTTAGGGTTAACTATTTATTACATCACTGTTTAGGGTTAACTATTTACTACATCACTGTTTAGGGTTAACTATACACTACATCACTGTTTAGGGTTAACTATACACTACATCACTGTTTAGGGTTAACTATTTACTACATCACTGTTTAGGGTTAACTATACACTACATCACTGTTTAGGGTTAACTATTTACTACATCACTGTTTAGGGTTAACTATTTACTACATCACTGTTTAGGGTTAACTATACACTACATCACTGTTTAGGGTTAACTATACACTACATCACTGTTTAGGGTTAACTATTTACTACATCACTGTTTAGGGTTAACTATACACTACATCACTGTTTAGGGTTAACTATTTACTACATCACTGTTTAGGGTTAACTATTTACTACATCACTGTTTAGGGTTAACTATACACTACATCACTGTTTAGGGTTAACTATACACTACATCACTGTTTAGGGTTAACTATACACTACATCACTGTTTAGGGTTAACTATTTACTACATCACTGTTTAGGGTTAACTATTTACTACATCACTGTTTAGGGTTAACTATTTATTACATCACTGTTTAGGGTTAACTATACACTACATCACTGTTTAGGGTTAACTATTTATTACATCACTGTTTAGGGTTAACTATTTACTACATCACTGTTTAGGGTTAACTATACACTACATCACTGTTTAGGGTTAACTATTTATTACATCACTGTTTAGGGTTAACTATTTACTACATCACTGTTTAGGGTTAACTATTTACTACATCACTGTTTAGGGTTAACTATTTATTACATCACTGTTTAGAGTTAACTATACATTACATCACTGTTTAGGGTTAACTATACATTACATCACTGTTTAGGGTTAACTATTTATTACATCACTGTTTAGGGTTAACTATTTACTACATCACTGTTTAGTATTAACTATTTACTACATCACTGTTTAGGGTTAACTATTTATTACATCACTGTTTAGGGTTAACTATTTATTACATCACTGTTTAGGGTTAACTATTTATTACATCACTGTTTAGGGTTAACTATACATTACATCACTGTTTAGGGTTAACTATTTATTACATCACTGTTTAGGGTTAACTATTTACTACATCACTGTTTAGGGTTTACTATTTACTACATCACTGTTTAGTATTAACTATTTACTACATCACTGTTTAGGGTTAACTATACACTACATCACTGTTTAGGGTTAACTATTTACTACATCACTGTTTAGTATTAACTATTTACTACATCACTGTTTAGGGTTAACTATACACTACATCACTGTTTAGGGTTAACTATACACTACATCACTGTTTAGGGTTAACTATACACTACATCACTGTTTAGGGTTAACTATTTACTACATCACTGTTTAGGGTTAACTATACATTACATCACTGTTTAGGGTTAACTATTTACTACATCACTGTTTAGGGTTAACTATACACTATATCACTGTTTAGGGTTAACTATACATTACATCACTGTTTAGGGTTAACTATTGACTACATCACTGTTTAGGGTTAACTATTTATTACATCACTGTTTAGGGTTAACTATTTATTACATCACTGTTTAGGGTTAACTATACATTACATCACTGTTTAGGGTTAACTATACATTACATCACTGTTTAGGGTTAACTATTTATTACATCACTGTTTAGGGTTAACTATACATTACATCACTGTTTAGGGTTAACTATACATTACATCACTGTTTAGGGTTAACTATTTATTACATCACTGTTTAGGGTTAACTATTTATTACATCACTGTTTAGGGTTAACTATACATTACATCACTGTTTAGGGTTAACTATTTATTACATCACTGTTTAGGGTTAACTATACATTACGTCACTGCTTCGGGTCAAAGACATAAAGTGTTTCTACATGTGACTCCAGTAGATGCTCAGTACCTTCAAACTCACTGAGGAGGAAGCAGCAGCAGTTGATGACATCATGGGACAGCGAGCAGAGCATCAGGTGACCTTAGTGATGTCACACAGAGTTTGATCAGAAAAGCAGAATAAATTAAAAGATACTTCTTTTATTGACTGTTTACGAATAAAAATAATAAATCAATGTTGATTAATTCCTTTTCTTTTTTTTCTCACAATTTAATCAAAAATAACCAACAGAGTATCATGAGAGTACACTGTAATATCCTCTCAACTCCAAGCTCACATAGGCTGCTAACCTTGCCTCACACAACCCGCCTCCAACTCACACACACACACACACACACACACACACACACACACACACACACACACACACACCTCAACTGTAAATACAGGCCACTGCAAACTGCTAGTGCATATAAACACACTGAGGTGTAAAAAGACCCCACCTCATCCTCACCACAGCTTGGTCCCCCCACAACACACACACGCACGCACGCACGCACACGCACACACACACACACACACACACACACACACACACACACACACTGTCTGCCCACCACCTGCTTTCCTCTCTTGGCCTAGTGACACACTCAGTTGTCAAGGATTGTGTGTGTGTGTGTGCGTGTGTGTGTGGGGTGTGTGTGTGTGTGCGTGTGCGTGTGTGTGTGTGTGATTGATGACGGGTCGCATCTTGCTGTGCTCTGAAACACTTCACTGATTTAAACTGCTGAACCAGCAAGAGGCTGTCTGTGCATTTATGTGTGTGTGTGTGTGTGTGTGTGTGTGTGTGTGTGTGCGTGTGTGTGAGTGTGAGTGTGTGTGTGTGTGTGTGTGTGTGTGTCTGTGTCTGTCGCAGAGAGTCTGAGCCAGAGAAACACAGCTGGTCAACACAAGTTCCCAGGCAGCTGCTTCCTACATAAAGCCTCTTTACACTTCAAACGCCTGCAGCCGCCCAACTCTTTACACTTATTCTTCTGGTCGTACACACTCCATCCCGCGCTGCCGCTTGTGAAGCTGGTGATAATGACATCTAGAATCTATTTGTACCACATTTACAATGACTAAAGGATTCAGGATTTGTTTAATTACTCTAGTTTGATCCTCCAAGTCGTGAGAAAGACCGCCCAACCGTCTCTGGCGGCTCCATTCCTTCACTTCGGCTCTTTGCCATTTCCTGCTGTGCCGGTGGATTCAATCAACTCGGTTGAGCCTGAACTTTGTGTGTGTGTGTGTGTGTGGGGGGGGGGGGGAGGGGTCAGTGGAGTCTGCAAGGGGTCCCGCTCATTAACTAGCAACCAACCCAGAGATGTGAAAGTAGCAGAAACATTCATAACTGAAGTTCTTACATTTAAAGGGTAACGTTGGTTATTTTTCGAGCTTGTTTCTGGTCCTTTGCGGGGAAGTGAGCCGTGAGGGAAACTGGAAAGCGTGAATGTAAATGTTGAGTCACTAAAAGAGTGTGAATACGTTATGGAAAGAACCCGATCCGGTCTGTTTGTCACCGTGTTCAAGTCTCATGCCGTTACATTACAGCCTGTATTGCGGCTGCAGGTTCTCCCTCAAGACCGGACGCAGGACGTCCTGAATGTCTCCAAGCTGCTTTTGCTTGTAGCGGTGAATAAAGATCTGCAGTTCCTTCATGTCCTCGTCATCGTTCTGCATCTCCAGGTGATGAGGCGCTTCACTTTTACTTACTTATAGCCAAGAGCTTCTAACAGCTGGATTAGTTCAGGACATCGGCATTCAAACCATCATCATCATCATCATCATCATCATCATCACACAATTAGGGAAAAGCTTCCATTGGAACTATTTGAATTCTAAAGGTTTTCAACCTGTATACCTCAGGCTGCTTCATGGTCGTGAACTGAAACACATTTCATTTTGAACTGTGTTATGATAAAATAAGATGAGATAACCCTCGACTGGGACCACGGGAATGACGTTAGGGAATGTTAGTTCCACATAGAAACCTTTAAACATAAAGCAATGGCCAGAAGCTAACGTGGGTACAACCAATGACACGATACACTTGTTCTATTGTAAACGGCCTCCATCTGTCCCCGGACCTCACTTTGAATCACTGATGTAAAGTGTAGTGCTTCCAGCAGGATCAAGAATGTCTTGGATGTGTAATGTGGAGCCTAATTGTATGCAAAATGGATTAATGAGAAAACAACCCCAACCATCATGGCTTGAACTCTGCCGCTATTTCTTTTCCTCTGCAAACGAGGCCCTGCTGTATTCTTGTCCCCGAGTATATTTATGTCACCGTGTACTTAAGTGTGTGCTGCTGTCTGTGCGTGTGCTCGTCCTTTTGTGCGCGTTCTTTCACAGCGGATCGGGTGTTATGGATGTGTCAGTGTGTGTGCTGAAGCATAAGTGTGGAGCATGTGTATGTGCTCATGCATGCAAGGAATTAATTCAGAGTGTGTGTGTGTTGAAGCGTATTGCCTGTATTAATCGTACGTGTGTGTGAATTCAAATGGAGCAGAAGTTCATACAAACTCAAACAAGTAGGAACAACTTTGAGACTCAACTCTTCATGTCCAACTACTGCATGACACTTAAACGGTGTCGTTCTCAACAGCACTCTGGTGAACGCTGGTGATGTCACATCGTCTGAATCAGAGACCGCATCTCCTGGACAGGCCACCACATGTTATCTGTGGACGTCCATGTTGCTCAGAGGATGATTGCTGGAGATCTTGGTAACCTCCTCCTAGTGGATGGAGCTCCATCGTTGTAAAGCACAAATTCCCATTGTTCCAAAGGTCCATTGTTCCGCAATTACAAACTCCCCACAAACTCAGCACGTGGCTAATTGTTACGCAGAATGACGTTATGGGACGGCGCTGCTTTGTCTCTGGTTTGATATTCTAACACTAAACTAATCTCACCCCTAACCCAAACCTATAACTAACCACTCTAACTAACCAGCGACCCATGAAGGCGTCAAGCGATGAGAGGCAGGATGGTGGCTCATTTCTTTGACAGTAGGAAAGAGAACTGTGAAGTGTGCTTGTTGCATGGGGAGTTTGTGTTTTTGTGTTTTGGGGATAACGGGCTGCCGGACAAGTAGGCCTTCAGTCCAATAGGATATTTTCCGGATTATTTGGGTTTTGGAATAACAGGCTGTCGGAAAGACTGGCTGCAGTACGCCTGCTTGGATGGCTGCGTGTCAAACCCAAAGAAACTGTAGCGGCACACGTTAGTACCAGCAGCGACCTGCATGAGGCCAAATGGTGTCCATGAGTGTGATTTGGTTGGGGAGGGATCCGTTGTACATTGTGTGTTTCAGAGCTCAGTGGCTCCATCAGAAGTATTGGCTCACAGGACGGTGAGTCCAGACGCAAACGCACAACTTGAAGCCCCACAGAATAGATTTTCATGTAATATGTTCTCATGTGGTGAATCCGGCTGCCATGCAAGGTAACACATTATCCTACACTATGAAATGTAGTAAGTTGACTTTCAGAGCTGCCAACTTTTCAAAAAACCTTGGCGTGAGATTTTGTCGACCGGGAGGGGGGGGACAACGACGGGGACGACAACGAGAAACAGCTGTGGCGTGACTTAAGACCAATGAGTGACAGTCACGTTCAATGCGTGAGACTTGAGAGCCCCGATACCTTAAAGGCTGATTTATACTCGGGTTTTACGCAGAGACGCAAGCACGCAAGACACAAATGGCCGATCTTGCGTGGTCAAATCAGCCATTTTGCGTGCGACACCCCAAATTTCTGACTATCCGTCAAAGCTACGTAGCCCGGAAGGCTGTGATTGGTCCGCTAACCACGTCCTTTCTGAGTCTCATGTCCGGTTTCACAGCATAATACCTCTGTTTTTAAAGCCACAGCAGAAACAGGAACAATGGATCCTGTTGAAGAACGTTTGGCTGAAGAGGTCCACAAATATGAGCATTTATAAAACCCGTCTGACGAGTATCAGGACACAAAGATGGAGGTGAATTCCTGGAGGGAGATATCGATGAACGTCGGTGTGCAGGTCCACTCTAAACGGTTGTTGCGCCACCTGCTGGTCTGGAGTATGGAAAACACACGGGAACTATAAATCAACACGAGTCCGTCAATCCGACTGCGTGGCCAGCTGCAGTTGGAGTTGCAGAAGTATAATTCTCTCTGCTCCTCTCTGGTCCCACAGTTGAGGACACAGTCCCGACCGTCTGTTTGGGGTAAACAGGATGTCTGTGCAGCGAATAGGTTTACAGATGCGCTCCTTAGCGCCATCTATCGTCGGGGAGTTTGAAAAGGAACGAACGCGCCCCAGACTTTTTTTTGGCGTGAGATATTGGTGGTGTGGCGTGTGAGCGTGTGAAAACATGGAAAAGCGTGTGTCACACGGCGAAAGCGTGAGAGTTGGTGGCTCTGCACTTTACTTGAAAAAAGTCAGGAAACCCATTGCCTCAAAATTTCTAAGTAAAGTAGCTCAATAAATTTCAGTTCCTAAAGCTTAAAATAACCAAGTTCAGGCAACTCATGTAAGTGCAGTAAACATTAGTATAGTTAACGCACAACTATTAATTATGTTAACTATAAAATGTAAATTAAGAGAACTTAAGGATCTGAGTGAAGTTAACTTAAAATCATTAATTATGTTAACAATAAATGGTCAATTCAGACAACTTAAAGATTTGAGTTATATTAATTAAGCAGTACTAACAAGTAAAATTTATCTTTACTAGTACAAGCATTCACATTACTAGGAAATAATCAGGAAACCTAATGCCTTAAAATCCTCTCGTAAGCTGAACTACAAACTGTAAGTTGTTGAAACAACGATCGAGAACAGTTATAATGGAAGACAAAGGCTGTGTCTACTACCGCGCACTTGCGCACTTCGAGCACTGACTTTCAGTGCTCAGTGCACCAAACTGACAAAACCAGCAGGATTCAGTGCACTGAAAGTACCCGGATGGCGCACTGCAAACGGTCAAAAAATGTAGTGTAAAGCGATGGACACTACTCGCACTGAACGGGCGCCATGTTGGCTACGTAGCGGAAGAGGAGGAGCCATTTCGCCAGCTTTTTATTAATTTATTTATATCCTCCTGCCGCGATTGTGGAGGTGACGCAGTTTCCACATGGGTTGGAGAAAGAGGAACACAAGGGACAAAAGAGGGCAAGAAGTGCGTTCATTTTGTCAGTTTTAGTTTCGCGGGTGCCGCGAACAGATTTGTGTCCGTCTTTTCCGCCAATTGGTTAACGTAAGTGTTCCATTTGATACAGCGCTTATCAGTGACACAGTGCACTGCATATGTTAGTGCACTGTATTACAGTGTACTATAACACAGTGCACTAACATCTGTAGTGCACTGTGTTATAGTGCACTGTATTACAGTGTACTATAACACAGTGCACTAACATCTGTAGTGCACTGTGTTATAGTGCACTGTATTGCAGTGCACTTCGTAAAGTGTTCGGTAGTAGACACGGCCAAAGAGTTTATTTGTAAGAAAAACAAATGTTTTGAGTTTTTGCCCTCATACATTTTCTGAAGGTCAAACAGCGTGCTGGACATGTTTCCAAATTTAGTTTTGGAACACAGACTGTACAATATGATAAACAAAGTTTTGGCATGTAAGATTCCACCGAACCGAAAATCAACCAATATATTCTGTTACTTTACTTATTTCTCACCTCAAATATTTTCAGAAACATGTTAGTGCACCGTTAACCTGTGAGATTATGTTTGTTACCCAGCTGCTATAAATTGGTTAACAGTTGGGTCAACAGAACAGAGCTAACTTTCTAATTTTCCAGTTGAACTGTACACTAAGGTTTCTGAGGTGAGAATTTTTTTTTACAGATTATCTCTGACAGGATATAGTGTCATATTGTATAGTTATTTTAAAGTTGTCAACTGCAGGTTTAAAAATAGTTTTTAAAATGTCACCAATTTAAAAAAAAGTCATAATTATGAGATAATAAAGTCCAAATTATGAGATAGTAAGTGCGCATGCGCTACAGTGAAGCTGGCTTATTTCCTTCCTGTTACCTGCGCTGTCTTCACATGTCTCTTCATCCCTCACCAGTCTAACCGTGGAAACAATATGCAAGCATATAACTGTTGACGTGTTAGCTCAACAGATAACAGCATTGCTTCTCAAGGGGGGCGACCGCTACCACAGACTGCACACAGCCCTTAAAACAGGAAGTCCTGTCATCACAGTCCTGCTAACGCTAATGCAGTGTGTTGTAAAGTAACACACGTATTGTAACTGTGCACCGAGTTGTCCTCTGTCGTTTAGACAGGCGCTTTGTAGTGGAAAGTGTGTTAGCACAATAACTCGGTGCACAGTTACAATATGTGCGTTACTTTACAACACGCTGCATTAAAAGTCTTGAACGAACACAGTCAATCAGTGTGAAGGCATGGAATACGAGTCAAGCAAGTTTCACAAATGTTTCTGCCCCCATATTCACAGGCAAATATGATTAGAAATACTTGTAATGTGTGTTTTTTTCTCTATTATTTATAAGTTTTTGTTTTAATTTTAAAACGACTAAATTACTCATCCACAAGTGGATGTCACAAATTGACTGGAGGGAGATAGGAATTGAGAAAGTGTTCTACTTGCTATTGGTTATATTATATGTAATTTCCAGTAAATATAACAATAAAATACGTTCTTTATACATAAATACAATAAATAAAGTACACTTGCTTTTGGTGCCTCGCTCGCTGTGGCCGAGAGGTCTGCCATCATAGGGTTAAATTATTCCGCGGTCAGTTTAACCTAACATTACATTTAATCTCCATTCAATGTGAGTAACGTAGCATGACTCCCGTAAGCCGCCTGACTCGTTTAGTCCACGTGAGTCAGACGGTCACGTTAATAAAAAATGTTCCCGTTCCGTCTGCTTCATTTTCATCAAAAGTAATACGTGAAACGTGACGTTATGTTTTGTGCACTATACGTTACTTTTAAATTGGAAAACGGATAAACTAGTTTTTAAATTTTCACTTGTTTCCCATCAAGGTTCCTTCTGTGACGGTCCCATTTTACTGTTAGCTAGTACTAAATGTGCAGTTAATTTTAGCTATGAACATGAAGATTAAAAAAAGAGATGCTTACCGAATTCATAAGTGGCTCTGAAAGATTGACGTAATTATCATTGCACCTGCTAATATGCACGCTGCGTTTGCTGAGAGGCAAGTTGTCGTAAGCTATTCTAGAAGTATTACACATGTAGTTATATGCTACTTGACGGTCTAGCTAGCTTAAACGTTAGTTAACGTAAGCTTTTGAAATTGAAGACATACAGTTAACCTCTTATCACTCGCTAACAGCTGAAGAATATGGCAAAGGGACGACTAAGTTCACTAAATAGATGAACGGTAACATGTTATTATGAAGCTGGACCTTACCTTCAACTAACTTGAGTGGCACTTTCTTCCCGCTGAGCCGCCATTACGCATCATGAAAAGAACGTCTTCTTCGGTCAACTTGTGTTTTTTGTTAGAGATCAAGAAACAGACACACACAGATCGACAAATGTCAACATAAAAAATAGACATATAGAGAGAAAAGTCCTATTAGTCATTTTAAAATGCCGTCAGTTGTACACACGTCATCGTGGTGAAAGGAAACAATGACTTCACTATCAGGATGAACATTCACACACAGAGAGCACGTCTAACGCTGGCAGACATTTTCAACTACACACACACACACACTCACAATGCAGAGATGTTCAGGCCCAAGGAGCAAGTGAAATCCTCCTCTGTATTGAGGATCATTTGACTAAAGACTGGTGCTGTAATGTCCTGAGCTAATCAATTCATCTTGACCGGACAATCAATAACATTTAGCATATAATATAGCATATTAACATCTAGCATATAATGTAGCATAATAACATTTAGCAAATAATACAGCATATTAACATTTAGCATATAAAATTGCATATGAACATTTAACATATAATATAGCATATTAACATCTAGCATATAATGTAGCATATTAACATTTAGCATATAATACAGCATATTAACATTTAGCATATAATATAGCATATTAACATTTACCATATAATACAGCATATTAACATCTAGCATATAATACAACATATTAACATTTAGCATGTAATATAGCAAAATAACATTTAGCATGTAATATAGCATATTTACATTTAGCATATAATATAGCATATTTACATTTAGCATATAATATAGCATATAGACATTTAGCATATAATATAGCATATTTACATTTAGCATATAATATAGCATATTTACATTTAGCATATAATATAGCATATTAACATTTAGCATATAATATAGCATATAAACATTTAGCATATAATATAGCATATAAACATTTAGCATATAATATAGCATATTAACATTTAGCATATAATATAGCATATAAACATTTAGCATATAATATAGCATATTAACATTTAGCATATAATACAGCATATTAACATTTAGCATATAATATAGCATATTAACATTTAGCATATAATATAGCATATAGACATTTAGCATATAATATAGCATATTAACATTTAGTATATAATATAGCATATTAACATTTAGCATATAATACAGCATATTAACCTTTAGCATATAATATAGCATATTAACATTTAGCATATAAAATAGCATATTAACATTTAGCATAATACAATTATGGACGGGTGACTCAGAGCCCATGAAAAACAGAAAAGTTTGGTTTCAAATATGCAGACAATAGAATTCATCCCTTTGATGTTGCCTTCCTTTGATTGATTATAGAAATTATGCTTATTGCAGCTTTAAATAAATTAAATCAAGCCATTTACATTTCCTCTCAAGCTAAAGAAGCTCACCACTACATTTACCAACAAATGATCACACTTGTACACTGATTATGGTTATGAGGCCCCAGTCTGGGAAGCAGCCCCTCAAAATGTCTGTTGGACTACAAACCGACTAATGAAGCGCTTGTCAACCAGCAGATTATTGCATCTTGCTCCCGCGACCGGCAATTTTCTGCTCGGTTGTCTCATCGCTGTGTTCACTGAGGTGGCGTCGCAGTGTCTCTCTCTAATTACGAATCTGCCTCTGATAGAAGCTGCAGTAAATCAAAGTTTGTGTCCAACTTTCTAATTATTTATCTGACTTCAATATTGTTACTGTGAGTGAATGACCCGCCTTCACATCGTAATAACACAGAGTGCAGAGCCGTGGAAAACGACGATTTGACGTTTAATCAATTCGTGCTATGAAGCGGATCAGGAATCCTCCAGCGTCTATTTCATTACTTCTACTTTAAGTTGCCTTAACATTAAAAAACACACTTATTATTGACTGCTTACGTTATGTATATTTTTATGAAGAAGATAAAGAAAGATTACATAGGAGCAAATGGAGACTTAGAGAACAACTCAATAGAATAACTTCATTGTGCCTTAACTATTTAACTTAATGTCCCACTTAACCGAAAGCTATCACGCAAAAGCGCTTTCCATTCTACAACTAACCCATTCTTCTCAAATTGTAATACATATTTTTTTTTTACTTTTGAAATCCTTCTGGACTCAGAAATGCTGTAAAAGTGCCGTCTTGTGTCCCGATGGTATAAACATGATAATGCGTTGATGAAATGCCCTCTTAGATCACTCTCCAGTGTAGAAAACATGATTAAATATCCACTTAGATCACTCTCCAGTGTAGAAAACATGATTAAATATCCACTTGGATCACTCTCCAGTGTAGAAAACATGATTAAATATCCACTTAGATCACTCTCCACTGGAGAAAACATTATTTAATATCCCCTTAGATCACTCTCCAGTAGAGAAAACATGATTAAATATCCACTTAGATCACTCTCCAGTGGAGAAAACATGATTAAATATCCACTTAGATCACTCTCCAGTGTAGAAAACATGATTAAATATCCACTTAGATCACTCTCCACTGGAGAAAACATTATTTAATATCCCCTTAGATCACTCTCCAGTAGAGAAAACATGATTAAATATCCACTTAGATCACTCTCCAGTGGAGAAAACATGATTAAATATCCACTTAGATCACTCTCCAGTGGAGAAAACATGATTAAATATCCACTTAGATCACTCTCCAGTGGAGAAAACATGATTAAATATCCACTTAGATCACTCTCCACTGGAGAAAACATTATTTAATATCCCCTTAGATCACTCTCCAGTAGAGAAAACATGGTTAAATATCCACTTAGATCACTCTCCAGTGGAGAAAACATTATTTAATATCCCCTTAGATCACTCTCCAGTGGAGAAAACATGATTAAATATCCACTTAGATCACTCTCCAGTGGAGAAAACATGATTAAATATCCACTTAGATCACTCTCCAGTGGAGAAAACATGATTAAATATCCCCTTAGATCACTCTCCAGTGGAGAAAACATGATTAAATATCCACTTAGATCACTCTCCAGTGGAGAAAACATGATTAAATATCCCCTTAGATCACTCTCCAGTGGAGAAAACATGATTAAATATCCACTTAGATCACTCTCCAGTGGAGAAAACATGATTAAATATCCCCTTAGATCACTCTCCAGTGGAGAAAACATGATTAAATATCCACTAAGATCACTCTCCAGTGGAGAAAACATGATTAAATATCCACTCAGATCCAGCCTTCCAGTGGAGAAAATGTGATACAGTGCTGTATGTTAAATGTCCCAAACCCACATTTGCATTGATGTGGAATAATCACACGTTCACAAACATCTTGTTTTTTATGAAAGCAAA